>NC_053390.1:20895866-21215553 GCF_905171765.1 Bufo bufo | reverse complement strand
AAAGAAACTCTCCTCCGCAGAGAGAAATTATGATGTGGGAGATAGGGAATTGTTGGCCATCAAGTTGGCTTTTGAGGAATGGTGCCATTGGCTAGAGGGAGCCAGACACCCTATTACCGTGTTTACTGACCATAAAAATCTGGCCTACTTGGAGTCAGCCAAGCGTCTGAACCCGAGACAGGCCAGGTGGTCTTTGTTCTTTTCAAGGTTTAATTTTGTTGTCACGTACCGCCCTGGGGTTAAGAATGTGAAGGCAGATGCCCTGTCACGTTGTTTTCCGGGAGGTGGGAATTTTGAAGACCCGGGTCCCATTTTGGCTGAAGGTGTGGTGGTCTCTGCTCTTTTTCCTGAATTGGAGGCAGAGGTGCAGGCAGCCCAGTCAGAGGCTCCTGATCTTTGTCCTCCTGGGAGGTTGTTTGTGCCTCTCGCTTTGAGACACAAGATTTTTAAAGAACACCACGATACGGTCCTTGCTGGGCACCCGGGGGCAAGAGCCACACTGGATCTCATCGCTCGGAGATTCTGGTGGCCTGCGCTTCGTAAGTCGGTTGAGGGTTTTGTGGCAGCTTGCGAGACTTGCGATCGTGCTAAGGTCCCTCATTCACGGCCATCAGGTCCTCTCCTTCCTTTGCCCATTCCTTCCCGTCCTTGGACACATCTGTCCATGGACTTCATAACGGACTTGCCTCGTTCCTCGGGGAAGTCTGTGATTCTGGTGGTGGTGGACCGTTTTAGCAAAATGGTGCATTTTATCCCTTTTCCTGGTTTGCCCAATGCTAAGACGCTGGCGCAGGCATTTATTGACCACATTGTCAAATTGCATGGGATTCCTTCAGACATAGACTCTGATAGGGGCACGCAGTTTGTTTCCAGATTCTGGAAGGCTTTCTGTTCTCGCTTGGGGGTTCGGTTGTCGTTCTCTTCTGCTTTCCATCAGCAGTCGAATGGCCAGACAGAGCGCGTCAATCAGAATCTGGAGACATATCTGCGCTGTTTTGTGGCGGAGAATCAGGAGGATTGGTGTTCTTTTTTGTCCCTTGCTGAGTTTGCTTTAAATAACCGTCGTCAGGAGTCCTCTGATAAGTCACCATTTTTTGGTGCATATGGGTTTCATCCGCAGTTTGGGACTTTCTCGGGAGAGGGCTCTTCTGGTTTGCCTGATGAGGACAGATTCTCCTCGTCTTTGTCATCTATTTGGCAAAAGATTCAGGATAATCTAAAGAGCATGAGTGAGAGATATAAGCGTGTGGCAGATAAGAGACGTGTGCCTGGTCCGGACCTGAATGTTGGTAATCTGGTGTGGTTGTCTACCAAGAATATCAAATTGAAGGTTCCCTCCTGGAAGTTGGGTCCTAGGTTTATTGGGCCTTACAAGATCCTGTCTGTCATCAATCCTGTTGCCTACCGTCTTGATCTTCCTCAGACTTGGAAGATCCATAATGTTTTTCATAAGTCCTTATTGAAACCTTATGTTCAACCTATTGTACCCTCGCCTTTGCCTCCTCCTCCGATTATGGTTGATGGAAATCTTGAATTTCAGGTCTCTAGGATTGTGGATTCTCGTCTTGTCCGCGGTTCCCTCCAGTACCTCGTTCATTGGGAGGGTTATGGTCCTGAGGAGAGGATGTGGGTCCCAGTGACGGACATTAAGGCCTCTCGTCTCATCAGGGCTTTCCATAGGTCCCATCCTGAGAAGGTGGGCTCTGAGTGTCCGGAGTCCACTCGTAGAGGGAGGGGTACTGTCACAGCCAGACAGTTGAGAAGCGCTGACAGGAGCTTTTCAGATCCTCCTCCTTGAATTTCTTTGTTTTGGTTTAGTTCTCATCTCGTTAGTCTATCTCAGCTGTCATGCAGTTGGACTGATTGCTGCCCTTTAAGTTCCTCCCCATGATGCAGTAGTGTGCGGCTGATACAACTTCCTGGAGTGTGTGTGCATGCTGTTACCAGTTCTCAGTCGTCTGCAAGAAAAGTGCTGTTTATGTATTTATGATTTTCTCTTTTCTGGATCCAGGTGACCCTGACTCCCTCCGTGTCAGTGTAGGGAGCCGGTGGTCGTGTCCCCTCACTATTGTAGGGTCTTCAGGTAATAGATAGCCGAGGTTCGTGGATATGCGCCCATCCACCTTTGGGGTGTTCGCATAGGCTGAGCAGTGAGGGAGAGTGGCAGGTCTATTGCAGGGGTCTCCCTTTGTTCCTTAGTTGTGGATCCAGAGAGTCATTGTTTATATGGTATTGTCTTGTTTCCCGTACACCATCCGTGACACCTAGACTACTGCAACACTCTCCTCTGTGGCCTTCCATATAGCACTCTTGCACCCCTCCAATCTATCCTCAACTATGCTGCCCGACTAATCCACCTCTCACCCTATTACTCCTCTGCCTCTCCCCTTTGCCAATCCCTTCACTGGCTCCCCATTGCCCAGCGAATTCACTTCAAAGTACTAACAAATACATACAAGGCCGTCCATAACCTGTCCCCTCCCTACATCTCTGAGCTACTTTCCCGATACACCCCCACACGCACTCTCCGATCCTCACAAGACCTCCTTCTCTCCTCTTTTCGCCTCTTCCCACAATTGCCTCCAAGATTTCTCCTCTGCATCCCCCATACTCTGGAACTCGCTACCACAACATATCAGACTCTCACCTACAGTGGAATCCTTCAAAAGAAACCTGAAAACCCACCTCTTCAGACAAGCCTACAACCAGTGACCCTGCTGCCTCTATACCGCCATGACCAACTTCACCCACACCTACTGTGTCCTTCTCCCATACCATGTAGATTGTAAGCCCTCACGGGCAGGGCCCTCTCTCCTTCTGTACCAGTTTGTAACTCGTCTTGTTTATGATTAGTGCAATTGTCTGTATTATGTATGTATACCTTTTCTCATATGTACAGCGCTATGGAATGAATGGCGCTTTAATAATAAATAATAATAATAATATGTTGAATTGTGACACTACATATAATGACTGTCATTCTGAACATGGATACGGCTTCTCTCCTGTGTGACTTCTCTCATGTGTTACAAGACTGGATTTATCTGCAAAACATTTCCCACACTCTGAACACTACATATAATGACTGTCAATGGGTTCACAACACGACATGCTATACGTCATGACAGTCAAATAAAATCCAACACTTGGATTCTTGGTCGCAGGTCATATGTGACTTTCCCATGATAGAACCCAATTGAAGTGTCACGGTACGTCCAGTGTCAGAGGTTAGAAGATCTGAGAGACTTGCTGCTTGTGAGGCTAACTGAGTCTCTCGATTCTCAGTGTTTTTGTTTGGTAACGACCATACCTCTTGTCAGGTGTAGCTTGTGGTCATTACTGCATTCCCTATTTAGTTTGTTCTCACACTTCTTACCATGCGGTTGATATTTTCTGCTTGGATTTGGAAGAGTTGGTGTGTGGACCTTTCCTGTGTTCTTGCTCATCCATTTTCTATAAGATAAGTTGTACTGCTCTTTATATTTGGTTGTTCCCTTGTGCTTGTTGTTACTAGGCCTCAGGGAGATGCTGGTTCATTCACCTGGGAAGGAACCAGTTGTCTCATTCGCTGTCAGTATCTTTAGGGCTCCTAGGGTTTAGGTTCTGGCTTATGTATTTTACCACCTTCAGGGTCTATACATGCTGATAGGAAACCCCTAAACCTGGCCCTGACTCCTAGGAGGTGACTGTTCCCCTCTCCCTAGCCTTGAGGCCTAGTTCTTTGTGTTTCCCCTTCTGTTGTTATTCTGGCGTCCCTCCCCTCCCCATTATTCGTGACAGCAAATCATGGTCAACTACGACTTCTGCAGTTTGGCAGATATTTTTTGCCGCCAAATCTCAGCTCTAAAATAGCTACAAGACATAAGTTACAGACAAGTTGTGAGACTGTTCTGAGACTTGCAGTAATGTGACACATGTTGCCCAAAATTTAATGTCTGTGAATAAGATGGGTTTAAAATAATTTTTTGCTCTTATCACATTTCCCATATCTATGTGTGAATTATCTGATGTCTAACAAGAGATGATTTATGTGTAAAACATTTCCCACATTCTGAACATGAATATGGCTTCTCTTTTGTATGAATTCTCTCATGCATAACCAGATATGATTTTTGTGTAAAACATTTCCCACATTCTGAACATGAATATGGCTTCTCTCCTGTGTGACTTCTCTCATGTGTTACAAGACTTGATTTCTGTGTAAAACAGTTCCCACATTCTGAACATGAATATGGCTTCTCTCCTGTGTGACTTCTCTCATGTTTAGTAAGATCCGATTTCTGTCTAAAGCATTTCCCACATTCTGTACATGAATATGGCTTCTCTTTTGTATGAATTCTCTCATGCATAACCAGATATGATTTCTGTGTAAAACAGTTCCCACATTCTGAACATGAATATGGCTTCTCTCCTGTGTGACTTCTCTCATGTTTAGTAAGATCCGATTTCTGTCTAAAGCATTTCCCACATTCTGTACATGAATATGGCTTCTCTCCTGTGTGACATCTCTCATGTGTTACAAGATTTGATTTCTGTCTAAAACATTTCCCACATTCTGAACATGAATATGGCTTCTCTTCTGTGTGACATCTCTGATGTGAAACAAGAATTGATTTCTGTCTAAAACATTTCCCACATTCTGAACATGAATATGGCTTCTCTCCTGTATGAATTCTTTCATGTCTAATAAGAGAGATTTTTTCTATAAAACATTTCCCACACCGTGAACATGAATATGGCTTCTCTCCTGTGTGAATTGTCTTATGTTTAGCAAGATCTGTTTTACTTGTAAAGCATTTCCCACATTCCTGCTCTGCTGTCTGAATTCTTCTGTGTGTAGAAAGTCTTGATTGTTCTGTACACTCTTTACCACCTTGAAACCTTTTATCCCCTTTCTGACCTGTATTTGTGGTAACAATCTGTAATTTGTCAGGAGAAGGTTGCTCATGATGAGGGGGATTATATAATAGATCTGTACTGTGAAGTCCTGGGTGTACATTAAGTGTAATAAGGTTTTCTCCTGAGGAGAGCTGCAGGAGATCTTTATCTTCTTCTTTATAATTTAGTGATAATATAGCTTTGCTCTTAATATTTTTACTGGAACTCTCTGTGAAAATAAAAATTGGAATTTGTGATTATTTTTCAAACTACGGCGAGGACAAACCTATAACATTCCTATTAGGCCTCATGCACACGACTGTTGTTTTGGTCCGCATCCGAGCCGCAGTTTTTGCGGCTTGGATGCGGACCAATTCACTTCAATGGGGCCGCAAAAGATGCGGACAGCACTCTGTGTGCGGTCCGCATCCGTTGCTCCGTTCCGTGGTCAGCAAAAAAAATATAACCTCTCCTATTCTTGTCTGTTTTGCGGACAAGAATAGGCAGTTATATCAATGGCTGTCCGTGCCGTTCTGCAAATTACGGAACGCACACCGACGCCATCCGTGTTTTGCGGATCTGCAATTTGCGGACTGCAAAACACACAACGGTCGTGTGCATGAGGCCTTAGGCTGTAAATGGATATATGGTATAAACCAGCTCTGCCTCTAATGCCACCAGATGTAAGGTAGCTATCCTATAAGTCAGTGTCCGACCTTTTAAACTGGTCTCGAGACATGACTTGGATAATGATTAAGTCATTACCTGCTGCTGGAAAACTCACACTGGTCAGTACATGATGAGAGATCTCCTTCCTCCAGCAGCAGGTTCAGTGTGTAATTACAGCTTCTAATTCCTTCTGCTGTTATTTTACTGCAGCCTGGACTAAGCTTGTGTGAGACAGCAGCAGCGGGGGAGGAGGTACACTGAAAGGAGCACGTCACTTAGGCCCCTTTTACACGAGTTAGTATTCCGCGCGGGTGCAATGCGTGATGCGAACGCATTGCACCTGCACGGAATCCGGACCCATTCATTTCAATGAGGCTGTGTACATGTGCGTTGGTTTTCACGCATCACTTGAGTGTTGTGTGAAAATCGCAGCATGTTATATATTCTGCGAAAATCGCATCGCATCCGCAAGCAAGTGTTGTTTGTATACATTCAGTTTCTTATCACGCGCATGCAAAATGCATAAAGAAAACACAATAAAAACTGAACAATTGAACGCGATCGCAGGCAAAACTGAAATCGCGCAGTTTTCACTGAACGCAGTCACAACGCATCTGGACACGCTAGTCTGCATGGGGCCTTAGGGCTGTTTCACACGAGTGGATCCCGCGCGTGTCAGCGTGAAAGACAGCCAAGCAGCGCTGCGGACTGCAGAGACACGGAGCAGTGACATGATTGATGATGCTCCGTGCCTCTCTGTGATCTTATTACTACAAAATCACAATGAGATAAAGTTGTCACCGTGATTTTCTAGTAAAAAGATCACAGAGAGGCACGGAGCATCATCAATCATGTTACTGCTCCGTGTCTCTGCAGTCCACAGCGCGGCTTCGCTGTCCTTTCACGCTGCGGATGACACGCGTGGGATCCGCTCGTGTGAAACAGCTCTTAAGGAACAGATGTACACTGGGAAGGCACTGAGTGAGAAACGAAAATGGAAAATCACTTTGACCTCAAAGGGTTAAGACTCTGAAGTCTGTATAGCCTAATGGCCGCACAGTCACCAGATCTCAGGTTTATAGACATCTTCAGGATGCAGTGGAATAGACAGAGTGAGGTCATCAATCAGAACCTGTAATAAAGGTCTCCAGCACCTTGTTGGGTCCATTACACTAAGAATCCAGGATGTTCTAAGGCTACTTTCACACTCGCATTTTGGCTTCTGAATGGAAAAGGATCCGCTCAGAATGCATCAGTTTGCCCTCCGATCAGTCTCCATTCAGCTCTGGAGGCGGACACCAAAATGTTGCCTGCAGCGTTTTGCTGTCCACTTGACGAAACTGAGCCAATCAGTAACATAGCCAATACGGCTATTGTGCCAGATTGTGTCAGAGAAAACAGATCCGTTCTGGCACACAATGCAAGTCAATGGGGATGGATCCGTTTTCTCTGACACAATCTGGCCAAAAGAAAACTGATCCGTCTCCCATTGACTTTCAATGGAGTTCATGACAGATGCATGCGGTTGTATTATGGTAACAGATCCGTTTTTGAAGATCCATGACGGATCCACCCAAAACGCAAGTGTGAAAGTACCCCAAGGCTGTGATGGCGAACCTCCGGCACACCGGCTGTGGTAAAACTACAAGTCCCGAGATGCAAACTTGATTGATTGTTCTCAGAGCTCCATAAAAAAGAATGGAGCATGCTGGGAGTTGTAGTTTCCCCACAGCTGGAGTACCGGAGGTTAGCCACAACTGTTCTAAGGGGAACGAGGGTCCTATCAAGAATTAAGAAAGGGGATGTAATGAAGTGTCCTGTGAGTGCAGGTGACCATCACTGAGACGTCTGTGTCTGTACAATAATCACATGTGACATCGGAGCTTCCTGATCATCATGGAGCTGAGGACAGGAGTGCACCGAAAGGAAGGAAAAACACAACAACCAAACAGCTTTAACCCCTTAATGACTAGGCTGGTTGTCATTTAACGACCTATTTTTTTTCTTTCTTTCAATGGAACCATTTACATGTAATTTATGGTTTAGCTTTTATAAGCCCCAGCTATTGTTTTGTGTTTTGCTGTTCTCTTTGGCGTTCTGTCATAAAGGGAGTTTAAAGAAATAACTGTCACGTTCTGTCTAAGGGACGGGTCAGCAAAGAGGGGAAGTCATATGGTCGACAGGTGTCAGCTGGATAAGGAGAAGACTTCATCAGAATCTGAGGTCACTTTCTCCATTAATGATTCCATACCTATGGTGACATCTCCTGGAATGTCCTCCTCCACCTCACTCTTACACGGGGGATCGCCCATCATCCTCTCTTCTTCAGCCACCACTTTAATATCAGTCAGATCTTCCCCCTGATTTGTCATCTGTAACAATTCAGTACAATAGAGCAGACAGGTGGGAAATCTAACAGATCCACAGAAGAGACCCCCACAATCTATGACCCCTCTATGACTGCAGGACCCCCCTATATACAGTGGATATAAAAAGTCTACACACCCCTGCTAAAATGTCCGGTTTCTATGATGTAAAAAAATTAGACAAAGATAAATCATTTCAGAACTTTTTCCACCTTTAATGTGACCTATAAACTGTACAACTCAATTGAAAAACAAACCGAAATCTTTTAGGTGGAGGGAAGAAAACAAAAAAAAAAACTAAAAATAACTGGAGATGTAGCTGTGTTCAAAATTAAGCAATCACATTCAAAATCATGTTAAATAGGAGTCAGCATACACCGGCCATCATGTAAAGTGCCTCTGATTAACCCCAAATAAAGTTCAGCTGCTCTAGTTGGTCTTTCCTGAAATTTTCTTAGTCGCATCCCACAGCAGAAGCCATGGTCCACAGAGAGCTTCCAAAGCATCAGAGGAATCTCATTGTTAGAAGGTATCAGTCAGGAGAAGGGGACAAAAGAATTTCCAAGGCATTAGATATACCATGGAACACAGTGAAGACAGTCATCATCAAGTGGAGAAAATATGGCACAACAGTGACATTACCAAGAACTGGACGTCCCTCCAAAATTTCTGAAAAGACAAGAAGAAAACTGGTCTGGGAGGCGACCAAGAGGCCTACAGCAACATTAAAGGAGCTGCAGGAACATCTGGCAAGTACTGGCTGCGTGGTACATGTGACAACAATCTCCCGTATTCTTCATATGTCTGGGCTATGGGGCAGAGTGGCAAGACAAAAGCCTTTTCTTACGAAGAAAAACATCCAAGCCAGGCTACATTTTGCAAAAACACATCTGAAGTCTCCCAAAAGCATGTGGGAAAGGTGTTATGGTCTGATGAAACCAAGGTTGAACTTTTTGGCCATAATTCCAAAAGATATGTTTGGCGCAAAAACAACACTGCACCTCACCAAAAGAACACCATCCCCACAGTGAAGCATGGTGGTGGCAGCATCATGCCAAAGGGCTGTTCTTCAGCTGGAACTGGGGCCTTAGTTAAGCTAGAGGGAATTATGAACAGTTCCAAATACCAGTCAATATTGGCACAAAACCTTCAGGCTTCTGATAGAAAGCTGAACATGAAGAGGAACTTCATCTTTCAGCAGGACAACGACCCAAAGCAAACATCCAAATCAACAAAGGAATGGCTTCACCAGAAGAAGATTAAAGTTTTGGAATGGCCCAGCCAGAGCCCAGACCTGAATCCGATTGAAAATCTGTGGGGTGATCTGAAGAGGGCTGTGCACAGGAGATGCCCTCGCAATCTGACAGATTTGGAGTGTTTTTGCAAAGAAGAGGGGGCGAAACCTGCCAAGTCAAAATGTGCCATGCTGATAGACTCCTACCCAAATAGACTGAGTGCTGTAATCAAATCAAAAGGTGCTTCAACAAAGTATTATGCAAACTTATAATTTTATCTTTATATTTTTTCTTCCCTCTACCTAAAAGTTTTCAGTTTGTTTTTCGATTGAGTTGTACAGTTTACAGGTCACATTAAAGGTGGAAAAAGTTCTGAAATGATTTATCTTTGTCTCATTTTTTTTACATCACAGAAACCGGACATTTTAACAGGGGTGTGTAGACTTTTTATATCCACTGTAGATGTGTATAGGGCCTCATGCACACGGCCATTGTTTTGGTCTGCGTCCGAGCCGCACATTGTGCAGCTCGGGCGTGGACCCATTCACTTCAATGGGGCCGCAAAATATGCGGACAGCACTCCGTGTGCTGTCCGCATCCGTTGCTCCGTTCCGCTGCCCCTCAAAAAAATATAACATGTCCTATTCTTGTCCGCAAAATGGACAAGAATAGGCAGTTATATCAATGGCCGCTTCCGTTTTTTGTGGAACCGCGGTTTGCGGACCGCAAAAAAAAGCACGGTCGTGTGCATGTAGCCTAAGGCTCAGCTCCATCTACCTGAGGGTTCTCTGGGAGCTTCTCCTCTGGACAGTCCTGGGAATACAGAGGACGAGGACATCTCTCTGGTGGATTTCTCCTCCTGGATCCATCTGTGGAGACACAAGCACACTGTGACTGAATACATGGCCTCCTGTAGATCTTCTAGGTTTAGTTATCGTGGGAAATAACAAGGTTCTGCTCCTCACCACCTGTGCTGAAATGCCCACAATAGAGCTAAGAAATGGGGGTCATTCTAAATAAAAGTGGTACAATACCGACTATAAATGGGTTAATGGAAGCTCTTAGCGCACATATTTGATCAAACGTGTGTCGGGCTCATCTACCAGGTGTCAAGGTGGCTTCGGCAGATGGGTCCCTAACACTAATATACTGCCTCTCTTTGGACTTACCTAAGCCTACAATATTCAGGGCACATTGATCAAAGATGTGCGCTAAGAGCTTCCATTAACCCATTTATAGTCGGTATTGTACCACTTATTTAGAATGACCCCCATTTCTTAGCTCTATTGTTTGTATATATAATGGTGTGCAGCCATTTTATTTTTTATAATCACACGTAAAGAGAACCACTGGCGCTATATACTAGAACAAAGCTGCAGTGTCACCGCACTCCCGTAAGGTGCTGAAATTCTATGTAAAAATACTAAAACAATACTGAAGACACCGCGCTCAGCTCACCTCACACCAACCCCCTTTACTACTATCCACAAATACAAGGCACCGCGATGTATCCTGTACCATTCAAGCCTACCTTCATCTAGGCACTGAGATCCTAGTGGTCCGGCGTGTTGCACGCGCGATTGTAGGCGCTGGTGTCTAGGGTTCTTTCTGCGCAGGGGGTCTAGGTCTATGGTAAGCTGTTGGTCCTGGAGTCTGCCCCGGCCGGTGGCAGAACTTCCAAAATTCCTTCGCTCGTGCTCACTGCTGAGCGGGTGACGTCACCACTTTAGAGCTACGGATTGCCGCTAGTCCCACAATACCATCCAATGCGTTTCGAGTGAATTACGTCGCTCTTTGTCAGGGAATCAATGGGGTTCTGCTATAGCTCCTCTGAAATAGACATCGCTCCCCTGTATTAACCCATCCAGCGCTGCTGATTGTTTCACTTCTCATTCAAAGCCAAACAACTCAACTTCGGCATTTAAGCCTCTGGGCGTTAATGTGTCCATGTTAAGAATCCACTGCGTTTCTTTTCTTGATAGATTTTTTATATAATCTCCTCCTCTTACTTCTTCTTTTACTATTTCAAGCCCTACAAATGATGATCCCTCTATTCTTTCATTATGTATCTCATTCCTACTATGTGTTAATGTGAATTCTAAATAAAATTCAATTATCTCTCAGGACGAAGGGAGATCGCCACCAACAGGACAGAAATCACCATTCAAACATACAATGTCACAACCCTTGCAGTAAACATAGACATGTAACACATCCCCAGATAGCTCCGGTCTGAGTGCATATATTTAGGTAAATGGCACTCAGACTACACGAATACAGTAGAATCGCCATGGAGCCAAAGTCTTTACTTTCACATAGTCTTTCGTTATCCGAATGGGCTCCATGGCATAGCAATCTGGGGTAT
This sequence comes from Bufo bufo, assembly GCF_905171765.1. NCBI lineage: Eukaryota > Metazoa > Chordata > Amphibia > Anura > Bufonidae > Bufo > Bufo bufo. Next base: position 21,204,040 of record NC_053390.1, on the reverse strand, counting down.
CACTGTTCAAATCGGGCAAGTACCAAATGACCCGGCTTTCATGTCTTAAATAACCGAAATACATGGTTGCAACAAAGTATTAGTGACGTCACCCGCTCAGCAGTGAGCACGAGCGAAGGAATTTTTGAAGTTCTGCCACCGGCCGGGGCAGACTCCAGGACGAACAGCTTACCATAGACCTAGACCCCCTGCGCAGAAAGAACCCTAGACACCAGCGCCTACAATCGCGTGTGCAACACGCTGGACCACTAGGATTTTCAAGTACAGCGATCTCAGTGCCTAGATGAAGGGAGGCTTGAATGGTACAGGATACATCGCGGTGCCTTGTATTTGTGGATAGTAGTAAAGGGGGTTGGTGTGAGGTGAGCTGAGCGCAGGGCCGTGGAGTCGAGGAGTCGGAGCATTTATCTACCGACTCCACAGCTCTGAATGAGCGCGGTGTCTTCAGTATTGTTTTAGTATTTTTTATAATCATGCTTGCTTCATGGATATGCACCTGTGATTCTGAAGGTTCTAGTCTAAATTCTCTTGTAGGATACACTGCAAAAACTGTCCAGGACTGAGGAACATCACAAAGAGATGAAGGTGATGACCCGTCTCCAGATTCCAAATCTCAAGTTGATCGTCATCTTTGGGATGTGCTGAAAAATGTCCGATCCATGGAGAACGCACCAGACTAGCCTAAGAGATACTGGTCTCCCCTTGTCTGTAGACATAGGCTATGGTCACTGAAGGAACGTGAGGAGAATGGCTCTAAACTCCCTCCCATGGTGAGAATCCTCCTCCTGAGCCGTATTCTACCTCCCCTGAAGTGGGAAAGATGCAGGTAGCTCCCATCCTGACCGTATCTGAGGCAGTTACTATGGGATTCCTTTTACCCATTGACCTCCGTTCTGTCTATTACACCTTTTGTTATGTCCTGTTCGCCATAATGTCTCTTCACTGTGAGGGGCACTGATGGCGGTTGTGCAGGGGAAGGTGTCGCACCATTTGGGGGAATGTATTAAGACTGGCGCTTCTTACTCCAGTGTAACTAGTGAACCCGCTGGAGTACGATGCACCCGGATTATGAAGAGGTAATGATTCTGGAGCATCTTCAGGAGTTCTTTGTGGCTGAGAAAGAAATCTATGGCTGCTCAGGACCTGGAGATGATTTCTGGTCTAATGTGCGCCAGTTTTCTGTGCACATGCTGGTAAATGATTTGGGCCGCAGAGATGTTGGTTCAGGGGAAACACAGGTGGCGCCACTGAGCGACTGCAGGTCTGAGACAAGCCGGAGAGGGAGCACCATAAGAGAATTACAAAACTGCAGCTGAGTTACATCTCACCACCTCAGACATGTTGCAGTATCTCCTGGATGGGTCATCAGTATCTGATCAGTGAGGATCTGACACCCGGGACCCTTGTAGAGTAACCTAAGGCCACTGGTCATGTTCATCGGTCACATGGCCTAGGAGCTCCGTCTTATTGAAGTGAATGAGGCTGAGCTGTGATACCAAGCACAACCACTATACAATGTGCAGCGCTGTGCTGGGTGAGCCCTGCGGAGGCTGCGGTGGTGATAGGAGCGTCGCTGCCTCCTCAAATAGCTGATCGGTGAGGGTCCCCGGTGTCTGACCCCCGCTGATCCGACACTGATGACCTATAGTGAGGATAGGTCATCAGTATAAATATGTCAGAAAACCCCTTCAAATGTACAGAAGACTTGCCGCTCAATAATTCAGATCCCGGAGGTTCCTCTTTCCTGGCCAGTATGGAGACAGTCCATGGTGTGCTCATGGACATCAAGGTGAGACATGGTGATCACTCTCATCAGTGATCAGATATAACCCAGGCCTAGGAGTATAAACATAACATCTTATAAACTGCCACCAATAGTCGGATCTCCTCAGACGTTCTGCGAGCTGTTGTGTTGTGGTCACTATAGGAAACATAAACCGTCCTCTCAGCTAATGTGCTCCATAGTATGGAGACGCTGAATCCTGACATCTCACTAGGGATCGACCGATTATCGGTTTTACCGATATTATCGGCCGATATTCAGGATTTTGAACGTTATCGGCATCTATTTTGCCGATATACCGATAACGTATTGGGAACACAGAACGCGCTGCTCTCAGCGCTCTCTGTGTTCCCTCAGCAGCACAGGGGAGAAGGAAGCAGTGTCTCCCCCCCCTGTGATGCTGCTGCCGCTGCCGCCAATGAGAGGAGAGGAGACAAGAGGAGGGGAGGGGCTGTGGCCACCGCTCCACCAATGAAGATAAGTCTTTCATTAATTCATATACAGGAGGCGGGAGCTGGCTGCGGAATCACATAGCCGGCTCCCGACCTCTATGAACTGTAGCTGCGGTCCGCGGTAGTTAACCCCTTAGGTGCCGCAGATCGCAGCTAACGCTCATAGAGGTCGGGAGCCAGCTATGTGATTCTGCAGCCAGCTCCCGCCTCCTGTATATGAATGAGAGACTTATCTTCAGTGCGCCCCCCCCATGCCCCCCAGTATTAATCATTGGTGGCGCAGTGCGCCCCCCACCCCCATCCCAATAGTAAAAACATTGGTGGCGCAGTGCGCCCCCCCCCCCCCCACCCAGTATTAATCATTGGTGGCAGTGGCCACAGGGTCCCCTCTCTCCTCCTCCTCCGATCGGAGCCCCAGCTGTGTAAGCCTGGGGCTCCGATCGGTTACCATGGCAGCCAGGACGCTACTGAAGCCCTGGCTGCCATGTTCAGCTCCATGCTGCTGTGTGCACAAAGCACAGAGCAGCAGGGACAGTGTGAGATCCTATTCACCCTGATAGATCTCTATCAGGGTGAATAGGACAAGGGTTCTAGTCCCTAAGGGGGCTAAAAGTTAGTAAAACAAAACAAAACCACAAAAATATTAAGTATAAATGAAAAAGATTTACAAAAAAAACCACACGTTAACAATAAACATATTAATTTTCAGCAGATTTGTGTAGGAAATTTTTTTCTCTCAAAAATGAAAATTCCCAGAATATCGGTATAAATTATCGGCTATCGGCCTGAAAGTTCACAAATTATCGGTATCGGCCCTAAAATATCAATATCGGTCGATCCCTACATCTCACCACCTGACAATGGCCCCCAGGTCTCCGATCTTAGCGCCAGGTCACTGGACTGACCCCAGCATGGAGTTACAGCGCAGTGATAATAGGTTCTGAGACCGAGCAGAACCCGAGCTTCTCCACACTCATGTAGACAGGACCTGGCCGCTCCTTATAGAGGCCCCTGGACTGCCCCCTGCAGGTCACTGCTGAATAGCTGGGGGCTGTTACCATAGTAACACATGGCACCGGGGTTCTGTGCACCACGTGTTACTATAGGACTGTAGCACTGACACCTCTGTCTTCTCCAAGTACTGCAGATGCCGTGTATTATAGAGCAGCCATATATTGTGGGGGAGGGGGAGGGCAGAGATCGTCAGTGTAAGGCCTTGTTCACACCACGTCTGTACATGTCACTGCACACACGTGTATACACTGCACATGACGGGTCTTACCTTGTGATATAAGAGGCTGGTGCTCCTCCATTACATGTCACTGCACACACGTGTATACACTGCACATGACGGCTCTTACCTTGTGATATAAGAGGCTGGTGCTCCTCCATTACATGTCACTGCACACACGTGTATACACTGCACATGACGGCTCTTACCCTGTGATATAAGAGGCTGGTGCTCCTCCATTACATGTCACTGCACACACATGTACACACTGCACATGACGGGTCTTACCTTGTGATATAAGAGGCTGGTGCTCCCCCATTACATGTCACTGCACACACGTGTATACACTGCACATGACGGCTCTTACCTTGTGATATAAGAGGCTGGTGCTCCTCCATTACATGTCACTGCACACACGTGTATACACTGCACATGACAGGTCTTACCTTGTGATATAAGAGGCTGGTGCTCCTCCATTACATGTCACTGCACACACGTGTACACACTGCACATGACGGGTCTTACCTTGTGATATAAGAGGCTGGTGTTCCTCCATTACATGTCACTGCACACACGTGTACACACTGCACATGACGGCTCTTACCCTGTGATATAAGAGGCTGGTGCTCCTCCATTACATGTCACTGCACACACGTGTATACACTGCACATGATGGGTCTTACCTTGTGATATAAAAGGCTGGTGCTCCTCCATTACATGTCACTGCACACACGTGTATACACTGCACATGACGGCTCTTACCTTGTGATATAAGAGGCTGGTGCTCCTCCATTACATGTCACTGCACACACGTGTATACACTGCACATGACGGCTCTTACCTTGTGATATAAGAGGCTGGTGGTCCTCCATTACATGTCACTGCACACACGTGTATACACTGCACATGACGGCTCTTACCCTGTGATATAAGAGGCTGGTGCTCCTCCATCATGGCCTCCTTGTACAGATCCTTGTGTCCTTCTATATACTCCCACTCCTCCATGGAGAAATAGACAGTGACCTCCTGACACCTTATAGGAACCTGACAACACAATGACACCGTCATCACCCAGACCCCTCCAGTGCTGTTACTGGAGAATTTCCCAGCATTCCCAGCAGTGTCACCTCTCCAGTCAGCAGCTCCATCATCTTGTGGGTGAGCTCTAGGATCTTCTGCTCATGTATCAGGGGGTGAGGGGGAGGCTCTGTGATGGGGTGAGGGGTCCTGCTCCGCCCTTCTGACTCCTGGAGATGGATGATGGGAGTCACACAGTCCCCCGATGTCTTCTTCACTATTGTGTACTCCTGTGGATGGAGAGAGACACTTAGGGAATAAACCCTTCAGGGGCCATGTGCTCTCCTCCGGCCCTCTCCTCCTGGTACAACGTGCCTACTTACCTTCTCATGGCTCCTACAACATGACTATTGGTCACTGGTCACATGACACATCACTCACCATACTGGGGGCTGATCTTCAGGTTCTCCATCACTTGGAAGGTCTGGAGGCCGTTCTCCAGGACCCTGGACTCTTCCTATCACTTCCTATGATGGATTCTCCTTCCCGATGTCTGACCTATTACAGAATCCAATAAAGAAATCTAGAAAAGTTTACCTCTCCGCTCAGCAGGGAGATGATCTCCAAGGTGAGGTCTAATATTCTTCTGCTGATCTCCTTCCTGTCCATCCTTGGTGGCTCATTCAGGAGAAGGCTCGTATTGCTGGCTTTCTTCATGACGTCTCCAAAAAACAGGAATAAAGGTTAATCAGTGAGTCCCATGTCCCCGATAATGAGGCCGAGAAAAAGTACAACTCATCCGGCAAAACTCAGACCCTCATAAAGCTGCACTGACGGGAAAACCCCGAGCTCCCGGTGTATCTAAGCTCCTGGCAGTGAAAACCTCATTCACATGGAGCAGATTCTCTCATCCAGCACCAAATGATGACAAACCCCGCTATCCCCGCTATCCCCACTACTCCTCCCCCCCCCCCATCATACTAATCTGAGGAGCGGAGAAGGATTCCTTGTGTGTAATGGAGGAGAATCTCCAGAGGTGACATGTCTGAGCTCTCCACCACACTGTCTCCTCACAGCTCATCTTACCTGCAGGCTGGAGGAATGGCTGATACCAGAGAGAACAAGAGCCCTGACTACCGACCAGGACCTGCCCAGTATCTGCTGCACTGCCAGAGCTGAAGGACCTGCGGTGACGTCACTGTCATGTGATCAGTGCAGGGGCGGGGCTCATCAGTTGTGAGGAGAAGAGGTGGTGAAGGACCTGGGGTGATGTCACCATCATGTGATCCGTGCAGGGGGCGGAGCTCAGCAGTGCATAGGGTAAGGTGGTGAAGGACCTGCCCAGTATCTGCACTGGTAGATGCTAGAATGGAGTTGTTAGAGGGAGGTCTGTGACGTCACTGGTCACATGCTCCTTCATGGTCACATGACAAACCGGCAGCAGCTTGTGGAAGGAGGAGGGGCTGTGTAAGGAGCCCAGTGAGGGGGGATGTGCTGCAGTCCTGGAGGACACAGAGCTTCATGAGGGGCGGCATATGGAGCTCATATATGAGGGGCAGGTGGAGGAGCACTCAGGGGCCGTGGGGTTAAGTGGAACCTGGTGTCATTATGGGGTTTATAGTACAGATCCGGGTGTTTTCTGGGGACATGAGGGTGCAGAACCGAGGGTGGGGACCTTTATGGGGTGTAAATCTGTGAGGGGGGGGGGGGGGGATGTGGTGTATTCTGGGGATATGAAGGTGCAGATCTTTGGTGAGGGTCTTCATGGGAAGTAAGGTGTGATGTCAGTGGTCATGTGACTTCGCTGATACTTATATTGGGGAGAGCTATGGGTAGTGGGCACAGATGGCGACCTATGACCTGGGGGGGGGGGGCAGAGATGGTGACCTGTGTGCTGGGGGGAGCAGAGATGGTGACCTGTGTGCTGGGGGAGCAGAGATGGCGACCTGTGTGCTGGGGGGAGCAGAGATGGCGACCTGTGTGCTGGGGGGAGCAGAGATGGCGACCTGTGTGCTGGGGGGAGCAGAGATGGCGACCTGTGTGCTGGGGGAGCAGAGATGGCGACCTGTGTGCTGGGGGGAGCAGAGATGGCGACCTGTGTGCTGGGGGGAGCAGAGATGGCGACCTGTGTGCTGGGGGGAGCAGAGATGGCGACCTGTGTGCTGGGGGGAGCAGAGATGGTGACCTGTGTGCTGGGGGAGCAGAGATGGCGACCTGTGTGCTGGGGGGGCAGAGATGGCGACCTGTGTGCTGGGGGGAGCAGAGATGGCGACCTGTGTGCTGGGGGGGGGGGCAGTGATGATGACCTGTTCGGGGGGGCAGTGATGGCGACCTGTGTGCTGGGGGGGGGGGGCAGAGATGGTGACCTGTGTGCTGGGGGGGGGCAGTGATGGTGACCTGTGTGCTGGGGGGGGGGCAGTGATGGTGACCTGTGTGCTGGGGGGGGCAGTGATGGTGACCTGTGTGCTGGGGGGGGCAGTGATGGTGACCTGGGGGGGGGGGGGGCAGTGATGACGACGTGTTCGGGGGGGGGGGGGGGCAGTACTGTCTGTACCTTGGGAACAGTTCGCCGGAGAGGCCTGAGCAGCAGTCGGTGGGTGTGGGGTGCAGACAATGGTGTATATCTTATGTCAGGTCTGTGTGAGAGAAGGGGCACATGGTGAGAGATTGTGTGTTTTGTAGGACACCTGATCAGATAGTAGTAGTTGGGGGAGCAGTGTAGCTAGATGGGGTGACCTGGGATGCAGTACCTGGTCTCGGGGCATATGGGGTCAGCGGGGAGTATTGTGTGGGAGCCATTAAGATCAGACGAGGAGATCAGGAGTGCAAGAGTGCGGTGATGTGGGGGGTCCAGGCTCTGTGGGGGCAGTGTGTTTGTGTGGGAAGAAAAAAGTCAGTGGGGACTGTGAGGGATGAGACTCCATCTTTGTGTCTGCAGCGGCCATTTTACATTGTATGACCTTTTTTGAAGTTAATAGATCAGTGACTTTTTGCATGTCAATTTCCTCAGATGCTGGAAGAAGTAACTTAGCCTAAACACCAAAAACGAGGATACTGTTAGTATAAAAATAAATAATTTTATTGAATTACATCAGACAATAAATATCACTTGTAGTCAAAAGGGATGGGATGTAGAGAAGCAAGCCTCTAAAAAATGGGCTCAACAATGCGGAGAAACGCATTGGAGGAAAATTGCACCTTGAGCAGCCACAGTTACCAAAATAATAAAGAGTCGGGTGACAATCAAATTGATAATGGATAACAAAGATAATGACCTATCACATCAGACCTCTAACATGATTATCCCAAAAATAATTTCACCCTCCTCAGTCTAGGACTCAGGTTGAATGTCAGACTACGGAAATATGCAGCACTGTAGGATACACAGAGACAATACATCCCCACAATGCATCATGGTTTCCTCCTCTCTGCCCTGGAGACACCCGAGGCGTAATCCAGTTATCTCTCAAGACAAAGAGAAGTCACCAATACACATGTGCAGACAACAGGACAGACATCACCATTTAAACACACAATGGGACAATAGAAACACACCCAGCATATTCCTCCCAAGCTGACAAGTTACACTTATTATAAATTGTTACAACTTTGTGAGTTTACATTGGCCATACATATAACTTACATCAATTTAAACAGTATAACTTACGGACAAACCTATCCAAAATTCACTTGAATAGACTCAGGGGTTTAAAAGTTAGTATGGGCCATAATCCTGAGGCAAGAGGCGGATAAACAGGCCTCTCCAAAACCCAGTGGCGAGGTTGGTTTCGCCACAGTCTCTGTTTATTTTATTTTTATGGAAGGCAAATACTCATCATTAGGGCCAGTTTCGGTTATACACCCCCACACTTATCACAAAACATCTAGACATATATAAAAATGCTTTTGAAACAGAAGATGTAAATGTCAGTTAACCGCAGAGACATACCTTTCAGAATACAGGAAGTAGATATATGTCACACCAAGCAGTTGCTATTTTCGAGAAATGGAAAAGGTGGGGGCTAAGTTACTCCTTTAAACTCACAACAACCCACAATTGCAACACATCAATCCTCAGAAAGAAACATAAAATAAACACCAAAAACGAGGATACTGTTAGTATAAAAATAAATCATTTTATTGAATTACATCAGACAATAAATATCACTTGTAGTCAAAAGGGATGGGATGTAGAGAAGCAAGCCTCTAAAAAATGGGCTCAACAATGCGGAGAAACGCATTGGAGGAAAATTGCACCTTGAGCAGCCACAGTTACCAAAATAATAAAGAGTCGGGTGACAATTAAATTGATAATGGATAACAAAGATAATGACCTATCACATCAGACCTCTAACATGATTATCCAAAAAATCCTTTCACCCTCCTCAGTCTAGGACTCAGGTTGAATGTCAGACTACGGAAATATCTAATAATATGACTGGTGGACAAAGCCTGTAATCATGGTAACTACTTGACACTGGGTGGTAACGTCAGTCAAGACATCAACTAAGTCTACATACCCATATCAGGGCTCCAGATGGCGAATTTTGGTCGCCAATGCGACTTAGAGTTTACAAATGGCGACAAGACTTTTTAGTCTTGTCGCCATTTGCGACTAGACTCGCCGCGGCAGCTCTGCTCAATACAGCGGCGGGGCACAGGAGATGATAGTTCTCTGCCCCGCCGCCGCCGATGTTCTTCTCAGCAGCGCAGTGGAAGAGTCTCTCCCTCCCCCCTGTGCTGCTGCCGCCGCCGCCAATAAGAAGAGGGAGGAGGGGAGGGGCTGTGGTCACTGCGCCACCAATGAAGATAACTGACCTGTTAATACAAATACAGGAGGCGGGTGCCGGAATCGCATAGCGGCACCCGACCTCTATGACAGGGAGCTGCGATCAGCGGCAGTTAACTCTTCAGGTGCCACTCCCTGTCATAGAGGTCGGGTGCCTGTATTTGTATTAACAGGTCAGTTATCTTCATTGGTGGCGCAGTGCACCCCCCCCCCCCAGTATAATAAACATTGGTGGCGCAGTGGGCAGTACCAATAAGGGTTAAAAAAAATATATATATGAACTCACCTCCTCCAATTGATCGCGTAGCTGCCGTCTCCTGTTCTTTCTTCAGGACCTGTGGTGACGTCACTGAGCTCATCACATGGTCCATTACTATGGTGATGGATCATGTGATGTACCATGTGATGATCACAGTGATGTCACCACAGGTCCTGAAGAACAGGAGACCGGCAGCTACGCGATCAATTGGAGGAGGTGAGTTCATATTTTTTTTATTTTTTAACCCTCATTGGCACTGCCCACTGCGCCACCGCGCCACCAATGTTTATTATACTGGGGTGTTGGGGGGGGGGGCGCACTGTGCAATCAATGTTTATTATACTGGGGGGGTGTCACGGGTGTATGTGAGCAACAATAGTAATACACAGTACAGAGCTACTGACTGGACCCAGAACTAGGGAGGATAAAGGGTGACCCCTGTCCGACCCTCAACGCTCTCCCTATTCTGCTAAAGCACATGCCCGGATCCAAATGGCAGAACGAGGCATGCCCACGTGCCTAAGACTAATGACCCCTGTAACCCCTACAATAGTGGAAGGGGCACGGCCACCAGTGCCCTACTCAGTATATGGAGGGAACCGTGGCCACCTCAGATCCAGTCAGAAAATAAACAGGAACACAACAATGTCTGCACACTTAGCTGAAGATGTTGCAGCCGCAGAGAAGACGGATCCAAGGACAGGCTGGCAATATCCGGAGTGCTAGCTGCAGCAGAACACAGGTCCAGTGAACTGATAGCTACAAGTGAAGAAACTAAAGCCAGAGCTACAACTGAAGTGAGAACTATAATCCACATCCTATCATAGGAGGAGGGGTGATATAAAGAGAGGGAAATCAAACACATGAAGGACAGCTGTGGTGAAAGAAACCAAAAGTAAACAGAGTAGTGAGAACTCCTCCCAGCTCTAGTAGTGACATCATCACAGGGGTGGAGAAACAGAGCTGTGAGAACGTCCCAAAGCTCTGGTAGTGACAGTACCCCCCCCCTCTACGGGTGGTCTCCGGACACCCAGGACCCACCTTCTCAGGATGAGCCCTATGAAATGCCCTGATGAGGCGAGTGGCTTTAATTTCCGACACCGGAACCCACATCCTCTCCTCAGGACCATAACCCTTCCAATGAACGAGGTACTGAAGAGAACCGCGGACCATGCGAGAGTCCACAATTCTGGAAACCTCAAACTCCAGATTGCCATCAACCAAAATCGGAGGAGGAGGCAAAGAGGAGGGCACCGTGGGCTGGACATATGGTTTTAAGAGAGATCTGTGAAATACATTATGTATCTTCCAAACCCGTGGAAGATCAAGACGGAAGGCAACAGGATTGATGACTGACAAGATTTTATAAGGCCCAATAAACTTGGGACCCAATTTCCAGGAGGGAACCTTCAACTTAATGTTTCTAGTAGACAACCACCCCAGATCACCCACATTCAGGTCCGGACCAGGCACACGTCTCTTATCAGCCACACGCTTATACCTCTCACTCATCTTTTTAAGATTACTCTGAATCTTTTGCCAAATGGTAGACAAAGACGAGGAAAATCTCTCCTCCTCAGGTAAACCAGAAAGAGCCCCTCCCGAGAATGTCCCAAACTGCGGATGGAACCCATATGCACCAAAGAATGGTGACTTATCAGAAGATTCCTGACGACGGTTGTTCAGAGCAAACTCAGCAAGAGGGAGAAATGAACACCAATCCTCCTGGTTCTCTGCCACAAAACAGCGCAAATATGTCTCCAGATTCTGATTGAGGCGCTCAGTCTGACCATTCGACTGCGGATGAAAAGCAGAAGAGAAGGACAGCCGAACCCCCAGGCGAGAACAGAAAGCCTTCCAGAACCTGGACACAAACTGCGTGCCTCTATCGGAAACAATATCAGAGGGAATGCCGTGCAATTTAACAATATGGTCGACAAAAGCTTGCGCCAACGTTTTAGCATTGGGTAAACCAGGGAAAGGTACGAAATGAGCCATCTTGCTAAAACGGTCCACCACCACCAGGATCACCGACTTCCCCGAGGAACGAGGAAGATCCGTGATAAAGTCCATGGACAGGTGTGTCCAAGGACGGGAAGGAATGGGTAACGGGAGAAGGGAACCTGAAGGCCGTGAACGAGGGACCTTAGCGCGAGCGCACGTCTCACAAGCAGCCACAAAACCCTCCACCGACTTACGAAGAGCCGGCCACCAAAATCTCCGAGCAATGAGATCCACCGTGGCTCTACTCCCGGGGTGACCAGCAAGAACCGTATCATGATGCTCCTTAAAGAGTTTGTGACGTAGCTCAGGAGGCACGAATAACTTCCCAGAAGGACAACGGGCAGGTGTCTCAGTCTGGGCAGCCTGGACCTCGGCCTCCAAATCGGAATATAGAGCAGAAACAACTACCCCCTCCGCCAAAATGGGACCCGGGTCCTCGGAGTTTCCTCCTCCCGGAAAACAGCGAGAGAGAGCATCAGCCTTCACATTTTTTATCCCAGGTCGGAATGTAACAACAAAATTGAATCTGGAGAAGAACAGAGACCATCTGGCCTGTCTCGGATTCATACGCCTGGCCGACTCCAAGTATGCCAGATTCTTATGGTCGGTAAAAACGGTGATAGGGTGCCTGGCCCCCTCCAACCAATGGCGCCATTCCTCGAAAGCCAACTTGATGGCCAACAACTCCCTATCTCCCACATCATAGTTTCTCTCTGCCGGGGAGAGTTTTTTAGAGAAAAAGGCACAGGGTCGCCACTTGGCAGGGGAAGGGCCCTGGGACAAAACCGCACCCACACCCACCTCGGAAGCATCCACCTCAACAATAAAGGGTAAGGAAACATCGGGATGCACCAAGACGGGAGCAGACGCAAAATTCTCTTTAATCTTAGAAAAGGCTGCAAGCGCCTCCTCCGACCAAGAGGAAAAATCCGCCCCCTTTTTTGTCATGTCAGTGAGGGGTTTGACAACAGAGGAATAATTCAAAATGAACTTTCTGTAATAGTTCGCAAAACCCAGAAAGCGCATCAATGCCTTCTGATTCTCAGGAAGCTCCCACTCAAGTACAGCACGGACCTTCTCGGGATCCATGCGAAAACCAGAAGCAGAGAGGAGAAAACCCAGAAATTGAATCTCCGATACCATAAAAAGACATTTCTCCAGCTTGGCGTACAATTTATTTTCCCGCAGAATCTGCAGAACCTGAAAAAGATGATCCTGATGGGTCTGAACATCAGGGGAAAAAATCAAAATATCATCAAGATACACCAATACAAATTTCCCCATTAAATGATAGAAAATACTATTAACAAAATGCTGAAAGACGGCCGGAGCATTCATCAGGCCGAAAGGCATAACGAGATTCTCGAAATGCCCGTCAGGGGTATTAAAGGCTGTTTTCCATTCATCCCCCTCTCTGACCCTGACCAGGTTGTACGCGCCTCTCAAATCCAATTTGGAAAACACCTTGGCCCCAACAATTTGATTGAAGAGGTCCGGGATCAGAGGAAGGGGATAGGGATCGCGAATCGTGATACGGTTCAGCTCCCTAAAATCTAGGCAAGGTCTCAGAAAGCCATCTTTCTTTTTAACAAAAAAAAAACCAGCGGCCACAGGTGACTTTGAGGGACGAATATGCCCCTTTTCGAGACTCTCGGAGATGTAAGTTCGCATAGCGATTCTTTCCGGTTGTGAGAGATTGTAGAGGCGTGCTTTTGGCAGCTTGGCGCCGGGAATGAGGTTAATGGGACAGTCAAACTCCCGGTGAGGAGGTAGCTCCTGAACACCGCTCTCGGAAAACACGTCCGAGAAATCAGAGAGAAATGATGGCACCGTTTTAGTAGACACCTCTGCAAAAGTAGCTGTGAGACAATTCTCTCTACAAAAATCACTCCACTCATTTATTTGCCTTCCTTGCCAATCAATAGTGGGGTTATGTCTAGTGAGCCAGGGTAACCCCAAAACTAGAGGAGACGGCAATCCGTTAAGGACAAAACAAGATATATCCTCCACATGAGTGTCACCTACAGCTAGCCGGATATTGTGAACAATGCCCTTCAGAGATCTCTGTGAGAGTGGAGCAGAGTCAAAGAGTCAATAGCAAAACAGGTATATCTTTATCTAATGTGCAAACCTGAAAACCATGCATGGCTACAAATTGAGTGTCAATAAGATTGACGGCCGCTCCACTATCGACAAAAATCTCACAAGAAATGACTTTGCTCTCTAGCGCCACCCTGGCAGACAGGAGAAAACGGGAACTGCAGGTCAGAGGAAAAGCATCAAATCCTACATCAACTTTGCCCAAAGTAGCAGATGAAGCAGAACTTGATGATTTACCTTTTGAGATTTTTCTCTTATTATCGCTCTTAGTACGGTTCAAGAATCTCCTAGACGGACAAACATTTGCCAAATGACCTATGCTCCCACAACAAAAACAGACCATACTCTGAGGACTAAATCCTCTTTTATCAGGGGCAAGTCGAGCTAGCTGCATGGGCTCCTCCTCAGAGGGGAGCGAGACAGGATGAGGCCCCTGCACACTGAATGAGTCCGCACCACTGCCCCTAGACTGACAATGGCTGGACAGAGAGGTCTCGTTTCTTTCTCTTAGACGCCTGTCAAGGCGTACCGCCAATGACATGGCAGACTCTAAGGACGTTGGTCTCTCATGGAAAGCAAACGCATCTTTTAATCTCTCCGAGAGACCATGACAGAACTGACTCCGGAGTGCAGCATCATTCCAACCCGAATCAGCTGCCCATCTCCGAAATTCAGAACAGTAAAGCTCCGCAGACCGTTTGTTCTGGCATAAAACACGTAGGTTAGATTCGGCCAGAGCAACACGATCCGGGTCATCATAAATCTGCCCCAGGGCCACAAAAAATCCCTCCACGGATCGAAGGGAGGGATCCCCTGATGGCAGCGAAAAAGCCCAAGTCTGAGCATTACCCCTGAGCAGGGAGATGACAATCCTCACCCTCTGCTCTTGATTACCAGAAGAGTGAGGACACAAGCAAAAATGGAGTTTGCATGCCTCTCTGAAACGAACAAAATTCTCACTGCCCCCGGAGAACGTCTCCGGAAGTGAGACCTTGGGCTCGCAACAGACTCCATGAGCCGGAGCAGGGCCCAATGCTTGAAGCTGGGTCATAGATTGACGGAGATCCGCTACTTCCAAAGAAAGACCCTGCATGCGGTCAACCAGGTCAGAAAGCGGATCCATGTCAAAAAAGGACGGTTTTGGTGGATTATAATGTCACGGGTGTATGTGAGCAACAATAGTAATACACAGTACAGAGCTACTGACTGGACCCAGAACTAGGGAGGATAAAGGGTGACCCCTGTCCGACCCTCAACGCTCTCCCTATTCTGCTAAAGCACATGCCCGGATCCAAATGGCGGAACGAGGCATGCCCACGTGCCTAAGACTAATGACCCCTGTAACCCCTACAATAGTGGAAGGGGCACGGCCACCAGTGCCCTACTCAGTATATGGAGGGAACCGTGGCCACCTCAGATCCAGTCAGAAAATAAACAGGAACACAACAATGTCTGCACACTTAGCTGAAGATGTTGCAGCCGCAGAGAAGACGGATCCAAGGACAGGCTGGCAATATCCGGAGTGCTAGCTGCAGCAGAACACAGGTCCAGTGAACTGATAGCTACAAGTGAAGAAACTAAAGCCAGAGCTACAACTGAAGTGAGAACTATAATCCACATCCTATCATAGGAGGAGGGGTGATATAAAGAGAGGGAAATCAAACACATGAAGGACAGCTGTGGTGAAAGAAACCAAAAGTAAACAGAGTAGTGAGAACTCCTCCCAGCTCTAGTAGTGACATCATCACAGGGGTGGAGAAACAGAGCTGTGAGAACGTCCCAAAGCTCTGGTAGTGACAGGGGGCACTGCGCCACCAATGTTTATTATACTGGGGTGTTGGGGGGGCGCACTGTGCCACCAATGTTTATTATACTGGGGGGGCACTGCGCCACCAATATTTATTATACTGGGGTGTTGGGGGGGCGCACTGCGCCACCAATGTTTATTATATTGAGGGGGGGCGCACTGCACCACCAATGTTTATTATAGTGGGGTGTTGGGGGGGCGCACTGTGCCACCAATGTTTATTATACTGGGGTGTTGGGGGGGGGCGCACTGTGCCACCAATGTTTATTATACTGGGGGGGCACTGCGCCACCAATGTTTATTATACTGGGGTGTTGGGGGGGGGCGCACTGTGCCACCAATGTTTATTATACTGGGGTGTTGGGGGGGGCAGTGATGGTGACCTGGGGGGGGGGGCAGTGATGACGACGTGTTCGGGGGGGGGGGCAGTACTGTCTGTACCTTGGGAACAGTTCGCCGGAGAGGCCTGAGCAGCGGTCGGTGGGTGTGGGGTGCAGACAATGGTGTATATCTTATGTCAGGTCTGTGTGAGAGAAGGGGCACATGGTGAGGGTTGTGTGTTTTGTAGGACACCTGATCAGATAGTAGTAGTTGGGGGAGCAGTCTAGCTAGATGGGGTGACCTGGGGTGCAGTACCTGGTCTCGGGGCATATGGGGTCAGCAGGGAGTATTGTGTGGGAGCCATTAAGATCAGACGTTGAGATCAGGAGTGCAAGAGTGCGGTGACACATGGGGGGTCCAGGCTCTGTGGGGGCAGTGTGTTTGTGTGGGAAGAAAAAAGCCAGTGGGGACTGTGAGGGATGAGACTCCATCTTTGTGTCTGCAGCGGCCATTTTATATTGTATGACCTTTTTTGAAGTTAATAGATCAGTGACTTTTTGCATGTCAATTTCCTCAGATGCTGGAAGAAGTAACTTAGCCTAAACACCAAAAACGAGGATACTGTTAGTATAAAAATAAATAATTTTATTGAATTACATCAGACAATAAATATCACTTGTAGTCAAAAGGGATGGGATGTAGAGAAGCAAGCCTCTAAAAAATGGGCTCAACAATGCGGAGAAACGCATTGGAGGAAAATTGCACCTTGAGCAGCCACAGTTACCAAAATAATAAAGAGTCGGGTGACAATCAAATTGATAATGGATAACAAAGATAATGACCTATCACATCAGACCTCTAACATGATTATCCCAAAAATAATTTCACCCTCCTCAGTCTAGGACTCAGGTTGAATGTCAGACTACGGAAATATGCAGCACTGTAGGATACACAGAGACAATACATCCCCACAATGCATCATGGTTTCCTCCTCTCTGCCCTGGAGACACCCGAGGCGTAATCCAATTATCTCTCAAGACAAAGAGAAGTCACCAATACACATGTGCAGACAACAGGACAGACATCACCATTTAAACACACAATGGGACAATAGAAACACACCCAGCATATTCCTCCCAAGCTGACAAGTTACACTTATTATAAATTGTTACAACTTTGTGAGTTTACATTGGCCATACATATAACTTACATCAATTTAAACAGTATAACTTACGGACAAACCTATCCAAAATTCACTTGAATAGACTCAGGGGTTTAAAAGTTAGTATGGGCCATAATCCTGAGGCAAGAGGCGGATAAACAGGCCTCTCCAAAACCCAGTGGTGAGGTTGGTTTCGCCACAGTCTCTGTTTATTTTATTTTTATGGAAGGCAAATACTCATCATTAGGGCCAGTTTCGGTTATACACCCCCACACTTATCACAAAACATCTAGACATATATAAAAATGCTTTTGAAACAGAAGATGTAAATGTCAGTTAACCGCAGAGACATACCTTTCAGAATACAGGAAGTAGATATATGTCACACCAAGCAGTTGCTATTTTCGAGAAATGGAAAAGGTGGGGGCTAAGTTACTCCTTTAAACTCACAACAACCCACAATTGCAACACATCAATCCTCAGAAAGAAACATAAAATAAACACCAAAAACGAGGATACTGTTAGTATAAAAATAAATCATTTTATTGAATTACATCAGACAATAAATATCACTTGTAGTCAAAAGGGATGGGATGTAGAGAAGCAAGCCTCTAAAAAATGGGCTCAACAATGCGGAGAAACGCATTGGAGGAAAATTGCACCTTGAGCAGCCACAGTTACCAAAATAATAAAGAGTCGGGTGACAATTAAATTGATAATGGATAACAAAGATAATGACCTATCACATCAGACCTCTAACATGATTATCCAAAAAATCCTTTCACCCTCCTCAGTCTAGGACTCAGGTTGAATGTCAGACTACGGAAATATCTAATAATATGACTGGTGGACAAAGCCTGTAATCATGGTAACTACTTGACACTGGGTGGTAACGTCAGTCAAGACATCAACTAAGTCTACATACCCATATCAGGGCTCCAGATGGCGAATTTTGGTCGCCAATGCGACTTAGAGTTTACAAATGGCGACAAGACTTTTTAGTCTTGTCGCCATTTGCGACTAGACTCGCCGCGGCAGCTCTGCTCAATACAGCGGCGGGGCACAGGAGATGATAGTTCTCTGCCCCGCCGCCGCCGATGTTCTTCTCAGCAGCGCAGTGGAAGAGTCTCTCCCTCCCCCCTGTGCTGCTGCCGCCGCCGCCAATAAGAAGAGGGAGGAGGGGAGGGGCTGTGGTCACTGCGCCACCAATGAAGATAACTGACCTGTTAATACAAATACAGGAGGCGGGTGCCGGAATCGCATAGCGGCACCCGACCTCTATGACAGGGAGCTGCGATCAGCGGCAGTTAACTCTTCAGGTGCCACTCCCTGTCATAGAGGTCGGGTGCCTGTATTTGTATTAACAGGTCAGTTATCTTCATTGGTGGCGCAGTGCACCCCCCCCCCCCCCAGTATAATAAACATTGGTGGCGCAGTGGGCAGTACCAATGAGGGTTAAAAAAATATATATACGAACTCACCTCCTCCAATTGATCGCGTAGCTGCCGTCTCCTGTTCTTTCTTCAGGACCTGTGGTGACGTCACTGAGCTCATCACATGGTCCATTACTATGGTGATGGATCAAGTGATGTACCATGTGATGATCACAGTGATGTCACCACAGGTCCTGAAGAACAGGAGACCGGCAGCTACGCGATCAATTGGAGGAGGTGAGTTCATATTTTTTTTATTTTTTAACCCTCATTGGCACTGCCCACTGCGCCACCAATATTTATTATACTGGGGTGTTGGGGGGGGGGGGGGGCGCACTGTGCAATCAATGTTTATTATACTGGGGGGGCACTGCGCCACCAATGTTTATTATACTGGGGTGTTGGGGGGGCGCACTGTGCCACCAATGTTTATTATACTGGGGGGGCACTGCGCCACCAATATTTATTATACTGGGGTGTTGGGGGGGCGCACTGCGCCACCAATGTTTATTATATTGAGGGGGGGCGCACTGCACCACCAATGTTTATTATAGTGGGGTGTTGGGGGGGCGCACTGTGCCACCAATGTTTATTATACTGGGGTGTTGGGGGGGGGGCGCACTGTGCCACCAATGTTTATTATACTGGGGGGGCACTGCGCCACCAATGTTTATTATACTGGGGTGTTGGGGGGGGGCGCACTGTGCCACCAATGTTTATTATACTGGGGTGTTGGGGGGGGCGCACTGTGCCACCAATGTTTATTATACTGGGGGGGGCACTGCACCACCAATGTTTATTATACTGGGGTGTTGGGGGGGCGCACTGCGCCACCAATGTTTATTATATTGAGGGGGGGCACTGCACCACCAATGTTTATTATACTGGGGTGTTGGAGGGGCACACTGCGCCACCAATGTTTATTATATTGACCTTCTACTAAGCATTCTGTATTCAGAATGCTATTATTTTCCCTTATAACCATGTTGTTATAAGAGAAAATAACACAGTGAATAGACTTTCATCCTAGCAACCATGCGTGAAAATCGCACCGCATCCGCACTTGCTTGCGGATGCTTGTGATTTTCACGCAGCCCCATTAACTTCTATGGGGCCTGCGTTACGTGAAAACGCACAAAGAGGAGCATGCTGCGAACTCACCTCCTCCAATTGATCGCGTAGCTGCCGTCTCCTGTTCTTTCTTCAGGACCTGTGGTGACGTCACTGAGCTCATCACATGGTCCATTACTATGGTGATGGATCAAGTGATGTACCATGTGATGATCACAGTGATGTCACCACAGGTCCTGAAGAACAGGAGACCGGCAGCTACGCGATCAATTGGAGGAGGTGAGTTCATATTTTTTTTATTTTTTAACCCTCATTGGCACTGCCCACTGCGCCACCAATATTTATTATACTGGGGTGTTGGGGGGGGGGGGGGCGCACTGTGCAATCAATGTTTATTATACTGGGGGGGCACTGCGCCACCAATGTTTATTATACTGGGGTGTTGGGGGGGCGCACTGTGCCACCAATGTTTATTATACTGGGGGGGCACTGCGCCACCAATATTTATTATACTGGGGTGTTGGGGGGGCGCACTGCGCCACCAATGTTTATTATATTGAGGGGGGGCGCACTGCACCACCAATGTTTATTATAGTGGGGTGTTGGGGGGGCGCACTGTGCCACCAATGTTTATTATACTGGGGTGTTGGGGGGGGGGGGCGCACTGTGCCACCAATGTTTATTATACTGGGGGGGCACTGCGCCACCAATGTTTATTGCACCAATATTTATTATACTGGGGTGTTGGGGGGGGGGGGGGCACTGTGCAATCAATGTTTATTATACTGGGGGGGCACTGCGCCACCAATGTTTATTATACTGGGGTGTTGGGGGGGCGCACTGTGCCACCAATGTTTATTATACTGGGGGGGCACTGCGCCACCAATATTTATTATACTGGGGTGTTGGGGGGGCGCACTGCGCCACCAATGTTTATTATATTGAGGGGGGGCGCACTGCACCACCAATGTTTATTATAGTGGGGTGTTGGGGGGGCGCACTGTGCCACCAATGTTTATTATACTGGGGTGTTGGGGGGGGGGGGGCGCACTGTGCCACCAATGTTTATTATACTGGGGGGGCACTGCGCCACCAATGTTTATTATACTGGGGTGTTGGGGGGGGGGCGCACTGTGCCACCAATGTTTATTATACTGGGGTGTTGGGGGGGGCGCACTGTGCCACCAATGTTTATTATACTGGGGGGGGCACTGCACCACCGATGTTTATTATACTGGGGTGTTGGGGGGGCGCACTGCGCCACCAATGTTTATTATATTGAGGGGGGGCACTGCACCACCAATGTTTATTATACTGGGGTGTTGGAGGGGCACACTGCGCCACCAATGTTTATTATATTGACCTTCTACTAAGCATTCTGTATTCAGAATGCTATTATTTTCCCTTATAACCATGTTGTTATAAGAGAAAATAACACAGTGAATAGACTTTCATCCTAGCAACCATGCGTGAAAATCGCACCGCATCCGCACTTGCTTGCGGATGCTTGTGATTTTCACGCAGCCCCATTAACTTCTATGGGGCCTGCGTTACGTGAAAACGCACAAAGAGGAGCATGCTGCGATTTTCACGCAACGCACAAGTGATGCGTGAAAATCACCGCTCATGTGCACAGCCCCATAGAAGTCAATGGGTCCGGATTCAGTGCGGGTGCATTCCGGTATTTTGAATGCCGGATCCGGCACTAATACATTCATATGGGGAAAAATGCCAGATCCGGCATTCAGGCAAATCTTCAGTTTTTTCCGCCGGAGATAAAACCGTAGCATGCTGCGGTTTTCTCTTTTGCCTGATCAGTCAAAATGACTGAACTGAAGACATCCTGATGCATCCTGAACGGATTGCTCTCCATTCAAAATGCATGGGGATATACCTGATCAGTTCTTTTCCGGTATTGAGCCCCTAGGACGGAACTCTATGCCGGAAATGAAAAACGCTAGTGTGAAAGTACTCTAAAATATTAAGTTTAAATCCCCCTTTCCCAATTTTACATATAAAATATATAAATAAATAAACATAATTACATAGCGCTGCGTCCGAAAAGTCCAAACTATTAAATAATTTAAAAATTTCTCCTATGCGGTGAGCATTTGCCATTTTTTAGTCACCTTGTCACCCCAAAAAATAGGATAGGACTGTTCTATTATGGGCCGAACGTTTCATAAAATGCGAAATGCACGCGGCTTTTTTTGGTGTTTTTTTATTTTTTTTTGCGCGGTATTTATGGTGACGAAAGCAAATCAAAATTTTGGTATCGAAACAACCCTACGCCGATCTGATCAGCGTAGTGTTGTCACGATACCAAAATCTTGATTCGGTTTCGATTTGGCGACTAAAAATTTTTCAGTTCAGGAGCAAATGGCTACTAGCTATTTTTTTTAGTCTGGAGCACTGCATATTGCTGCTGCTCGCGGTGACAATGGATCCCCAAATGCCTCAACCTCGACACATGTTTCGCCACGTAGGCTTTGTTGGGAGGTACATTTAACACTAAGACACACGGCATATATGGGCCGAAGAGGAGGGAAATCAATTATTTAACTATCACAATCACGTGTATTGGGGGAAGTTCTGGCGCGGTCCCGTCCATGATGTGTGGCTGCCTCCTTCAGCGC
Organism: Bufo bufo; assembly: GCF_905171765.1. NCBI lineage: Eukaryota > Metazoa > Chordata > Amphibia > Anura > Bufonidae > Bufo > Bufo bufo. The sequence goes on along the minus strand of NC_053390.1, from coordinate 21,181,975 downwards.
CTCCCCATCACGTAATTTGACAGACTCTCTTATGCCTGCCATGCAGTCATATCCCCCTCCATCTAAGACCTAAACAAAATACAAATAATAAAACACATATATTAAAAATCCTATATGCCCACACATAAAATTCATGTCTTACAAAAAGGGTTTGAAGCTATTATATTCGTTCAATCCACCCGGAACCACAGTATCTAGCAAGGTAATCCACTTAGTTTCTTTTTGTAGTAATGCTCTTTTTGCATCACCTCCTCTCACTCCCAAACTCACTTTATCTATCCCTCTTACCCTCAGGACGCTGGGATCACTATTGTGGCACAGACTGTAACTCTTCCACGTCACCGTCTTCACATTGTGAGGCTGTGCGGATTTTGCTAGCATGTTCCAATATCCGAGTGTGACAAACTGCCATTTGCCACTGGGCATTGTAGAAAACTTATGGCTAGCCTCCTGCCCTACGACTATGGCCCTGAGACATATTACCCTTCAAGAACAGTGTAACAGAACTATGCCGCATGTCTGGACTGTTAATAGGACCGAACGCGGTTGGAATTTGTGACAGACCCATCCGTATGGATTAAAAAATGGCACCCAGATAGCTAATTTTATTGTATTTGTGTACTCTGAGCGGCATTCCCCTAATGATATGCCCTCAGACTTGAGCTATCTGGGAATAGGTTAAATGTCTGTGTTTGCTGGGAGGGTGTGATATTGTGTGTTTGGGTGGTGATTCCTGTCCTGTTGTTCCCACATGTGTATTGGTGATTTCCCTTTGTCCTGAGAGATAATTGAATTGCTCTTCGGGTGTCTCCAGGGCAGAGAGGAGGAAACCATGATGCATTGTGGGGATGTGTTGTGTCTGTGTATCCTGAGTGCTACGTATCTGTCCTGTGTCACAGTTCTCCTTCTGGTCCCCTAGGGGCGTGTACACCAGATGGGGACCTGCATAAATACGGGCGGGTAGCCCTCAATAAAGTGTTCATGTTCTTCTTGATCCCTCAAAACGTAGCCTTGTCTCGTTATTGGAGGGAATTGCTGTATCACGCTGGGGATTGCTATGCTCTGCATATTCCCTGGAGTTTTAATCTCTTTCTTCTTGTCCCTGATACCCTCTCCTGGAGGAGAGATCTTTTCCACACGATCCTAAATGCTGGAGGTTCATTCAGGGTGGAAGGAAGACGGCGCGGCTCCAGTTAAGCTACGGCGGTTGTGGTGTCCAGTGCGGTGCTTGTGGTCCTCGGCGCAAGCTAGGAAGTGTCCATTAACGGAAGCGGATCCGTTACACCGAGTTTTCAAGGTTCTAGTTGTCATGCCGATATAAATCAATCGGCATGGACAAGTCAACCAATACACAACTCCTTCTGTGGTGCAGGTTATATAATGTACAATCTTAAACTCTGTCTCCCCGGAGGCGTCACAGAAAGTGGTGGAACGTTCCATATAGATACAGGCAGCACACTTGCCACAGGCTCTCGAACCCCACGTGGGGCCCTTGCTCCCAAAAATCCCTCTTGGAATATCCGCTACATAATGACTTCTCGTCAAGATGTCCCGTAGCGTTTTCGACTTCCTCCATGTAATTTGTGGATAATTGGGTAGAGATGACAGCAGATCCCTATCTGTCAACAGCACCGACCAATGTCTCTTCATTATCTTCTGTATTGTACACCATTCGCTGTTGAATGGGGTAATGAATCTTACCGTACTATCTTTATGTTGTTGTGATCATTTTTTCCTAGCTAGAAGTGCATCTCTCGTCTTGGTTTTAGCCATTTCATAACCTCTTTGAACGACTCCCATCTGATACCCTCTGTCTAGGAACCGTTTGGTCAAGTCAACAAGGATTGTTGTTCAAATCGCTCGTCTTCAGAACAGATACATCTCATCCTCATAAATTGGCCCTTAGGTATGGCTTGAATTACCTTGGGATAATGTGATGAAGTGGCATGCAATAATGCATTCACCCACATGGGCTTCCTGTGTACGTCCGTCATAACCATACCCCCTCTATCCTTCTTGATCATTATATCCAAAAAGTCCACCTCCAATGGACTGTACTTCCAGGTTAATTTGATGTTACGATCATTAGAATTGAGGCCCACTAAAAAGTCATCCTGGCATGGAGCCCTGCCAGATGAAAAACACATCGTCGATATACCTCAACCAGAGGAAATTGAAGATCCGGTGTTCACAGGCAAGTGGGAGGAAACTCTCACTAGGTGTTCCCAAACCATGGTGGAGTTATTGATTGGAGCTGAGATTGATTGCTTGAAAGATAAGATTCAACAAGCATTGACCAAGGAAGAGTTGGAGGCATTTGATAAGGTAGTAGAGCAGGATCTGGTGAAGTGTGAGAAAGAGATCCAAACAATTAAGGCCACTAAATTTCAGCGGGATCTGAGAGATTACCAACAAAATAAAGTTTTCAGGTGGTAGAGAACTTGGGATAGAAGACGATCTATATTGAGTAACTCCATCACTTCTGAAGAAGAATGTGGACAACCTTTTTTAGGGGAGCTTCAAAAATCCGGGCGAGGACCAGATATAGAAAAAGACAAGTACAATCTGCGCACCCCATCTCAGAAGAGAACAAATGGGAGCATCAACGACAGGGACAAGAGATCCAAGAATTGAAGGTAATAAATCTATCTAATATTACCCTGAGTGTTCCCCAAAGACAGGTTTTACAAAAGGGTTTGTCCTTTTCCCCTACTGGGAAATTTGACTTTTTTGAGGCAGTCAAGGATCTTGATCTCTTTTCACGTAAGTTAATCTTGAAGAAACACTTTAGTAAGAGTGAGGATAAATCAGTATCCATGACTAACAGAACAACAAGCGATGCAAGATCTGATGTCCCTTTTAGATGAGCAGGAGGGTCATTCCCAGATGACGACTCCTGTGCACCTGCCCTGGAGATCACAGACGTTCCCCCCTAGGTCCCTATGTCCAGTGGTGGACATCTTTACTAAATTGGTGAAGCAAGACTTTAAGAAAATTATATCGAGAAAAAACAGAGATAACCTGACTCATATGCTAATTTGTTCCTGGGGCTGTGGGAGGGAGAGATCGTCCAGAATTCGGTGGGATTTGACGCTACTCTGCTCTGGTCGAGGTATATCGACGATGTGTTTTTCATCTGGCAGGGCTCCATGTCGCAGTTGGATGACTTTTTAGTGGGCCTCAATTCTAATGATCATAACATCAAATTAACCTGGAAGTACAGTCCATTGGAGGTTTCTTCAATTTAATTTTATAAAAATAAGACAAGTAAAGGAGAAAGATAAGAGCAACAAAGGGGGAGTAAGAGATAAGGGTTAAAGGGATATAAGTTTTTGTATGCACTTTTAAAAAAAATATTTTTATTTTTATTATGAATTTTTTCCTTTGAAGATGGTATTATGTGATGTTTTGATCTATGGGGCATGTCTGGTGATATTATATTGAAGATGTAAAAGGTCAAAGGATAATTTACCTGAGGGTTTTTTTGAATAGGGACTGAAGGACCTTTTGAAATGATTACGTAATGTTGATGTCATGATCAGCTGACCAGCCGATGATCACATGGTCTCACTAGGATTGCACAAGGCCCAAAGATGATTTATTTGAGGATACTTAGAAAAGTGATTGTTGGACCTTTGAGTCGATCATGTGATGGCGAGGTCAAGGTCAGGTGATTAGCTTGTGATCACATGGTTGGGGGTGACGCGGCCGGCGCATGTGCTGTGTGACTGCCGTCCGGACGTGCTCCAATTACGTCGCTTGATTTGGGCGACGGGGAGGCGCTGAAGGAGGCAGCCACACATCATGGACGGGACCGCGCCAGAACTTCCCCCAATACAGGTGATTGTGATAGTTAAATAATTGATTTCCCTCCTCTTCGGCCTATATATGCCCAGTGTGTCTTAGTGTTAAATGTACCTCCCGACAAAGCCTACGTGGCGAAACACGTGTCGAGGTTGAGGCATTTGGGGATCCATTTTCACCGCGAGCAGCAGCAATATGGGTATGTAGACTTAGTTGATGTCTTGACTGACGTTACCACCCAGTGTCAAGTAGTTACCATGATTACAGGCTTTGTCCACCAGTCATATTATTAGATATTGCCGTAGTCTGACATTCAACCTGAGTCCTAGACTGAGGAGGGTGAAATTATTTTTTGGATAATCATGTTAGAGGTCTGATGTGATAGGTCATTATCTTTGTTATCCATTATCAATTTAATTGTCACCCGACTCTTTATTATTTTGGTAACTGTGGCTGCTCAAGGTGCAATTTTCCTCCAATGCGTTTCTCCGCATTGTTGAGCCCATTTTTTAGAGGCTTGCTTCTCTAAATCCCATCCCTTTTGACTACAAGTGATATTTATTGTCTGATGTAATTCAATAAAATTATTTATTTTTATACTAACAGTATCCTCATTTTTGGTGTTTATTTTATGTTTCTTTCTGAGGATTGATGTGTTGCAATTGTGGGTTGTTGTGAGTTTAAAGGAGTAACTTAGCCCCCACCTTTTCCATTTCTCGAAAATAGCAACTGCTTGGTGTGACATATATCTACTTCCTGTATTCTGAAAGGTATGTCTCTGCGGTTAACTGACATTTACATCTTCTATTTCAAAAGCATTTTTATATATGTCTAGATGTTTTGTGATAAGTGTGGGGGTGTATAACCGAAACTGTCCCTAATGATGAGTATTTGCCTTCCATAAAAATAAAATAAACAGAGACTGTGGCGAAACCAACCTCGCCACTGGGTTTTGGAGAGGCCTGTTTATCAGCCTCTTGCCTCAGGATTATGGCCCATACTAACTTTTAAACCCCTGAGCCTATTCAAGTGAATTTTGGATAGGTTTGTCCCCAAGTTATACTGTTTAAATTGATGTAAGTTATATGTATGGCCAATGTAAACTCACAAAGTTGTAACAATTTATAATAAGTGTAACTTGTCAGCTTGGGAGGAATATGCTGGGTGTGTTTCTATTGTGCCATTGTCCCATTGTGTGTTTAAATGGTGATGTCTGTCCTGTTGTCTGCACATGTGTATTGGTGACTTCTCTTTGTCTTGAGAGATAATTGGATTACGCCTCGGGTGTCTCCAGGGCAGAGAGGAGGAAACCATGATGCATTGTGGGGATGTATTGTCTCTGTGTATCCCACAGTGCTGCATATCTGTCCTATGTCACAGGCTTCATTCTGGTCCCCTAAGGGCGTGTACACCAGATGGGCTTGGTTGTTTTATACCTCCCTGTGGGCGGTCCTGTATTTGAAAAGACTGTAATAAAAACCAGGCTGGGTGTACCAGCACCTCAGACCACTGCTTGACCCTCAACATGGAGCCTTATCTCGTTATTGGGGGGATCCGCTGTATGCTGTTAGAGACTGATTGCCAGGAGTGTAAGCTGCTTTTCCTGTTCGTCTGCTAGCAGCTATTCGTGAGGTTTCAGTTTGGAGTGCTATTTTGTATCCAGTTCGGGAGTTTGGTGTATCCTGCAGTAGCTGTGCCTGTCTCTCAGAAAGGGGCATATCGCCTGAACGGATTTTAACCCCTTGTCTGCTGAAACGGTCCGTTACAGAGACTTTTTTGAATACAGCCTTGATTGTATTATTTAATTCTTCCGAGTACTCTACCTATTTGCCATAATAATGTGAAACTCAGCATAAATCAGAGTAGGGGTCTTTGCCCTGACAATTCGTTGGCGCCCAACGTGGGGCTTGACCAATGGACTCTTGACCCTACAGTTCCGGCCACGACGGGAGGAGAACTGGACTCACAAATAAAATATACAGCGCTGTAAGGTAAGAACTTTATTCTTACACAATATATCTGTGTTTTCCGTATCTTCAACCGGGTCCGAGGCAGCAGGTCTATTGAAGTCTTACTGGCGATCAAGCCTATTATGGTAAGAACCTATTTATGCTGAGATATGGAATTTGATTGGTCTTGGTCTTGGGAAACATTTGGATTGGTCATTGATGTTGTTATATGTGTCTTGGTTGTTGTTTGGATTTTGTATCGTATCACGGAAAATGCCCGTAGAGGAAATAGTTAACCGTGGAGTCCTCTGAGAAAGTGTTAAGACAATATAGAGTTTTCCTATCTGTAATATAGTTGATACACTAACAGGAGATTAGTGAGGATGTCGCTATAAGGAAGCAGATAGATGGTTGTTGAAATTTAGTTTCAACTAAATATTTCAGATGTCTGGTAGAAAAATTCTTAACACATAGACATGGGCAATACACAGAGTATACCGGAGGGGTACAAATTAGCCAAACACATAGTCGAAGATGTAGAAGGAAAATAAGACAAGAAAAAGACAGAGAAGGTGTTACAGAGGACGGCTATGAAACATGGTCATTTAGATTCTGAAGTTTGGGAAAGATTCAAAAGAACACATAATCCAGTACCCTGTGCTCCACCCCCTCTTTTATCCGATTGTCACGGGTGGCCCGGGATACTGGACATGTGGTGTTTGTGGAAATCAGGATGGACAGAGACATGACCGAAGCCCAGACCACGGACAGGACTATACCCAGTGACTATCAGAACAAGTTTTATTCCACGACTACCAGCACCACCACCAGTTGACGGGGCTGCAGACGGAGTAGATGGGGTAGACAATCAGGCTCCCCAAGCCCCACCAGTGAGAGGTCAGTATGAACAACACATACTGTCATATTTACCTTGGAGTCCTAAGGATCAGATGGGACTTTTAGGTAGAATTCCTGACCCACTGACAAGACCTATGCCTGCCCACCGTATGTTACAACAGATATAAGCCACATATAGGGCAACATTGGCTGACCTAAATGACTTAGTGGCCTAAGAAATGGGAGAATCACCATATAACCCTCTAAAAGAACAGTTACTGGCTGAAAGGGTACAAATTGACCAGTCCTCATGGTCTGACTAGGAAAAGGCTGACGCATTGGGCATAGAATATTGCAGGATTTTTGGCAGATGGGCCAGGACAATGGAAGATGACAGCACCCATAGTTTAAAAGACGTAATATAGAAGACTAAAGAAGACATAGTGGCATTTGAGTCTAGACTACGTTAAGATACCGCTGGACTTATGGGACAGAAGTTATTGACATCTGCTTTCATGGAGGGACTGAGACCTGCCCTCCAGACAAAACTGAAGGCATGTAAGCCTGAATGGAGGGTGACGGCACTACCTCAGTTAGTTGCTGCTGCTAAGGGTTTAGAACTAGACATGTCCACTACCAAATCCTCAAAAATCAATATGGTACAAGGACAACAGAGACACAGGAGGGGTGACTTCAGATGTTACAATTGTGGCAAACCTGGTCTCATACGCAGACGTTGCCGGTTACCCCCTCAAGAACAACAGGTGAACCCACAGAATCAGGGTTTAGTGCACACCCCTGGTCCGGTGACCTCACAATAGGAAGTTGGCAACCCCGTGTCCTTATCTGCCATGACCACGGCGACCGAAGGTTGCCGGATCGAAATACCAGTTCAGGTGGGCAATCAGCAGGTTCCCTTTTTAGTTGACACGGGGGCAGCCGAAACCGTAATTAATCCAGATTATGTGAAACCATGGCAGATAAGTGGACAACGTGTACCCGCCTCAGGGTTCATGGGGGTAGTTGTTTTTGTTCCTGAAACTATACCGATGAAGTTGAAAATCAAAAATAGTACAGTGGTGTCTCAGTTGTTAGTAAAAGAAAATATCTCATTCAATTTGCTGGGTACTAATGTCCTGCAGGCACTGGGGGCTCATATTCACTTTAATGAGGATAGTACCACACATGTAGATTTTGACACCACTGATGATGTTTTAACCCGGGTTCTAGCTTTACACCTGGAGCCGGACCAAACAAACTGCAATTTTGCCAATCCCGTGTTACTTTCCTCGGTCACTGTCAGAAGGTTCCCGTCACCTCACCGAGGAAAGAAAACAGGCTGTAAAAGACATCACACTCCCTCGGGGGCCAAAACCCCTCAGAATGTTTTTGAGACTGGTGTCTTATTGCAGATCCTGGATTCGAAATGCATCCATGTTGATGTAGCCTTTGTACGACTGCCTGAGTACTGAACCTTTTTCTCTCAGTGACCAGGCAGAAGAGTCTTTTTACACTCTCAAATTGGCAATTTTGTCAGCGCCTTTTAATCTATTCTGCTCAGAGCTGAGTGGCCATAGCACCTCAGTCCTGACACAGAAACACGGAGATAGGCAGCGTCCGGTTGCCTACTTTTCTGCCAGATTAGATCCTGTAGCGCACAGCGCCCCTTCCTGTGACAGGCCAGTCGCGGCAGTGCAACTCATGGTGGAAAAAGCATCAGAAATTGTGCTTGATTACCCCCTGGTGATACAGACTCCTCATGACATTCAAGGAATCCTCAGTCAAGTACAGCCAAAGCACATATCAATGGCCCGTCAACTTAGATTGCAGTGCTACCTCCTTATGCCTGACTAAATTACATTCAAAAGATGTATGATTCTGAATCCTGCAACGTTGCTGCCCATTACAGATTCAGAAATGGAGGAGGGGAGGGAGGTACAGGGTCTCTTTTAAATAATTTAAATGAAAATGATTCACAATTGATGCAACAAAAAGCGCCTAGATATTCTCATGTACGTGATCAACCTTTGTCTAATCCAGATCTTTGAGTATTTTTGTACATGGCAGCAGATACATTGGTGAGGATGGCCGATTTCATACTGGATATGCAGTGGTCACGCAACATGAGGTAGTATTAGCTGAACCACTTCCTCCTCACATGTCAGCACAGGAGGCTGAGTTGAAGGCACTAGCTGAAGCGTGTAAAATGGCAGATGGTAAAAGAGAAAATATCTTCACAGATTCCAGGTACAGCTTCGGTATTGTACATGACTACGGCCCCACCTCGAGGGCCAGAGACTTCCTCACTTCAGCAGAGCAACCAATTAAAAACAAAGATGCTGTGTTTGAACTAATGAACTCACTGTTGCTTCCAGAAGAAGTAGCTATTGTAAAGGTAAAAGAACATACCAGGCAGGAAACTGGTGAGGCTAGGGGCAATGACAGGGCAGATCAAGCTGCCAAACAGGTGGCATTGAAGCCTCTAAACTCCGATATCATCCCTGTCAGCATCCTAAAGCCGCACCACATGTCTGAAGACGTGCTGGTTAAACTGTCTGCACAGGCAGATGAAAGAGACTCTTGGGTACAGAAAGAAGCAGCCCTGAATGAGCAAGGTCTCTGGGAGGTCTCAGGTAAAATCTGCCTCCCCAGGGCTCTCTACCCAATAATGGCACAAGAAGCCCACGGGCCCACACACCCTGCCAAAAGGCCAATGATGGTCACTGTGCTGAAGAAATGGATTGCACCAGGTTTCTCCACAACTGCCAGCAGGTTTGTACAGGGTTGCATGATCTGTGCTCTGAATAACCCAGGACAGGTAGTAAAAACACCCAAGAAACACACACCCAGGCCATTTTACTCATTTCAGATATTGCAGATAGATTATATACAACTACCAAAAGTGGGAGTATACGAATATGTGCTTGCGTGCGTTGATCTCTTTTCAGGATGGCCGGAAGCCTACCCAGTATCTGCTGCAAATGCTAAGAATACAGCAAAGAAATTGATCAGTGAACTTCTCTGCTGGTATGGGGTTCCAGAGGTCATAGAATCAAATAGAGGAAGCCATTTCACTGTGGAGGTGATGAGGGAGATAATGGGAACTCTGGGAGTTACTCAGGCTTTCCACATGGCCTATCACCCCCAAAGCAGCGACCGTGTCGAAAGATTGAATGGCACGATAAAACTATAAATCCAGAGAGACTGGAAGGCCCTGGACAGAGTGCCTCCCTCTGGCCCTGTACTCCATCAGAACCACCCCTGGAAAAAGGTCTGGTTTATCCCCTTTTGAGATATTATTTGGATCTGTGCCCAGACTAGGGGACTGTCTTTTCCTGAACAATTGCAGCTCCAGACTTATAGCATGGTCAGTTACGTGAAGGCCCTCACCCGTAGGTTGGAGCACAATCATAGACAAGTGTTTGCTTCCATTCCAGATCCAGACCCCGTGGAAGGGACACACCCCCTGGTGATTGGGTTGTCATAAAAAGGCATGTCAGAAAGACATTTGAGCCCAGATTTGATGGTCCTTTCCAAGTTTTACTAAAGACTGAGACTGCTGTAAAAGCTGAAGGAAGGACGAATTGGGTCCACGCTTCTCACTGCAAGAAAGTTTTGGAACCACAGGATGAGGGTCCTTCTGTTGGCAGTGGCTCTGACCGTGAGCGTGTCAGCAGTGTTTCGTCCACTGGATGATGAATGGGACAATGCTTTGATACGGCACCATCAATTGCTGTTTGAGGGACTGAATGACATTGAAAAATTGAGAGACTGTTGGATCTGTACTCGCAGTCCTGTGAGTTCAGCACGTATGCCCTATTTTGCTGTGCCCCTCAGTTTTTCTGAATTGACTGAACTGGCCATCTCTACTATCTTTTTCACAGGCATGAAGCAGGTTAAGTCCAAAACTAAAAACAAGGAGGTACCCTTACCCATTGCAGGATGGGCTGAGCCCCCCTTGCTCATGGTAAACAGATCAGGGCCACCAGTTGATTGACTAGTGAGGTATGTGTCAGGTCGTAGGACCTACTTGTTGCCATTATATAGATCCCCAAAGTAACCTACAGGTAAAAGCTGGAATAGGAAAGGTGAAAACCATGAGAGACAAATGGTTACAGGAAAATAGTGCAAACAAAGACTCATGGTGGGGAGACAGTGTGTGTGTGACCCATGCAGAGCAAACAAGGGGTTCTCGTGCTGCTGTCTGTGTCTGGCAATGTGGGTGTATGGGATCCATGCAGGGGTACTTGTCCTGCTGTCTGGTAGAGTGGGGTGGCATGAGGAGTGGTCCTAGATGTTTTTAGTGGAATCTGTAAAGGCAGGGGGCCATGGGTTGTAATATGGGGTATAGGAACTACACCGTCTGGAGTAGGGGGTGTTGCTGTGAATTAGCTCATGGCAGTTACAGTGACTTGTATGGCAGGTCTGTCTGGAATGTGGCTCCTAGGTTTGGGCTTCATGCCTCATCTTAAATGTTCTACTTATGTGGCTGTGTTCCTGGGAGCTGAATGGCACAGGAGAGGGGTGTCCAGTCATGAAACCCAGGGGAGAGGATCACTCCAGTGCTGTATCCTGGGGAATACTTTGCTAAGAAGCTCCGGAGTGTAATACCACCGCAAGACTATCTTCATGTATGATTCATAATGAAGTGCTCATTTAACCTCTTGGGGACACAGGGCGTACAGGTACGCCCTGATGTCCCGGTACTTAAGGACACAGGGCGTACAGGTACATCCTGTGTATTTCCTATCATTCGCCCGCTTTCTCTCTCATTTCCAGGATGGGTGAGCAATTAGCAGAGTATCAGCACATTGCTGACACTCTGCTTTTAACGGCTGACATCAAATCGGCACCTCACCCGCAAAAAATGAGCCCCTACATGAGATAATTGCCCAAAAAGTAAAAAAATATGGCTCTCAGACTATGGAGACACTGATTTTAATTTTTTTTGTTTCAAAAATGATATTATTGTATAAAACTTAAATAAATAAAAAAAATTATATAAATTAGGTATTGCCATGGCCGTAAAAACCTGCTCTATAAAATTAACACATGACCTAACCCCTCAGGTGAACACAGCAAAAAAAATTATAGAAATACGGTGTCAAAAGCCATTTTTGTCACCTTTACATCACAAAAAGTGTAAAAGCAAGCGACCAAAATGTCATATGCACCCCAAGATAGTGCCAATCAAACCGACATCTCATCCTGCACAAAATGAGCCCCTACATAAGACAGTCGCCCAAAAAAATATATATATTGCTTTCAGAATGTGGAGACACAAAAAAATCTTTTAAAAATAAAAATGCTTTATTATGTAAAACTGAAACAAAACCCCCCAAAAAGTAGTCATATTTGGCATTGTCACATCCGTAACAACCTGCTCTATAGAAATAGCTCACGATCTAACCTGTCAGATCAACGATGTAAATAACAAAAAATAAAAACGGTCACAAAACAGCTAATTGTTTTTGCAAATTTTCAATATTTTTCCATTTTTCCAGTAACAAAACAGCCAAACAAAACTCAATATTTATTGCCCTGATTCTGTAGTTTGCAGAAACACCCCATATGTGGTCGTAAACTGCTGTACGGCAGGGCACAGAAGGAAGGGAGCGCCATATGGTTTTTGGAAGGCAGATTTTGCTGGACAGTTTTTTGACACCATGTCCCATTTGAAGCCCCCCTGATGTACCCCTAGAGTAGAAACTCCAAAAAAGTGACTCCATCTAAGAAACTACACCCCTCAAGGTATTCAAAACTGATTTTACAAACTTTGTTAACCCTTTAGGTGTTCCACAAGAGTTATTGGCAAATAGAGATGACATTTCAGAATTTATATTTTTTGTTACCTTGCCTCAAAAAAAGTGTAATATAGAGCAACCAAAAATCATACTTACCCTCAAATAGTACCAACAAAACTGCCACCTTATCCCGTAGTTTCCAAAATGAGGTAAATTTTTTGAAGTTTCTACTCTAGGGGTGCATCATGGGGGCTTCAAATGGGACATGGTGTCAAAAAAAGACAGTCCAGCAAAATCTGCCTTCCAAAAACTGTATGGCATTCCTTTCCTTCTGCGCCCTGCTGTGTGCCCGTACAACAGTTTACGACCACATATGGGGTGTTTATATAAACTACAGGATCAGGGCCATAAATATTGAGTTTTGATTGGCTGTTAACCCTTGCTTCGTAACTGGAAAAAAAAAATATTAAAATGGAAAATCTGCCAAAAAAGTGAAATTTTGAAATTGTATCTCTATTTTCCATTAATTCTTGTGGAACACCTAAAGGGTTAATGACGTTTGTAAAATCAGTTTTGAATACCTTGAGGGGTTTAGTTTCTTAGATGGGGTCACTTTTATGGAGTTTCTACTTTAGGGGTGCATCATGGGGGCTTCAAATGGGACATGGTGTAAAAAAAACAGTCCAGCAAAATCTGCCTTCCAAAAACCGTATAGCATTCCTTTCCTTCTGCGCTCTGCTGTGTGCCCGTACAGCAGTTTACGACCACATATGGGGTGTTTCTGTAAACTAAAGAATCAGGGATGTAAATATTGAGTTTTGTTTAGCTGTTAACCCTTGCTTTGTAACTGGAAAAAAAATATTAAAATGGAAAATCTGCCAAAAAAGTGAAATTTTGAAATTGTATCTCTATTTTCCATTCATTCTTGTGGAACACCTAAAGGGTTAACGACGTTTGTAAAATCAGTTTTTAATACCTTGAGGGGTGTAGTTTCTAGAGTGGGGTCATTTTTGGGTGGTTTCTATTATGTAAGCTTTACAAAGTGACTTCAGACCTGAACTGTTCCTTAAAAAGTTGGTTTTTGAAAATTTCTGAGAAATTTCAAGATTTACTTCTAAACTTCTAAGCCTTGCAACGTCACCCAAGAATAAAATGTAATTCCCAAAATGATCCTAACATGAAGTAGACATATGGGGAATGTAAAGTAATATCTATTTTTGTAGGTATTACTATGTATTATAGAAGTAGAGAAATTGAAACTTGGAAATTTGCAAATTTTTCCAAATTTTTGGCAAATTTTGTATTTTTTTATAAATAAAATTATTTATTTTTTTTACTCCATTTTACCAGTGTCATGAAGTACAATATGTGACGAAAAAAGGCCTGCATAAGTAAAAGCGTTTTAAAGTTATCATCACTTAAAGTGACACTGGTCAGATTTGCAAAAAATGGCCTGATCCTTAAGGTGAAATAAGGCTGTGTCCTTAAGGAGTTAAGTTAAAATTTACTTTTTATGCATCTCAATGTATATAGCAAGACTTCCTGTAACTGAAGTTTTCTACATAGTTTTTTTTCTCTCCTTTTTACAGGTTTTCTTTTGCTAACCCATTTTAATTTTTAGGTTTGTATTGTTGTAATAAAAAAAATTTTTAAGTTTTTTCCCTTTTCATATTTTGGCATCTTTTTCGGTTTTATTTTCAGTTATTTTTGTCTATTTTTGTTTGGGTATTTCTTTGATTAATTTATATTTAAATTTTTCTGCAGTTCTACAGGGTGGGCCATTTATATGGATACACCTTAACAAAATGGGAATGGTTGGTGAGATTAACTTCCTGTTTGTGGCACATTAGTATATGTGAGGGGGGAAACTTTTCAAGATGGGTGGTGACCATGGCGGCCATTTTGAAGTCGGACATTTTGAATCCAACTTTTGTTTTTTCAATAGGAAGAGGGTCATTTGACACATCAATTTCACAAGAAAAACAATTGTGTGCTTGGTTTTAATGTAACTTTATTCTTTCATGAGTTATTTACAAGTTTCTGTTTAATGTGCTGCCCATTGTGTTGGATTGTCAATGCAACCCCTTTCTCCCACTCTTCACACACTGATAGCAACACCGCAGGAGAAATGCTAGCACAGGCTTCCAGTATCCGTAGTTTCAGGTGCTGCACATCTCGTATCATCTGAAGGCAATCGTCTATGCTGTGAAGATACGAGATGTGCAGCACCTGAAACTACGGATACTGGAAGCCTGTGCTAGCATTTCTCCTGCGGTGTTGCTATCAGTTTGTGAAGAGTGGGAGAAGAGGGTTGCATTGACAATCCAACACAATGGGCAGCACATTGAACACATTTTATAAGTGGTCAGAAACTTGTAAATAACTCATGAAAGAATAAAGTTACGAGCCGAGCACACCATTGCACCATTCGAATGTTCATTCGATTTTTTTCATTCTAAATTTTTAATTTGTATCTGTTATTATTTTATGGATTATATATTATATCATAAGATCTACTAAACTTTCAAACGGATAGCGAAAGCTTGGACGAAGTATATACTAGCCCTGTGCTTAAACTCCATGGTCAGCATCTCTCCGAAAAAGTATAGCATCAGCGCTACCATGACAAAGAATCACATGACCGCCTAAAGAGCGATCATGTGATATCCGACGTCACAAAACACAGCGGCCAACCCGAAACAGCTTCCGCGCATGCGCCACACACATGCGAAGTATCGTGGTGCCCGGCGTTTCTCCCCCTAGCTCTGTAGAGGGGATTATGATCACTAGAGGATGCTTTCACTTCCGGTCTCCTAGGTCATGTGATCGCTTGCAATTGCGATCACATGACCGGGAGTCTCTCCCTAATGATTATGTAAACAAATCTGCTAGTAATAAAGCTCTTTTTATTAATATGTCAGCGATTTTATGTTTAACTCCTAAAGAATAGTTATATACCCACAACATTGTTTGCATTTTATAAAAACTCAGACTGCATTTTGGATGACACCTGGGATGGCCCCTCCCCTTAGGGGGCGTCACCCAGGTGCATCTTTTTTGCCGGTTTTTTGATATGTTTTATCTATAAATGTCTACCTTTTTGTTATATTCACTGTATCATTATGAAACCTGATGAAGGGGAGTTTGTAATCCCCAAAACGCGTTGTTTCTATTAAACCAAGAAGAATCCTTGCATTAAGATCGTCTTCTCCAGTGATTTCGCGCCGAGGCAGAAACCTTCTCTTTCTTTACTGAAATTTCCTTTTTGGGGGATTGGACATCCCACCTAAAAGAACAAACAATCTGCGGCTGCAGTCCTGGAAAAAAGACCTCATTTCTACTAAGTCTACAGTAGAGTTGTGCCAATTTAAGCACAACCCTACAAGGTGAGTGTGGATATTTCTCACTGTACTAATTTGTTTGGTTAAACAATATTACCCTATTGTGCGCTCCTTTTCTACTTTCTTTCCCTCATTTGGAGGGGAATCTAGATTTGTCCTTGACATAAGTCATCTCTCTATCTAACCTTGAGACGATGCACCATGTGGAATCCAGCTTCTCTTCGTCCTGGTTTTAAGGATGATGAGAAGGGGGGGAAAGTGGTGCAGAAAACAACAATCTTCAAACTTTTTACTAACCATTCTAATCTCTCAAATGTCAATAAATTTTCTAACCTAGTAGGGAATTACATTAAGAACCATCATGACTGCCTTTTCTTTGACGGTACTTGGGTCAGATTTTTGAAAAGAAGGTAAAAATCACGGCCGATCCATGGCCTGAATGTTCCGCTGTAACCATTTATTCCTCTTAATTGTAGTGAGACCTCAGCACACGTCTAAATTAAACGGCTTTTGTGGGTGCTCGTCTCCTGTTAACCTCCTTCCACCCGCGGAGTGAAATTATAGCTTTAAATAAGTTTTTCAGAAACAGAACACAGATGTAGCTTATTATTCAACCTTTATTTACCAGTGGTACATTCTCAAAATATTTTTATGACATTTATTGCTATCTGCAACGTTTCGGGCCCATTCGGTGCCCTTTGTCAAGCTATAAATGCAAAAATAAACACAGAACAATACAATTAAAAAAGAAGGGAAAAATTCATATACACATCAATAGGAATTCATATATATACATATATCTCAATTCACATGAAACATATCATATTATTGCTCCTTGATAGATGGGAATTTCATCTGTGATTCAACTATTGTTTCAATAAATCATTCATAATTCATATTGTCCAAAGGACCGTAGCTCACATGTGAGTGCTGAATTAATATCAATTTCATGCATGATTCATGCTTTGATGGTAGACACTGCTGTAGATGATGGCTCCTCTATGCAGCAACAGATGCATGAGGCCCAGGTGTGTGGTTTCACATTAAATAAGGAGAAGAGCGGTGGGATACTAGCATCAAAGAGGAACATCAATAGGGACGCATGTTAGACAAATGTCAATTAAACACATGATTCTACATTGATTTGAATAGTCTATTTCAAGGTGGGCATCGTTGTGGACAACTGTCCTTCATGGTTAGACATATACATGAGGTGCCCGCATACATCAATTTATTAAAAAAGGGGGGGGTTATTGTGCATCGGTATCAAAACTAACATGATTAGAGTAAAATTCATGAGAAATCACAATTCATGGGAAATAAGGCATGATTTGAAGACAACATGATTAAAGCATAGTTTGAATAGAACATGATTAGAGCAGGGGATACAAAGAGCCTAATTTGGGTGAAGGGATCCATAAAAAGCAATAATGGCAGGTTAAATACATGATAGTTGTAGCCAGGGTGACCGGGGGGGTCCATAGTTATGGGGAACGCCCAGGTTGTGTGGTCTCACACTACACCCTTGTAAACACCCTGGGGAGGGGGATAGCATACACAATCCAATGCAATGTAAGAGGGCAAGAACCTGTGGTACGAGTGAGGACCGTAGAAACCTCTCAGTGGTGCATGTCATCTAGTTGCAGCGCATGGTGAGCAAACATAGGTAGTATGTTCCTGTAAGCTGACCTACTCTGGAACAAGGTAACGTACCTGGATGGCCGGTCTGCGTGTTTCCACGGCGTGTGGTGACTGCGATGCACGCCGTGGTGTATTTATTCAGAAGCCAGGTCGGATATCCGGCCGTTGCCGGCATGTGGGGGGTGGGTCCGTGTGATGTGGCCGGCCCCCGTGAGGGAGGAACGAGCGGGCTTCAGGCTAGTAAACACCTGGCGCATGCGCAATACTGCCCTGTGTCCGCGGCGCCATCTTTGTTCCTGGCACTTGAATGGGAAAGAGGGGGTGGCGCATGTCAAGCAATGTCATGAGGTTCCCTGTTATAATTTTGGAATTCAGACAAAAAGGGGGGCTAGATCCACTGTGCTAGGGATGTATGGATGTGACTTCACGTGGGTACACATGACTATGATAAGACGGTCAGTGTGAGGCGCAGTCTCTGAGGTGCCACAGGTTTTTGCATATCAGACATATACATTTTCAATCTATAACTACATCTATAGGCATACTATACCCAAAAGTAGTGATATATAAGTTGGACTATGGAGGTTGGTGAGTGGTAGTCTATAGTGGACGTTCTATGCGGGCCCATAGGGATGCGTTGTGGGTGAAGATCCTATTGGAAAGAAATATGAAAAAGGCATATGAGTCAAACATTCATGGAAATGAGCCAATTTAAGCATATTTATAATCCTTGTTTAGACCTCCTGGGCCCAACGTCCCCAGACGGCGGATCCATTGCATTTCTCTCAAGTGTAGCATCTCGTCACGATTCCCCCCTCTCCTGGGGTTGGGGACCCAATCAATTACCTGGAAACGTAGTTGGCTGGGCGTGTGTTTGTGTTCCTGAAAATGTTGTACTAAAGGGGCTTCTTTCTTATTGGTGCGGATGTTGGACTTGTGTTGACTAATCCTGTCTTTTATTTTTTGTGTGGTCTCGCCCACATATCCCAGGCCGCAAGGGCATTTAATGAGATAAATGACATAGTTTGTCATACATGAGAAGTGGCCCTTTATATAGTACTTTTTCCCTGATGAGGGGTGAGTGAAGGAGTTACCCTTTGTGACATTGCCACACTGCGCACACCCCAAACAAGGGTAGGTGCCCAGGTTGGGGGATCCCGTGATGGTGCGTTGTGCATCCATTTTTGCGGATCCAAGGTCGGATCTCACTAACTGGTCACGGATGATGGGTGGGCGTTTGTAGGACATCAGGGGTTTGGAGTGGAAAATACTGGGAATGCTCCTTTGTAGGATCTGCCAATGTTTGTATATAATTCTTTTGATAGAGGTACTCCAGGTGGATCTGTTGCTGCATAGAGGAGCCATCATCTACAGCGGTGTCTACCATCAAAGCATGAATCATGCATGTAATTGATATTAATTCAGCACTCAAATGTGAGCTACGGTCCTTTGGACGATATGAATTATGAATGATTTCTTGAAACAATAGTTGAATCACGGATGAAATTCCCATCTATCAAGGAGCAATAATATGATATGTTTCATGTGAATTGAGATATATGTATATATATGAATTCCTATTGATGTGTATATGAATTTTTCCCTTCTTTTTTAATTGTATTGTTCTGTGTTTATTTTTGCATTTATAGCTTGACAAAGGGCACCGAATGGGCCCGAAACGTTGCAGATAGCAATAAATGTCATAAAAATATTTTGAGAATGTACCACTGGTAAATAAAGGTTGAATAATAAGCTACATCTGTGTGCTGTTTCTGAAAAACTTATTTGTAACCATTTATTCCATCAGGGATGCCCCCAGGCAGCCCCATGGGTTATCACCCGATGTCCACCACCGGGTTCGGGAGTCTGTCCCGGACCCAGACTCAATAACCAGTGTTCATTCTAGTCAACCAGGTGATTGGGTCATGCTAAAGAAACATCCGAGGACGAGACTAGAGCCGAGATATCTTGGGCCATTCCAGGTGCTGCTGATAATGCCTACCTCTCTGAAGTTTGAGGGACGAGACAACTGGATCCACACCAGTCACTACAAGAAGCTGCTCAACTACGTCAAAGAATGAAGAGTATCACTTTTGTTTAGTTAAATTTTTAGGGAGGGAAACGCACCTCAAATTAGCAAGGGCCACAAGGAGACATTTGTTGATAGCACATAACGATACATTCCTAGAGGGTAATATTAGCTATAGGTTTAATATTAGCTCTGGCTCCTGCTCCTCGCTTGTTAATTCTGTATGGGTGTCCGGGCAGCTAGGCGGCCCGTAGATGTGGTAAAGGTTATAAGTTTGTGGGATCCTCCAGTTGTGAGGAAGGTATAATGGTCAACCTTGCTAATGAAACCCCCCGATCTCTTTAATAACACCCATAGACCAGATTATATCTGCTGGAAAGAAGGGTGTGACGTTCAGACTGAGGGAGCGATCCCTCAGTCTATTAAGTTATTACTGGAGGCCCGTGACCGTCAGAAGTTCTTGTGTGGAGTTGACGGGTCTGTACTATTTCCTATGTGGGTTAGCCACTTATAAGGTAATTCCCCCTAATTCCAGAGGTTCATGTGTCCTGGTGAAGCTTGTCCCTGGATCTTACGTTGCAGCCGATTGGGAGGAACTGATGGTGTGGAAGGAGGTAAGAAGGGCAGGGAGAGCTGGAAGGGAGTTGTTTTCTGGCTGGACGGGATGGGGAGTTGGACTTATGAAGCGATTGAACAATTTCTCGTCCATAGTGGATGAGATGTTCAAAGAAACCGTTGAGGCAGTGAGAAAGATCACCGAGAAACAATGACAGTAGAACGTCCAAAGGAGGGTTTCTGTGAATTAGATGACTGTTATGCCTGGCTAGCAGACACCATTGACAAGGGTCAGGTTCATACTGACAGGAGCAGGGCAGAGGCGGTGTCACGAGTTGGAGGTCCCAGGAGAGACCTCTGCGTTGTCAAGCAAAAACAAATGGAAATCAGGTACAGACACACAAGAGTTTATTGCACAAACAGAATCCAAGGAGGGAAACACAGGGAAATTGAGAGCTCTATGTACCATCCACACAGTGGGAGGAAAACCCCCACTGCGCCACTGTCTAGTAATACTCCAGAGGGGCGTGACTAAGCAACTCCTGGTATTCACTAGGGCCCCAGATGGTAGGGTAGGGTTAGGCTTTGCCGCAGGAAGTTGCCAGGGTGCACTCTGGAGCGTGAACTAGACAGTGACAACAGGAGCAAATGGACAACAGGTACCAGAAGGTACCGACAGTACATAGGCAAACATAACAAACAGGCAAATACAAGTAGGCAACTAAAAACACAAGCAGGAGTTCACGCAAGGGAACAGGAGTGGCAATGAGCAGAGAAGGACTAGCTCCACCAGTGGTATACTGCGTGGCCTTGCTCATAGCACTCTGCAGCAAGGGCTTGCTGAACAGAGACATATGAATACACACAAGGTGATTCAAACATAACTGGCAGAACAGATAACAAAACACAGGAAAGAGGACGGGAATGAACAAGTAGGAAACCCACAGAGCACAGACAGACACGGATCCCATGGGTCAGCAGCATGGGAGAGTAAGTACAAACAAGGAGAAGGACAAGACAACACACACCAGGAGAGCTGACCCAGAACTTAGGAAACCTCAGCCTTATATACAGGTTCCGTGGGTGCAGCAGAGAGGCCACACCCATGGAGCAGACAGAGAGGATTAACTCCAGATAGGAACACAGGGGAGTTAACCCATAAAGAATCACAAACAATACACAGGAATGGAACTGCAGCGAGAGCATAAACAGAAGGTCACAGCCAGAGGTAACGACTGTGACACTCCCACCCCTCAAAGCCCCCCCTCTCCTCCCCAAACAGAAAAGGGGAGGAAGTGGGGCAACAAACCAAACAGAACCAGGCAAGGGGACAGAAATCAAAGGGGTGACGAGGTACATGGGCCGGAACACAAAAGATGACTGCAGCCAGCACAAGCCCCTGAAAACCAGCCTGCACGGAGGGTCCGCAGCCAGTACACCAGGGGAAGATAGCCAGCCAACACGGAAAACACGTCAAGTGGACCGCACCATGCAGTTACCACCCCCTCCACTCTCAAACGGAGAATGACATGTCTGCCAAGAACTGATTGGCCAGACATGCAGACACCCCCTTCCGGAGGAGTGGGACCAGGAACGGGAACCAGACTGGAATACAAAGAAAATCAGAATCAAAGGGGTACAGAGGTACACAGGTACACAAGCAGAACACATAAGACGACCGCAGCCCCTAGCAACCAGCCTACACGAAAAACGCAGCCAGTACACCAAGGGGAATGCCGCCAGCCTACACGGCCACAAAAGTCACGGTGAACTTCAGTGTGCTAACACTTCCCCCTCCACTCTCCCTCCGGAGAATGGCATGTCTGCCAAGAACTGATTGGTCAAACATGCTGACACCCCCTTCCGGAGGAGTGAGTACAGAAGCAGATACCTGCACCGATAATAGAAAACATGGCCGTAGGCAGAACTGCAAGCTAAAAAGGCTACACTGGATGTCGCCCCTGGCAACCAGCATACACTGAAAACACCGCAGCCAGTACACCAAGGCAACTAAATCCGATACATAAAGCCACCATGAAGAGGGAAACAAAAACAGAAAGCACACACCACAGATAAGCAGAAAACAGAACACAAAAACTCTGTGAAAGTTCACTTGTTCATTCTGTCACGAGTTGGAGGTCCCAGGAGAGACCTCTGCGTCATCAAGCAAAAACAAATGGAAATCAGGTACAGACACACAAGAGTTTATTGCACAAACGGAATCCAAGGAGGGAAACACAGGGAAATTGAGAGCTCTATGTACCATCCGCACAGTGGGAGGAAAACCCCCACTGCGCCACTGTCTATTAATACTCCAGAGGGGCATGACTAAGCAACTCCTGGTATTCACTAGGGCCCCAGATGGTAGGGTTAGGCATTGCCGCAGGGAGTTGCCAGGGTCCACTCTGGAGCGTGAACTAGACAGTGACAACAGGCAAATGCAAGTAGGCAACTAAAAACACAAGCAGGAGTTCACGCAAGGGAACAGGAGTGGCAATGAGCAGAGAAGGACTAGCTCAACCAGTGGTATACTGCGTGGCCTTGCTCATAGCACTCTGCAGCAAGGCACGCTGCAGAAAGGGCTTGCTGAACAGACAGAGACATATGAATACACACAAGGTGACTCAAACATAACTGGCAGAACAGATAACAAAACACAGGAAAGAGGACGGGAATGAACAAGTAGGAAACCCACAGAGCACAGACAGACACGGATCCCATGGGTCAGCAGCATGGGAGAGTGAGTACAAACAAGGAGCAGTTTGTACAAAAAAAGAGCAAGGATTTAACGAGGTAAAAAAATCTCATTTTATTAATTATAAATCACATGAACATTACAGGTGAGACTCAAAAGGGACAGAACATGGAGACTGGGCCATAAAAGGGCTCTGCAATGTGGAGAATCACAATGGGGGATAATGTGACCATATACAGCAGGTAACAGACAATTAACAGAAGCTGTGAATATTGGAGTAGTTGCGGGTGCAATTGCTGTCCCCTAGTGTTGAACAACTACCTAGCTCTTATTCACAGCATCCAAGCAATGGATGCTGTAGGGTGTAATTGGACAGTGCAATACTACTCATAAAGATGGCATATAACAATAACTGTAAATCATTAGTCCCACCCTAATCCAGATACCATGTTACCTACCCATGTTGCTGCTGAAAAATTGTGACACGGTTCCCCCACTGCTTCGACCTCAACACGTGTTTCGCCACGTAGGCTTCGTCAGGAGGTACAAACAAGGAGCAGGACAAGACAACACACACCAGGAGAGCTTACCCAAAACTGAGGAAACCTCAGCCTTATATACAGGTTCCATGGGTGCAGCAGAGAGGCCACACCCATGGAGCAGACAGAGAGGATTAACTCCAGATAGGAACACAGGGGAGTTAAACCATAAAGAATCACAAACAACACACAGGAACGGAACTGCAGCGAGATCATATACAGAAGGTCAAAGCCAGAGGTAACGACTGTGACAGGCGGAGCTATGACTAGTGAGAGTTGGAATCCTTTTAAAAGCTTTGGGAGGTCTTGGGGCTCACTGGTTTTCCATTGGATCCGGGCGAAAGGGAATAGGACATGTACTTATGTTTTTTTTTTTGTTTCCATTCCTTCTATACGCCGCAGTGAGATGTTCCTGATGTCTAATCAACCGAGTTGCCGAAGCCCGAAAAGACAAGAAGCCCTGAAGACCAAACCATGAACCAGATGAGGGGGATTCCAAACGTGACTATTGCGAAACGCCACCTCCTGATGAAAATAATCTCTGAGTCAAGATTTGTTTATTAGCTACGTGTCGAGATTGACTTTCTGTTTTCCATCTGTTTTGTTTTATGGATTCAGGACTTTTCGTAGACAAGACAGTTTTTTTCAAAGAAGAAGATCTAGATTCATCGAGGGACACTGGGGAGCATATGACAAAGAGGACTGTTGTAGAAATTATATTAGGGTGTGTTTCTAATATATTGTGTATTGTCATCATGTCTCTCAGTGTCAGGGCAAACCATTGGAGTGGATATCTTCCTGTGTATGTGGAGACACAGCTGCCGGGCGCAGAGGTCTCCTTCGGCAAATGGTCCAATGACCTATTCACTGGGCTGTGGGACGGGCCCCCGCGCAAGACGCGGATTCATTGGCCTGGCGTGGATGCATTTGTTAAGAGAACAATATATGAAAGGAACGTGCGTTTTTTGTCTCTAGTGCGCCTGATCAGCCGATGGAGATAATGACGTTATCCTGTAAATAAACATGCATGAGGATCATAGTAACTTTATTTGGCATTGATCACTGAGCAAGGCTGGATAAAGTTAACTCCAGTGGTAATGGGAGATTATTGTATACATGTGTTTGTTAGCTGGCTATGTTATTTTAAATGACGGTGGTTTCTTATCTTCCTTTGTCATCACTTCCTGCATCCTTGTTACATGAAGTAAGTGGTCAGGTGACGGGCCGGCCCCTTTTCTATTGTTATATCCTTTTGTGAGTGAGAAATAAAAGGTGAGCAGACTGGGCAGGAGGGGGATTTTGCTCAGCAGAATAGGATGATAACACCTTTGAGTCTTGGTGAAGAGATTTACTTTTCCTTACACAAAGTCTGATGCAAGCGAATTTCTACTACAAATATTTATATTACAACCTTGAGGGGATTTTAGGGCCCCTAGGGTTTAGGTTCCGGCGTATGTATTTTCCCACCTTCAGAGTCTATACATACTGACAGGAGTCAGGGCCAGGTTTAGGGGTTTCCTAGGAGGTGTCCGTTCCCCTCTCTCTAGTCTTGAGGCCTAGTTCTTTGTCTTTCCCCTTCTGTTGTTATTCTGGTGTCCCTCCCCTCCCCAATATCCGTGACACTGATAGGCTACGGGAACTAGAACTAAAGCCTATTAGAGGAAACGGTGGGTCAGGGAGGCATCACTGCCATCACAGCATTCAACTGTATTGCTGTCCTGAGTAAAGCAATGCAGTTAAATATGTAGAGCGCTCATTGCCCTTGGCCCTTCTGCTGCCCCCCTCTTGCCCCTACCTTGTGCTGCCTGAGGCGATCGTCTCACCTGGCCTCATTGGTGGTGCACCCCTGGGTGTCCCCCAAACATCAGCTTCTGATGGCTCTGCACACAGGCATGCAGCTGTTACAAGATCACGGCTCCCTGATCAGTTTCAAGGCGTCAGAGCTCAACTCAACTCAGGAGCTGAAATAGCTGGTTCCATCATAAACTTTCATTAGCTAACCATAAAGTTGTCTTCAGCGAGGAGAGATGCAATCATGAAGTGGGTGAGTATGCTCAGTATTGTGGGTTCGGGCATTGTGAGGATGTTATTCAGGCTTGGATACCCCTTTTAAGAATCTCATTCCAACATTTATTACCCAACATCTTCTTGTGGTTGTCTATAGTGTTAGCTGCACTGTCTAAACATCACTTTAAAACATTAGAGGATTAGAGGAACATCAGATTCATAATTTTCAAGATGTTCTTAACAGTTATCACCTGTACAAGTCGTATTTGTGAACTGCAGGAATTTGTCATACAAGGAACCTCATCTCAGAGATCTAGGATCCACAAGGTGAGGAGCAGGATGAATGGTACGTCTATGGTGTCAGAAGGACTGTCTTAAAATATATTAAAAGGATAGATATCTTCAGAAAACCCGAGAACCTGTTTCTTCGGCATGAAGGATTCAAAAAGGGCTAGAGAGCAAGTAATGTCACTAGCTTGGTGGATGACGGGATCTATTGAGAACCACTGTGTATCACACCAGTCACCTCTTCATGTAAGAGCACACCCTACCTGCTCCACTGCAATCCTCTGGACTTAACTGGAGCACATATCACTGGAAGAAATTTTCAAAGCTGCTACATGGTCATTGTCTTTAGACTACAAAGGGGTTATCCAAACCCTATAATGCCCAGGCCCCTCACACGGGTGATTCACGTCGTGGCCTGCTATTGGCATGTCCCCACCCCCCATCGCTGGACGTTTTGATCCATGCGACAAGGAGATGCAGAGGTGGCCATGCGGGCATCAGAAGCGTCGCGAGCAAGGTAAGTATAACCTGTGTGAGAGGTCCGGGCATTATAGGGGTTAGATAACCCCTTTAATGAAGAATTACAGGCTAGACATTCTCACTGCATAGGCCTCTACTTTTCCCACAGAATATCGATGTCGTTTTCTGTCCCATTATAAAAATACACTGGCTCATAATTCTTGCTCAGCTTTATAGGGTCATGTTGATTAGTAAATTCATTGATCACTACTGCTTACTAACCTCTGTCTAGTTGTACCTAGGAGGCTTTAACCCATTCATGACTGTGTTGCCTACAGACCACAGGAAAATAAAATTTCATTTTTGTTTGGCCAAAATCTTATGTAGAGATTACATAGTCAATGTTCCCCCGAAATGAGCATTTAATGAATTCAACTCACAGAAGATAAGATAAGATGCCTTTATTGTCACTGTACAATACAATGTAATACAATGTACAATACAATAAAATGTTGTTTGGAGCAATCCTAGATGCCATGGACAGAGGAACAAGAACTGACATTTAAACTAAAGTATTACACTAGAAAAAAAACAATATATATAGCAAGAGCAAAGTAGGAAGTGCTTATGAGTATATATACACACTGATCAGACACCACTGCAGACAAGAGATCATCATGGATTCATGAATGCAGCAGTCACTTTCAGTCTGTGGTAGTTTCTATCCTTAGAAGGGGCAATAGTCTCTGAGAATTTAGGAGACTGATTGCTTTGGGGTAAAAGCTGTTCTTCAGCCTAGTGGTGCGGGCATGTAGGGCTCTAAGACGCCTACCAGAGGGTAGGGGAATGAAAAGGCTGTGGCCGGGGTGAGTTGGATCCCCGCAGATAATTTTTGCCCTGTTGCTGCAGCGAGCAGTGAAGATGTCATCCAGTGATGGTAGCTGAGTACCAGTGATTCTGCCAGCCATTCTGATGATGCGCTTGAGGGTCTTCTTGTCCTCAGAAGAGCAGCCGGAGTACCACACTGTAATGCAGTATGTGATAACAGATTCTATGGTGCTCCTTTAAAAATTTACTAGCAGCTGTTTTGGGAATTGTGCTTTCTTCAGACTCCTCAGAAAATAAAGCCTCTGAAGGCCTTTTTTGGTAATTTCTGTTGTGTTTTTTATCCATGACAGGTCCTGACTAATATGAACTCCCAAGAATCTGAAACTTTGAACTATCTCCGCGTTTCCACCATTAATGCTAATGGGATGGTGTCCATTTCGTTTCTTCTTCCTAAAATCCAGAATCAGCTCCTTTGTTTTCTTGGTATTGAGTATGTGGTTGTTGTTCTTACTCCATCTCTCTAGGTTCTCAACCTCTTTCCTATAGGCTGTTTCATCATTGTTGGAGATCAGGCCTATCACGGTCGTGTCATCTGCAAATTTTATAATGGTATTGGTATTGTGAATAGGTTTGCAGTCATTTGTGAAGAGGGAGTAAAGGAGAGGGCTCAACACACAGCCTTGCGGTACCCCAGTGTTTAGTGTTAGGGATGAAGAGAAGTGCTTGCCCATGCGTACGATTTGTGGTCTTTTTGTAAGAAAATCCAGTATCCAGTTGCACAGGTGTGAGCTGAGACCCAAGTTGTTCGGTTTCGTTGCCAACTTGTTGGGAGGGATGGTGTTAAAGGCGGAGCTGTAATCAATGAACAGCATCCGCACATTGCTGTCTCTCTGCTCCAGTGTGACAGCGCAGTGTGAAGGGTCAGTGACACAGCATCCTCAGTTGACCTATGTGCTCTGTAAGCAAACTGGTATGGGTCCATGGAGGTGCAGATCTTGCTCTTCATGTGCCTGAGGACAAGTTGTTCAAAACACTTCATAGCAATAGGAGTGAGAGCCACCGGGCGATAATCACTTAAGGTCTTCACCCCGGCCTGTTTTGGAATTGGGACGATTGTGGAGGACTTCAGGCAAGTGGGGGCAATGGCCTGCTCTAGTGAGCTGTTAAACATACTGGTAAACACTGTTTTCAGCTGTTTAGCACAGTTTTTTAGGACTTTTCCAGGAACTTCATCAGGGCCAGCTGCTTTGTGGGGATTAATGTGGTTTAAGGCCCATTCTACCTCAGCATCAGGGAACATGATGGAGCCTCTTGCTGGCCTAATTTGATGATAGGCAGCTCATTGTCTTTGTCAAATCGTGCAAAAAAATTATTTAGGTCATCAGGAGAGAAAGAATTTCCGGTGTTGATAGAACAGGTATTGCTCTTATAATTCGTAATGGACTTGATACCCTGCCACATGCGTCGGGAATCAGAGCTTGTAAAATGAGAACCATAGATCCCTATGATGCTGTGAGTTGAGATCTATAAAGCCATCCATGGTCAGGCCTGGACATGTGTGGAATATAGACTCAGTCCAAAAAACACCAATTTATATATGAGACATTCAAATCACAATACTAATATCATTCTAAAATTTCATAAGACAATCCGATCACAATATAAATAATCCCTGAAATCCCTAAAATTCTTAAAGGGGAAAAAATAAACGAACCAGCACCTCCACAATAAGTGAATATAAGGACGCAGGTGCACGCTACCTTGGCTAAAACACACTTGGATTAGTAGGTAACAGCACTCTGCTAGTCAATTGCACGAAGATATAAGCAAACACTGAAAGAATAAATGCTTGGTGGTCATACTTACTGCAAATGCAGCTAGAAGCTCTTTGCAAATATAATTGATCAAAAATATTTCGGGCCCATCTACCGGTCGTCAAGGTCGCTTCTAATCAGATGGGTCCTACTCTAACATGCCTCTCCTGGGCTTACAGCCTACAATCTGGGCAAAGTAGTACCAAGCTGCATCCTACGCATGCCTCTTCCAGGCTGTGAGCCTGCAGTATGGGCTGGGTAGAATACAGCTGTACAAGCTATCTGATTAAAATAGCACATGGTAAATGGCTTGTACAGCTGTATTCTACCCAGCCCATACTGCAGGCTCACAGCCTGGAAGAGGCATGCGTAGGATGCAGCTTGGTACTACTTTGCCCAGATTGTAGGCTGTAAGCCCAGGAGAGGC
Source organism: Bufo bufo (assembly GCF_905171765.1). Taxonomy (NCBI): domain Eukaryota; kingdom Metazoa; phylum Chordata; class Amphibia; order Anura; family Bufonidae; genus Bufo; species Bufo bufo. Next base: position 21,153,018 of record NC_053390.1, on the reverse strand, counting down.
ATGTTAGAGTAGGACCCATCTGATTAGAAGCGACCTTGACGACCGGTAGATGGTCCCGAAATATTTTTGATCAATTATATTCGCAAAGAGCTTCTAGCTGCATTTGCAGTAAGTATGACCGCCAAGCATTTATTCTTTCAGTGTTTGCTTATATCTTTGTGCAATTGACTAGCAGAGTTCTGTTACCTGTAGTTCTACTAATTAAAATTCTTAAAGTTGGTAAAGGATATTATATACAGTCCATAAAACTTGACAGAGGAGTTTAGTTGTTAGTGAGTTAATATGTTAAAAAATGTTCCATAAAATTCACAGAAAGTTCCACGTTATTTCATAAGGTGCGTTTAATATGCACTTAATGGTGTCTTGCTGTTGTACTTCAATATTAAAAAGTCTCAGTTGTATAGCGTATTATTTGGGTGTTAGTGCTTATTTAGGGGCATGCAGTTTGGTAATCAGATCGTCAGATACTCACTGCTTGTTGTTCAACTTTTTTCTCTCTGTTTCTGACCGTGGTGGCGTCCCACCATGAGTCAGTGCACTTACCCCTCTTCTTTCACTCAATAGCGTATATTCGCCTACAATGCGCCTCCACGTTGTGGTTACGATGATCGGGGACCTCCTTCCGGTTTAGGTTCGGCGTCCCACGTGTTCTCAGCGTCCCACGTGATCGGAGCGTCAGAGCGTCCCACGTGACCTAGACTTCATTCGATTCCTCGTATTTCCGGAGGCGGTACCAACCTCCGTGTATGCGATTTTTTGTGTGTTATTTGTTACTTTTTCGTAACAGTCTGCTGAAAATTTCAATATTATAAGACGTCTTCTTGGTATAATGATCTCATCCACTCCTGCTATACGCGTTTCGAGGTTACGTACCTTTTCCTCAGTACTGAGGAAGAGGTACGTAACCTGAGGAAGAGGTACGTAACCTCAAAACGCGTATAGCAGGAGTGGATGATAATATTGAAATTTTCAGCAGACTGTTACCAAAAAGTAACAAATAACATTGCAAAAAATCGGGGAAAAAAGAAGCTCCTAAGCTCCTCACTGAGTTTTTCCCGGTGGCGAACAATGGCACCCGTGATCCTGCCGCCACCGATAGTCACGCCGCAGAGACATAAAGGAAGCAGCAGCAAGTGGGGATGGAGGTTATACAAACCAGCCCTGTAGTTTGCAGAGCAGCCTCTTCTCCTGCACAACCAGAAAACAGCTCGGGGAATCTTAGCTCACGTTCCTCTCCACATTCTCCTTCTGATAAATCTCCCATGGCGGGTCATAAAAGGTGCAACATATGTGCTGTGGAACCGCCATTATCACAGCCAGAGTTGCAGAAGCAAAGGAGGGCGACATTGAAGGCTCAATCTACCCCGGTATCAACCACTGCAAGTCCAGTCAAGCAAAAAGCAAAGTGGGAAACTACTTTATCTTTTTCTACTACGCCAGAGTATCCAGAAGGTCCCCCTAGAGAAACACAAGAAGATGAATTGACCTCTATGAACACTACTAATCGTGTCATCACAGAAGCTTTTATGATCAACGCCATGAAAGCACTGAGGCAGTCTATTCAAAAAGACATCACAAATGCGCTCTAAAGTATCTCAGCCACAGTAGACAACTTGGGAGAGTGGACTAATCATATTGAAATTGAAGTCAACTATTAAAGGCATACACAATGACCAATCATCTGGTCCTGATGGATGCATAGTGGAAATTTACTAAATGCTGAACAATTTACAAAATTTCTGTTAATTCCACACGTACACACTAATACTCGAAAGGCAAAAAAATACCACACCTCGTACCCGCTTGACGTCGCCTATGTCAAGCTCACGGGTTACCAAAAACGTGACGTTACGCCCTCCAGAGGAAAAGGTAAGGTCAGCCTAGTACAGTTTACAGACACCTCCTGTCCACACGGGCACAGAGAGGCAACAAGCTGAGAGAGCCTTTTCGCTGCCGCAGTGAAAACAGCGCTGTCTCAGCCCGGGTGTCTGCCACCAGCTTCTCGTTTGATATAAGCCCGTTTAATATAAGGTGAGAAACCAACCCGTGGTAGCTTATAACTAGGCCAAAACACGGAAGTGGGGATTCGTGATCGAGATACAAGATAGCACAAGATTAAATTATATATTTAATCGCCGTAAGGGCATACTAGATATAACACAATATACACAGAAAATATATACAGTGGTCTGAGGTTACAGATACAGGTTATATGGGTACAACAGGGTTAAGCAGAGCAAAAGTCAGTTACCGAGTAAGATGAAAGTTCCTTTCGGTTGTGGTGTGTTCTTTGCTGTAGTCACATGAAGGGCAGTGATCTCAGCTAGTTCTCCTTCAGAGAAAAGACACGCCCGCTTGCTGGCACAAGCCTTTTAACCTGTAGCCGGCCCCTCCCCTCCCGGCCTTTGGGAGGGGTCCACCCCCCTCTGCTGGACTGGCTGCAAATGACCCACAAAACCCTTTAGGGTTTATAGCTCCAGTCCAGAAGGTCACAGGGAGATGGTTCTGAGACCAACGGATCCGCCTGGGTTCCGGCTACAACTAGAGCCCAAACATGGTGCCGCTATTGGGTTTCTGTGGGGAGAGATGGATATCTTCCTTCCCTGTCATGCCACCACCTATGGGCATGTTCACCGTGGCCACTAGGACACAAATATGCATCCGGTTTGCGCCTGCGATGGCTGGGCGATTCATAATTCCTTATGAAATATAGGTGCCAACATGTCTAGGAGGTATCATTGATCTTGGGCAAGAGCTGAGACCCCATGCTGGGGTTTTCCTGCAGATTTGGTTGCCTCCAAACTGGCTGGTTAAGGTGTGACATTATCCACCTGGGACCTCCTTGAAGCCTGGACCCCTGGGGCTTTCTCCCTTGCTAGCTGACAATCAGATGGCTGGGGGTGGGAACATATTTTGCATGTACACTGACTGTGTACAAGCCAAAAGGTGAATCAACTGACAATCAGGGCTGCCAGTAAATAATAATCCATGAAAAGAGAGTTAAGAGATCCGCTCACCTCTGTTCCCTCAAAGCAGGTGCACCAACCAAAATTTGAGAACACCCCTCAAAATTGGATAAAAATGTAGAAAAAACATGGATGGGCACTCGTATATGGAAATATAGGACACAATTAATTCATAAAACTTACAATAAAATCACAATTGATCACAATATAAAAATGAGCAATATAATAAAAAACAGTGGAATAAAATATAATGGAAAAATTAATAGATATACCGTTTTGGGCTGAGGCTGATAGCTCAAAAATCCTCACTTTGGATTCCCCAATACAGGTCCGTTGGTTCCTGAGAATTAAGTTAGATTTTTAGGGGGAGGAGCGGTCAGCCTCTGCTCAATTCGGTAATATTCTCCTGTAATTTCATAGATATAATTATCACACACCAATCTTTAAAAGTATGCCACTTATAGTGGTATAATCGGTCCTATATTCGAATAATAAAATGCACAGATGTGCTTAGATGCCGCTGAGTGTCCTGTATCAATTCAACATATATCCAAAAATAGCGTTCCACATATATAATGTTTCCTCTGCGCTTGATACTCTTCTACAGAATATATCCAGTCTCTTTTATATCTGCGGGATACTGTTACAATTTCATCAGAGTTAGATTACTGAGAACAAGTCCTTAGTATATAGTTGGGTGCAGTTCGTTGCTTCTCCTTCTAATATCTTAATGTAATGCCTCACAACTTTTTTACCCACTACGTGGGCTTACCTTTGCCTGTAGCTTGATGGGACTTGCGGATTAATTTTTGCTCCGTGCTGTATGCCGGCGTCCCGGCTATGTAGTTAATCGTGTCCCACGTGTCACTCACAGCTGATTCCAAGATCCGGCTCAGTGTGAGGATCACGTACTTACAATTTCAGGCGCAGGTGGATGATGTCTTGAGGTCTTTTCTTATAGAATGGAGAAAATTTCTTTTTCTTTACAGTGCACTTGTGTCCATAAGAAGCGGGGTATTTGTCCAAGGTGCTACGCCATTTTTTCTACAAATAATCCATATTCCTCACACCACCCTCTTTTAGAGGGCGCCAGGGGGCAGCACATTCCTGTGTTACCCCGTGCGCCCATCCGCACCCTCTCCTTGCCGGGATAGCCCATCGGCGTTCCCGTTGTCACGGCCCTTCTTGTGGCGAATGGTCAAGTGATAGTGCTGGAGAACTAGACTCCAGCGTAGCAGCCTCCCATTCGTCCCGGATACGGTGTTTAACCAGCTGAGTGGGTTGTAGTCGGTCTCCACAGTAAAGCGGCGCCCATATAAATATGGCTGCAACCGTTGCAGTGTCCAGACAATGGCCAGGCACTCCTCCTCCATTGTGGAGTATGCCACCTCTCTCAGCAGGAGCTTCCGACTCAGGTACAGAGCGGGGTGTTCCTGGCCCGTAGTGTCGACCTGGCTGAGTACGGCACTGAGGCCAAAATCACTGGTGTCGGTTTGTACTATAAACAGCCGTGTGAAGTCGGCTGCCTGTAGTACAGGGAAGCTCGAGAGGGCGGCCTTCAGCGCCTGGAAGGCCGTCTCGCAGTCATTTGTCCAATAGACTGCGGAGGGCAGCTTCTTCTTGGTGAGGTCCGTCCAGGGCTTTGCCAGGCTACTATAGTGGGGGACAAACCTCCTATAGTACCCGGCGGTGCTCAGGAAGGACATTACCTGTTTCTTAGTCCTGGGGGTGGGCCAGGATGCGATAGCATCCACTTTCCCGGGCTCTGGCTTCAGGGTCCCCCTGCTTACCCGGTGCCCCAGGTAGTGGACCTCGCTCATGCCCAGCTGGCACTTTTCTGGCTTGATGGTCAAGCCTGCCTGGTGGATCCGCCCCCGCACCTGCGTCAGGTGCTGTAAGTGATCCTCCCATGTGGGACTGAAGATGGCAATGTTATCCAGGTATGCGGCCGCGTACTCTTCAAGTCCCTTAAACAGCGCGTTGACCATCCGCTGAAAAGTGGCAGGGGCATTCTTCATGCCGAACGGCATCACCATTGATTCATACAATCAAAAGGGGGTGATAAAGGCAGAGCGTTCCCGCGCCAAACGGGTCAGGGGTATCTGCCAGTACCCCCGGCTCAGATCCATGATGGTCAGGTACTGGGCCCCGGCCAACTGATCGAGTAGGTTATCGGTGCGTGGCATAGGGTACCGAGACAGCGTTGAGTCCCCTGTAGTCCACGCAGAACCGGGTGGTCCAGTCCTTCTTTTGGACGAGGACCACAGGCGAGGCCCAAGCACTGTTGGATGCCTGAATGACCCCTAGCTTTAGCATCTCGTCAATCTAATAGCTCATGTGCTGCTGCACCTCCAAGGAAACCCGATATGCTGAACGCCGGATTGGGGGGGGTGATCCCTAGTGTCCACATGATGGATGGCCAACTCCGTCATCCCAGGCTTGTTGCTGAACGAGTCCCGGAAAGGGTGAAGGGTGGCCCAAAGTTGGGAGCGTTGGTCCTTCAAGAGCTGTTGGCCCACCTACACATCCTCGATGGACTCACCTGCCTTCACCTGGGTGAGCATGTCCAGGAGGGTTTCCTCCTCCCCCTCTTCGGGGAGGTTGCAGACAGGGAGGGCACATGCCTCCCTCTCATGATGTGCCTTCATCATGTTCACGTAGAAGGCCTTCTGCCTTCCTCGGCGTGGTCCAGGGTGACCAGGTACGTCACGGCATTGAGGCGATTATGCACGAGGTATGGGCCTTCCCAGGCCGCCTGAAGCTTGTCCTGAGGGGGTAGGGGCTGTCTTCGTTGGCTTCCTCACTCTCAGGGTCTGGTGATGGTGTCTTGCAGCGGCGACTGCTGGAGGCCCTCAAAAAGGGGAAGAGCTATATCACTGTAGAGGGAAAGAAGGTTGACCTGTCATTCTGGTTTGACAGACATGGCATGAGGGCTTTCCGAGAGCAGAATGGGGGCGAGACCGCCTGGTCGTCGCCCACATCTGGCCCTGGAGTCAGACGGAATGTGGTCTGTCGCAAGTGGAGTAGCGATGAAGCTTGCCCTACAAGAAAGAGGGTGGCGGAGCTCCTGCTTGGGATGGGTTTCAAGGCGACTGACATCTTTGCCTTGATCCATCCGTACGGCTCCAAGGAGTTCGACGTCAGCTTTGTCCGGCCAGAGGGGCTGGAGCTCTTCTGGTCTGGGTATTTGCTGGCGAAGAACACGCCGGACTGGCGTAGTTTCCTTGCGAAAGCAATAACCCGTCAGAGTGAGGTGAAGAGAGTGACTCTTGTGTTGACATCCTGACCTGGATGGGCAGGTACGGCGAGATCCAGGGGGTTCCATCAAAGAACCTGGATGAGTTTGGCATTTGGTCGGGCGCCTGGATGTTTAACATCAAGCTCAAACGTCTGGGTAGTACGGTTTCCCACATTCCATCATCTGCCTTTATCGGCCGTGATAGGATTCTGGTTTTCTACAGGGGGCAGCCTAAGCTCTACCACAAGTGCTGCAGCCCCTCACACTTCAGCTCCAGCTGCCAAGTGCAGAAGTGCGCGCTGTGTGGGGGGACTGGTCATCTAGCTGCGTCTTTTGGGGAGATTAGGTGCAACCTGTGCGGTGAACTCGGTCACCCTTTCAGTCGTTGTCCTCTCTCTGAGCTCAATGCGGCTCAAGTGGGCCGGGAGGTCCCTTCGGCTGAGGCGGGTGCTGGCAAAGACAACAGAGTTCAGGGGTCGGTGAAGAGCAAAGATGGTCTGTCTCGGCAGAGGCGGAGGGAGAGGCGCCAGGGGGAGAGGGAGCGGGAGGAACCCCGTCCTGGGGTGATGCCTGCCCCTTCCCAAGCGGCTGCTCCTCCCACATCGGAGACCCTTGGGGACAGGGAGCTGAATGAGGAAAACGAAAGACTGGAGCGTGCCGAGGAGACTCTGTCCTCGCACGATGAAAGCGCTGCAGAGGATAGTGGGACAGAGTCCAAAAAAATCTGACAGAAACACCGTACCAAGAAAAGACCTGGCTCGACCAAAGTAGCCAGGGAAGGCCTAACCGGCTCCCCTCTGGAGCTCTCCAACCGGTTTCTCACCTTGGATGAGACCTCTGCCTCCTCTTCTTCTGAGGGGGAGGTTGAAGGTGGGAGACCGGGGGCGAAGGAGGGAGGGCCTTCAGGAGGCCTCGCGCCCCCCTCTGCTGGGGATGTAAGGTCCTCAGGAGGGGTGGCAAAACCGGGCCCTGAGACCGAGGAAGCCTGGGGTGGTGCGCGGGGGAGGCAGTGGTGACAAATGAGATGGACACCACCGTCTCCCTCAAGAGGGGTCGTGCCGCCTTAGAAGACCGCCCCGGGAGGGGGAGGATTGAAAAGAGTGGGAAGAAGACAGTCTAACTCATCCACTCTGTATGGCGGTACCCGCTCTGCTGACGCTGGCGACCATTAATGTCGCCAGTATTAAGTCGGATACGGCTCGTTTTACAGCCTTTGATTTTCTCAGCCGAGTTGAAGCTGACATTTTGTTTTTGCAGGAGACCAGGCTGCCAGATTTGGCAGCGGTTCACAAAGCCAGGAGGGAGTGGAGATCAGGGCCCTCCTACTGGTCTCTTGCGGCTGAGCCGTATAGCAGAGTGGCGGTCCTTTTTACCGCACCGGTAGAATGCCGACGGGTGATCGAGTTAGAAATGGGGAGGTGTTTGATCTTGGATATCTTCATGAAGGGACAAAAACTGTGCCTAATCAACATCTATGGACCCCAGTCCAAATGGGACAGGAAAAGTCTCTTCATGAGGATCAAGCCTTTTCTTTTTACGAGCCGGCAAGTGGTCTTTGGATAGGACTTCAATACCATCACGAGGTCCCAAGATAGGGGAGGCGCCAGAGACCGGCTGACTTATGATAGTATTGCTTTAAATAGTGTAGCTAGTGAGGCTCGTCTGGTGGATGTCCACATCAGGCATACCCCAGGCCACGGGGGTTTCACTTTCTATAGAGGTAGTCAGATTAGGTCAAGAATAGACCGTTTTTTTTTAAAGGAGTAGGCTACTTTCTCACCCTTAAGGGTTGTGGAGGTAGAATTCTCCGATCACTGTCTGATTATGTTTTCTTTGAATATTTCAGAGTCCCCCCAAATGGGAAGAGGTTACTGGAAGCTGAATTCGGGAGTCCTGGAGGAAGCAGAGGTGAGGCAATCCTTTGAGGACTTCCTTCAGAGTCAGGTAGCTTTGCTGGATCTCTGTGATACTAAGTCAGAGTGGTGGGAGATATTCAAAGATCGGGCGGCAAAGTTCTTCCGCCAGCTCTCGAGCCTCAGGTCCCTGGACAGGTATCGCCTGTACCAGGGTCTGAGGAGGAAACTCGAGCATCTGGTCTCGACTGGAGGTAGCCGCGAGGATATCTCCAGGGTGAAATCTTTGCTCAAGAGGTGCCAGTATGATAGGCACACATCTTTGGTTTTTGAGAGGGATTTCGGGAGGTACCGCTCGCCCGACCCTTAGAGAAACTGCAAGATGTCAGTGAGTAGTAAGTTGGTGACGGGACTGGTTGATAGTACAGGATCCCTGAACAGGTCCAGATCAGGGATCCTGGAACTAGTCAGATCCTTCTACTCGTGCCTCCTGGGAAGGAAGGATCTAGATCGGGACAGGATGACGGCTTTCCTGGCTGAAATCACCCCTGAGTCAGGAGCTCACCTCTCTTTTGACGGTTTGGTGGAAGAGATCAGGAAGGAGGAAGTTATCCTGGCGATGGAAGGGTTAGCTCTGAAGAAGTCGCCAGGTCCGGATGGCTTAACATCTGAGTTTTATAAGACCTTTAACCACCTCCGGACCGCCTAACGCAGGATCGCGTTCCGGAGGCGGCAGCCTGGCGCACAGTCACGCATATACGCGTCATCTCGCGCGTGTTCACAGGATCGGAAGGTAAGCGAGTGGATCTCCAGCCTGCCAGCGGCGATCATTCGCCGGCAGGCTGGAGATGCGATTTTTTTAACCCCTAACAGGTATATTAGACGCTGTTTTGATAACAGCGTCTAATATACCTGCTACCTGGTCCTCTGGTGGTCCCTTTTGTTTTGATCGACCACCAGAGGACACAGGTAGCTCAGTAATAAGTAGCACCAAGCACCACACTACACTACACCCCCCCTGTCACTTATTAACCCCTTATTCACCCCTGATCACCCCATATAGACTCCCTTATCACCCCCCTGTCATTAATCACCCCCCTGTCATTGATCACCCCCCTGTCATTGATCACCCCCCTGTAAGGCTTCATTCAGACGTCCGTATGATTTTTACGGATCCACTGATACATGGATTGGATCCGCAAAACACATACGGACGTCTGAATGGAGCCTTACAGGGGGGTGATCAATGACAGGGGGTGATCACCCCATATAGACTCCCTGATCACCCCCCTGTCATTGATCACCCCCCTGTCATTGATCACCCCCCTGTAAGGCTGCATTCAGATGTCCGTATGTTTTTTACGGATCCACTGATACATGGATCGGATCCGCAAAACACATACAGACGTCTGAATGGAGCCTTACAGGGGGGTGATCACCCCATATAGACTCCCTGATCACCCCCCTGTCATTGATCACCCCCCTGTCATTGATCACCCCCCCTGTAAGGCTGCATTCAGATGTCCGTATGTTTTTTTACGGATCCACGGATACATGGATCGGATCCGCAAAACACATACGGACATCTGAATGGAGCCTTATAGGGGGGTGATCAATGACAGGGGGGTGATCACCCCATATAGACTCCCTGATCACCCCCCTGTCATTGATCACCCCCCTGTCATTGATCACCCCCCTGTAAGGCTCCATTCATAAATTTTTTTGGCCCAAGTTAGCGGAAATTATTATTTTTTTTCTTACAAAGTCATATTCCACTAACTTGTGTCAAAAAATAAAATCTCACATGAACTCACCATACCCCTCACGGAATCCAAATGCGTAAAATTTTTTAGACATTTATATTCCAGACTTCTTCTCATGCTTTAGGGCCCCTAGAATGCCAGGGCAGTATAAATACCCCACATGTGACCCCATTTCGGAAAGAAGACACTCCAAGGTATTCGCTGAGGGGCATATTGAGTCCATGAAAGATTGAAATTTTTGTCCCAAGTTAGCGGAAAGGGAGACTTATAGAGAAAATGACTGGGCACACCTAAGGATATTTAGTTACTAATGTTTATTAGATAAAAGGACAAATAGTATAATGAAGTTGATAATATCAGATATATACTTGCGACAGTAAAATTATGTAACGTGTGTACATTGGGCAACACTTCATATAAAATTCTATATATTTGTAGTTGACGTGCGCATTAATCACTATAAAATAACGGTACAGCCTGTGACCAATAGCTTCACTCCAGATACAAATAAATAGATAGGATTAATGCATAAAAGACAAACTCGCATAAAAGCAACAATATATATCAATTAAAGTACAGTATAATATAGGCAGAAATAGTCTAGATAAAAGTGTTGGTCCTGATAAGAATATAAGCCGCGAACCTAGGATAAAATATAATATAGTATGATATGCTAAAATATATGGACTTAAATATAGAAGTTCACTGTCCTGGAAAGGTCATGAGGGTCCAGGTAGAACAAATGTCAGTTGGGTATAACAAAACTAGCCCTGATAGGGCAAAGGTGCAGTTTATCGTAAATGATATCTTACTCCGTAGCTGACTCGGCGGCGTCCCGCTTTCAGTCAGAAAAGAATCCAGCAGTGAGATGGTAAATAGGTTTAGGAACAGTCTTACCGGTTTTGGAGGTTTCTCACGTATAGAAGGAGCCTCTGCTGTCTATCGGAACTTTGCTCCCGGTTTTTCGGTGTAATTAGGTAGAACCCACACTAGGTGTCTTGGGTCACCTGTTGGTTGTTAGCTTGCTGCACGCGGTCCCGCTTGTTTCAATGCGGTTGCGATGTCACAGCTCCGGGTAAAAGTTTCAGACCAGCTTTTTAAAAACGGTGCGGACTTGTTCCTGAATAGGATCAGTGTGGTGCACTCACACGAAGTAGAACTTGGGGGGTCAGACCAGACGCGTTTCGGGGCTAGAGTATCCCCTTCTTCAGTGGCTATCCGACCTCCCCAAAAGACCTTTCTTTTATGCTCCACAAAGGAGCTTTACAAAACCCGGTTCGTGCTCTGGTTCCGGAAGTCCTATAAAAGTAATTGTCCCATCGAGAAATATTTTCTTTATCGATATACTAAAGCGGCTTATCTTATTCCATTTGTTTCAACCATTGATAATATATGTCCACATCTATAAGTGTCATATAGAGTTATTTTGTTAAATAAATAACATTAAAATATCCTTGCGATTCACTTGCGGTTTATTTTAAATATGTGTTGTGACTACAGAAACGGCTAGACAAATGGTGTCTGCATATATAAACATATATAGAGAACGCTCCAAAGGCATTACCAGTATATATATATATTTTAAAAATCCCTATAAAAATTCATTTATAAAAATCTTTGTTGTTTTTTATTTTTTAATTTTAATTACTTATTATTTATGGAATGGAGAGGACAAAAGCAGAAGAAAAAAGTAGAGGGTTTCCTAATCAACCAGATATTTAAAATATAAATAGTTCAAAACTAATAGTATATATACATTCTAATACTCAAGGATACCCAATTGTGTATCTGATAGGATGTATATCTGTATACTCATGGAAATAAATGTAGATATTAATATATATTCTCAAATAAATCTACAGTAGGTTTTCTAAAGATCCAGAACCATTATATATCCCAGCATTTTATATGTATCTAAAAAATTTTTTATTTTATATATTTTTATAAGGAAATGCGTAAAGAAGTATTCTATTCAATAATGTTATAAATCTAGAAAGGATCCCCTAAAAATGACAAAAATACACAAAAATTTCATAAAAATCCATAAAAGCTCATAAAAATCCATAAAAAAATGTAAAAAAAATTTACCATACAAAGGAATTTTTCATTATTTCATTAAATGGCGAAATTGAGGCAGTAGCATATAAGGTCGATAGATGTAACCTGTTAGAGGACTGCCGTCGAGGGGGAGCCAGCCGGGGCATTAGCTATTCGGCAAAGCTCACCCTCAAAAGGCAGGCCCCAACCACCAATCACAAAAAGCCAAAAGAGTTCACATTCTTTCCAGGACAGTGAACTTCTATATTTAAGTCCATATATTTTAGCATATCATACTATATTATATTTTATCCTAGGTTCGCGGCTTATATTCTTATCAGGACCAACACTTTTATCTAGACTATTTCTGCCTATATTATACTGTACTTTAATTGATATATATTGTTGCTTTTATGCGAGTTTGTCTTTTATGCATTAATCCTATCTATTTATTTGTATCTGGAGTGAAGCTATTGGTCACAGGCTGTACCGCTATTTTATAGTGATTAATGCGCACGTCAACTACAAATATATAGAATTTTATATGAAGTGTTGCCCAATGTACACACGTTACATAATTTTACTGTCGCAAGTATATATCTGATATTATAAACTTCATTATACTATTTGTCCTTTTATCTAATAAACATTAGTAACTAAATATCCTTAGGTGTGCCCAGTCATTTTCTCTATATTTAACTCCCTTTTAACAGCGGGGTGACGCTGTAAGACTGAGAGCACCCTTTCTTGGTGTGTCTACCACCCTGTGCATCCGACTAATATATTTTATCGGAAAGGGAGACTTTGTGAGAAAAAAAAAACAATATCCGCTAACTTGTGGCAAAAAATAAATAAATTTCTATGAACTCGCCATGCCCCTCATTGAATACCTTGGGGTGTCTTCTTTCCAAAATGGGGTCACTTGTGGGGTAGTTATACTGCCCTGGCAATCTAGGGGCTCTAATGTGTGGTAAGTAGTTTGAAATCAAAATCTATAAAAAATGACCTGTGAAATCCTAAAGGTGATCTTTGGAATGTGGGCCCCTTTGCCCACCTAGGCTGCAAAAAAGTGTCACACATGTGGTATTGCCGTATTCAGGAGAAGTTGGGCAATGTGTTTTGGGGTGTCATTTTACATATACCCATGCTGGGTGAGATAAATATCTTGGTCAAATGCCAACTTTGTATAAAAAAATGGGAAAAGTTGTCTTTTGCCAAGATATTTCTCTCACCCAGCATGGGTATATGTAAAATGACACCCCAAAAAACATTGCCCAACTTCTCCTGAGTACGGCAATACCACATGTGTGACACTTTTTTGCAGCCTAGGTGGGCAAAGGGGCCCACATTCCAAAGAGCACCTTTCGGATTTCACCAGCCATTTTTTACAGATTTTGATTTCAAACTACTTCGCACGCATTTGGGCCCCTAAAATGCCAGGGCAGTATAACTACCCAATAAGTGACCCCATTTTGGAAAGAAGACACCCCAAGGTATTTCGTTATGGGCATAGTGAGTTCATGGAAGTTTTTATTTTTTGTCACAAGTTAGTGGAATATGAGACTTTGTAAGAAAAAAAAAAAAATCATAATTTTCCGCTAACTTGTGACAAAAAATAAAAAGTTCTATGAACTCACTATGCCCATCAGCGAATACCTTAGGGTGTCTACTTTCCGAAATAGGGTCATTTGTGGGGTTTTTCTACTGTCTGGGCATTGTAGAACCTCAGGAAACATGGCTCAGAAAGTCAGAGCTGCTTCAAAAAGCGGAAATTCACATTTTTGTACCATAGTTTGTAAACGCTATAACTTTTACCCAAACCATTTTTTTTTACCCAAACATTTTTTTTTATCAAAGACATGTAGAACAATAAATTTAGAGAAAAATTTATATATGGATGTCGTTTTTTTTTTGCAAAATTTTACAACTGAAAGTGAAAAATGTCATTTTTTTGCAAAAAAATCGTTAAATTTCGATTAATAACAAAAAATGTCAGCAGCAATGAAATACCACCAAATGAAAGCTCTATTAGCGAGAAGAAAAGGAGGTAAAATTCATTTGGGTGGTAAGTTGCATGACCGAGCAATAAACGGTGAAAGTACTGTAGGTCAGAATTGTAAAAAGTGGCCTGGTCATTAAGGGTGTTTAAGCTAGGGGGGCTAAGTCCCCTCTTGACTGAGGTGTTCAATGAGTGTCTATCCTCGGGCACTCTGCCGAAGTCAATGAGGAGGTCAGCCCTGATCCTTCTGTCAAAGGGTTAAGATCCGAGTCGTATTGAAAACTGGCGACCCATAGCACTTCTCAATACGGACAGAAAGATTCTGGCCAAGATACTATTCAACAGGTTGGTGAAGTTTGCGCCACAACTCCTTTCGGTGGCCCAGCATTGCTCGGTTCCAGGCCGCAGCACTTCAAGTGCTGTGCTCGGTGTCCGAGAGGCAGTGGAACGGAGTAGAGAAGGTCACTTTGAAGGGGTACATGCTATCCTTAGATCAGGCAAAGGCGTTTGATCGGGTGAACCACGAGTACCTCTGGTCGGTCCTTCTGAAGTATGGCCTGCCGGGGGGGTTTGTTGATTGGCTAAAGACCTTGTATGCGGGGGCAGAGAGTTTCCCGCTTGTGAACGGTTGGTCTGGCTGCTCTTTTGAGGTTGGGTCTGGCGTTCGTCAGGGTTGTCCTTTGAGCCCGCTTCAATACGTGTTCGTGATTGATCCCTTTCTAAAGTGGATCGGTCGTGGTCCATTGGCGGGAGTCAGGATGGATCCAGCAGCACCAGAAGCCACTCTGAGGGCAGTAGCGTACGCTGATGATGTCATCATTTTTGTGCCCTCGAGAGGGGAGGCGGAGTATGTGATGTCTGAGGTGGACCGCTACTCTGAGGCATCCGGGTCCATGATCAATCGGGATAAGTGTGAGAGTCTCTGGCTGGGAGGGGGTGATCCAGTTTTTGATCTCCCGGACACCCTTCCAGGGCCCCAGTTGTCAGCAAAAGTCCTAGGCATCCAATTCGGCCATGGGGATTATCCCACCCAAAATTGGGATGACAGGCTTAAGATCGCCGCTCAGAAGGTTGACCAGTGGAAGGGTTGGTCTTTGACCCTCAGGGAAAGGGTGAATCTGATCAAGACTTACCTTCTCCCTTTGCTGATCTATTTGGGCAGTGTGTGTATCTTGCCAGAGCCTCTCTGGACTCGGGTTTATAGCCTGTTCTTTCAGCTCTTATGGGAGAATAGGCTAAACCTGATCAAGAGAGAGGTGACTTATCGCACAAGGAGACTAGGGGGGTTATCTATGGTCAACCCTGTGGTGTTTCTTGTGAACACCTTTGTTAAGATAAATTTGGCGAACCTCTGGATGGAGAGGGCTCCTCCATGGATAGTCTCCTGCAGGGGGTAGTTTCGGACTTTCTTCCAGGAATGGGAGACAGGAGGGCAAGTGAAGGACTTGCGTACGCCTCACGGATATCTTCCGGCTTATGTCACCCCGATTCTGAAGGTGATCCGCCGGTGGGGTTTGGAAGTGAGGGAAATCAGGACTCTGTCAAGGAGGTCCCTTGATGAGAGGGTCTTGTTGTCCCACTTTCAAAAGCCCCTGGCCCTCAAGGATTGCCCAAGCCGGGATCTAGACAAGGGGTTACAGTTGCTAAATTCAGCAAGGATCCCCTTGAAGTTTTGGGACTTGGCTTGGTGCTGCTTTCACGGGAGGCTGTATGTAAAAGGACAACTTGAAGTACAGGAACTCTGATGAAAGGGGTTGTCCCCGGGACGAGTGTGGCTCCATACTGGAAAGTATGGAGCACTTCCTGCTTCATTGTCCCTTTAATACAGAGGTGTACAAACGGGTGGGAGCTTCCATTGGCTGGCCTAGGCTAGCCAGCCTCTCCTATGCGGAGTGGGCCTATGGAGTGTTCAGAGACCTGGGAAGGAGGGACCCATGCACAGTTTTTCTAGTCAGTATAGTGGTTAGGTTCTACACGTGGAATGCACGGTGCTAAGTTTCTACGCGGCAGAAAGTCCTCCCGGTGGACGAGGTTTGTAGGAACATCCTGGGTGACCTGGTGAAGGTGCGTTCTCTTGAGTATGAGAGACTGGGTACCAGTAGGGCCTCTCTCCTCTGGAGAGGCTTTGCTTTTGACGTACCGTGAGTCTAGTCATACCGTTCCTGGTGGTGGGCTGATGCTTTTACTAGATTTTTGTTTTGTGTATATGTTGAGTTTTGGAAAAAGGCTTGCAAAGACCGAACTTGGGTCTTCGGGTAGTTTTTGTATAGTTGTAAGTTATGTAGTCATGTTGCTTGTTTCTGTTAGAGATAGGGAGAGTTGGGGCCAGTTAGGTTTTGGGGGGGGGGGGTAAGTTTTTATATGAGTGATGAGGCCTGCATCTAGCCCTGGACTATGCGGACATGGGAGGACATGGGGCGAGGGGCTAGATGTGGGTGGTGGAGGAAGGGCTGGCCTTGGACTATGCAGACATGATAAAGACATGAGGCGGAGGTCAGCCCTGGGTGAAGGGTGATGGGTTATGTGATCTCAGCTAGTTCCTGGGCCCCACTAAACACAATACACAATGTCACCCTCTTCAGAGAAAAGACACGCCCGCTTGCTGGCACAAGCCTTTTAACCTGTAGCTGGCCCCTCCCCTCCCAGCCTTTGGGAGGGGTCCACCACCCCTCTGCTGGACTAGCTGCAAATGACCCACAAAACCCTTTAGGGTTTATAGCTCCAGTCCAGAAGGTCACAGGAAGATGGTTCTGGGACCAACGTGTCCGCCTAGGTTCTGGCTACAACTAGAGTCCAAACATGGTGCCGCTATTGGGTTTCTGTGGGGAGAGATGGATATCTTCCTTCCCTGGCATGCCACCATCAAGCAAAGCCTATGGGCATGTTCACCGTGGCCACCAGGACACAAATATACATTCGGTTTGCGCCTGCGATGGCTTAGCGATTCATAATTCCTTATGAAATGTAGGTGCCAACATGTCTGGGAGGTATCATTGATCTTGGGCAAGAGCTGAGACCCCCTGCTGGGGGTTTCCTGCAGATTTGGTCACCTCCAAACTGGCTGGTTGAGGTGTGACATTATCCACTTGGGGCCTCCTTGAAGCCTGGACCCCTGGGGCTTTCTCCCTTGCTAGCTGACAATCAGATGGCTGGGGGGTGGGAACATATTTTGCATGTACACTGACTGTGTACAAGCCAAAAGGTGAATCAACTGACAATCAGTGCTGCCAGTAAATAATAATCCATATTCCTCACATTCAGTCTATGACAATACACTTGTCATGCCGACAATCTGTACCCATACTCATGTATTGGCACTATCTCAATATGATGGAGATCCCAAGCAATGTCGTGGGTTCACAACCGCAATGTCTTAGTTCCCGTCCAGCCACTCTAAAGTGACCTTTATAATGTCCCATCTCTCAGCAGAAGCACTTGCCTAGATAAACGTGCTGTGGGAGAGGAATGACCCGGTGACTAACAACCTGAGAGACTTCTTAGAGACTTTTCCAAAACTTTTTGATGAGCCTGGAGGCATTACTTCTGCTGCTTCCTCTCTATTACAGCTACGTCAGGGCAGTCTCTCTGTAGGTCAATACACCATCCAGTTCGAAACGATAGTCTCAGAACTGGATTGGAATAACAAGGCTCTGGTGGCAGCTTTTTGGGAGGGTTTGGCAGGTCAGATCAAGGACGAATTAGATGGTCGTTTTGTTCCAACCTCATTGAATGCTCTTGTATCCCTTTCCACCCCTATAGATCTGCAGTTCTGTGAGAGTGCTAAGGAAGTGTTACATGAAAGAAAATCTCCTCACCTAGCACCGACCTCCCAGAGACTTCTGTCTCCTTTGCCTTCAACTCCTGAACTAAGAAGAGAATATTTTACAATATAATGCAGAAAAGCCATTGGGACAGGAATTTCTGGATCTTAAGGGAAGCAATTGCCATTTCCACTGCTATTGGAGTGATTTCGGAGAGTAATATTGACACTAGAGAATCTGGAATGGGAGGTATGCTGGTCGTCTGTAAATAGGTAGAGATCTGTTTAGATCTGACGTTATTTTTTGTGGATTAGTGGTAATTGTGCCTTGATTAGTGCAGTTTATAAAAAGGCCCAAAAGATGGGGTTCATTGAAGTTTCTTAGCTAATGGGGTGAATGACTTATTCTTCAGAGTATAATACTTCTGGCAGGACCTTCAAAGTTTTCATTCAACAGTACAAGTAGAGCTCTGTCCGTGTGTGAGAGAGGGTTTGGTGGGCATTTAGTGTGTTTCGTCTTTGCCAGCGCTTCTAATTGGGAGACATTGTTTAAGTTACTGACTTTTTGTTCAAGTATCCATTTGTGCTTACGATGAGCTGCCATCTGTATTATTAGTCCTCTAAGTAGTCTACCTTGTGTCTCTTCCCACTGGATTCTTCAGCAGTTTAACCCCTTCTACCATCAGCAGCACATAGGGTTGGAGGGTTTGCTAAGCAGCTGCAGGGCTCCCTCTTCTCCAGACAGTGAAGAGACAAATTCTGGGAACAGGATCTTCCCTACTCACCCTGCAGACACAGAGCTGGAGGAGTTCTGCAGAGCATTCCACAAGAACATGTAGGGGGAAGACCCTGTGTGTATCAGCAGTGTCGTTATACAGATGGAACTTGTAGTCCTACACATACTACATGCTGCTGAGTATCCCAGCAGTCAGACATTTCACTCAGGGCAGCACTGTTACTCAATCCTTTTGCAGAACAGGGGGAGGGGCAGCCTTTGTTGATGCCCACAAATATTCATGAGTAAAAACCTCAGAGGTTGTTACTGCAGGTAAACAGAGGCCAGAAGGGAACTAGGGAAATGAGGAAATATATACATATATTTTTTTTTTTCCTAGAACTTGCTTAGCTCATGTATATATTGCTGACCGTCAGATTTACAGTGCTATATTTTTTTTTTAACATAATTCAGACAACCCCTTTAAGAGACCATGAAGGATTTTGGGTTCAGACAGAAGAGATGAACAGGAAACAAACAGGGTTATAGTCGCACCAAGGTGTAGTGTAATCTAAAATCTTTTTTATTAAGCATAAAACACAGAAAAGAAGGAAACCAGACAAAATGGCTCCAACACTAAGATTTACAATATGTCATTAAAATATATAATCTTCGTATACAGGATTTTTTATGTGACATCAACCGACCTTTTAAATCTAAAGATACAAACTATAAGTATATTTATAGTTTGGCCTTACTGCATATAGCTGCATTACGGTGTTGCTTTTCTGCAATTATATAAAAAATATTTTTGCTATTTTATTATTCTCCACACCCAGGTTTGGGGTTATATTGAGAAAATCTAATAAAATATTCAGAATTTTGATTTTGAAAATGCAACCTAAAAATGCATGACGTTTATGCTATCTAACAAACACAGCCCAAATGTGTGGGTGACCTACTGGACAGTGCTTATCTAAGGCTACTTTCACACACAGCGTGCTGCGGTTTTAGTCCGGCCGCCTCTCGGCATGTTTGCCGTGCTGCGGCCGCATCTCTGACCCGTCCACATTAAAGTGAATAGGGCTGGAGTGGACTTCCGATGGCACTCGTGGGCTAGCGTTAGCACGGATCTGGCAGGCTGTTCCCCTGCTGGAACAGCCTGCCGGACCCTGCTTACGCTTAGGTAAAAGTAGCCTTAGATATACAAAATACTAATAATTTTATGACATCAATATCCTAATAATTTAATGACATCAATACTAATAATTTAGCGACATCAATATCCTATCGGCGGGGGTCCGACACCCGCAGCTCACTGATCAGCTGTATCACGGGAAAGCGCGCACAGTGCGCAAGTGCCTTCTCCTGTCTCTCATCCTGCTCACAATACATATAGCACTGGACAGAAAGAGAGACAGGAGACGGCAGTTGCGCACTGTGTGCGCCTTCCCATCATACAGCTGATCGGCGAGCTGCGGGTGTCGGACCCCCGCCGATAGGATATTGATGTCGCTAAATTATTAGTATTTTGTATATCCAAGGCTACCATTACATAAACGTTAGCAGGGGAACAGCCTGCCAGATCCATGCTAACGCTAGCCCACGAGTGCCACCGGAAGTCCACTCGAGCCCCATTGATGACCTATCCTAAAGCAGCCAGATCTCATCTCTAAAAATAGCTAAATGACAGCAAGTTGAGCAACTATTCTAAGACTTGCTGTCTGCATGGACACTTTAACATGTAGCCAGTTATTTATCAGTCTGTGAATAACTAGGTTAGAATTCATTGTTATTACAAAAAATAATATAGTTTCTTCTGATCCAATGAGTTTTATCATTTAAATTCCTTACCAAACATCAAAACTGCTTCTCTCCTTTGTGACTTGCCTGATGCTTCTTAAGTTTGGCTTCAGTAGTAAAACATGTCTCACATTCTGAACATGGATATGGCTTCTCTCTTTTGTGAACTCTCTCATGTTTAACAAAACCTGATTTATCTGCAAAACATTTCCCACATTCTGAACATGAATACGGCTTCTCTCCGGTGTGAATTCTCTCATGTGTAACTATATTTGATTTATGTGCAAAACATTTTCCACATTCTGAACATGAATACGGCTTCTCTCCTGTGTGACATATCTCATGGGAAACAAGTTCTGATTTTTGTTTAAAACATTTCCCACATTCTAAGCATGCATATGGCGTCTCTCCTGTGTGAATTCTCTCATGTTTAACAAGACTTGATTTATGACTAAAGCATTTCCCGCATTCTAAACATGAATATGGTTTCTCCCCTGTGTGAATTCTCTTATGTGAAACAAGAAGTGATTTTTCTGCAAAACATTTACCACATTCTGAACATGAATATGGCTTCTCTCCTGTGTGAATTCTCTCATGTTTAACAAGACTTGATTTATGACTAAAGCATTTCCCGCATTCTAAACATGAATATGGTTTCTCCCCTGTGTGAATTCTCTTATGTGAAACAAGAAGTGATTTTTCTGCAAAACATTTACCACATTCTGTACATGAATATGGTTTCTCCCCTGTGTGATTTCTCTCATGTTTAACAAGACTTGATTTATCTGCAAAGCATTTCTCACATTCTGAACATGAATATGGCTTCTCTCCTGTGTGCAGTCTCTCATGTGCAACAAGACTTGATTTAGTTGTAAAGTCTTTCCCACATTCTAAACATGAATATGGCTTCTCTCCTGTGTGAAGTCTCTCATGTTTAACAAGATTTGATTTATCTACAAAACATTTCCCACATTCTGAACATGAATATGGCTTCTCTCCTGTATGACGTCTTTTATGGGAAGCAAGTTCTGATTTTTGTGCAAAACATTTTCCACATTCTGAACATGAATATAGCTTTTCTCCTGTGTGAAGCCTCTGATGTAAAACAAGATGTGATTTATCTGTATAACATTTCCCACATTCTAAACATGAATATGGCTTCTCTCCTGTGTGAATTCTCTCATGTCTAACTAGATGTGATTTCTGTAGAAAAGCTTTCCCACATTCTGAACAAGAATATGGCTTCTCTCCTGTGTGAAGTCTCTCATGTTTAACAAGATTTGATTTATTTACAAAACATTTCCCACATTCTGAACATGAATATGGCTTTTCTCCAGTGTGAATTCTCTTATGTTGAACAAGACGTGATTTATCTATAAAGCATTTCCCACATTCTGAACATGGATATGGTTTCTCTGCTGTGTGACTTCTCTCATGTCCAACAAGACGTGATTTATTTGTAAAACATTTCCCACATTCTGAACATGAATATGGCTTCTCTCCTGTGTGAATTCTTTCATGTATAACCAGATAGAATTTATTTGTATAACATTTCCCACATTCTGAACATGAATATGGCTTCTCTCCTCTATGACGTCTGTCATGTTTAACAAGACTTGATTTATCCGTAAAATATTTCTTACATTGTGAACATGAATATTGCTTCTCCACTGTGTGAATTCTTTTATGTGCAGAAACACTTGATCTCTTTGTAAACTCTTTACCACACTTAAACCTTTTACCCCCTTTCTGACCTGTACTTTTAGTAACAATCTGTGATTGGTTAAGAGATGGTTCCTCACGATTAGGGCGATTATGTGATAGATCTGTATTAGGAAGTCCTGAATGTACAATAAAGTTGCCTCCTGAAGAGCGCTGCATGATATCTTCACGTTCTACTTTATAATTTGGTTGTAACATCAAGTTTCCTTTAAAATGTTTTCTGGAATTCTCTGTGGAGATAAAAATTGGAATTATTTTTTATTTATTTTTGTTAAATCATTGAGTAGGCAAACTTTAATATACCATTCCTATTAAGCCGGAATTAGATCCAGAAAAAAATAAGGGAGTCATTTATGAAAGGAAGGCCCTTTGTGTCGCAATCTGCGACTTCTCCCCAATCATACCAGGTCTAAAAAAGTGGGCGCGGCGTGAGCATGGAAGGGTCGGCAGGCCTGTCTCATTTACTATTTTCTATGACTGTTTTAGACATAAAAAATGGTCTAAATGTAAGACAGCTCGGTGAGGATGATGTGTTCAGGGTGATGTGCAGTGTTAGTTTTGAATTTAGGCCTTTAGAACTTTGGTCTCATCAGACCAGAGCACCAACTTCCACATGTTTGCAGTGTCCCCTACTGTACATGGCTTGTGGCAAACTGCAAACAGGACTTCTTATGGGCTGCGTTCAAAAATGACTTTCTTATTGCCACTCTCTCATAAAGGTTAGATTTGTGGAGGACATGACTAATAATTTTCCAGTGTGCGCCCATACGAGATAAACTAAGATGAGGATGATTGTAAAGCTCTTCTGACCATCTCAGGCCCCCATTGATTAGTGCTAAGGATAAACGGGTGCATGTTAAGTTCACACATAGGCTCTACTATACCCCACTTAGACTCTATATTATGGGTACGTTCCCCTTAGCTGAGTTCCCCAGATGTCGTCTGGCAGAGGGTACAATACTGCACATGTTTTGGGACTTTAGAGTCTTGCAGATGTATTGGAGAGAGGTTTTGGAGTTTATGGAGACATCTTCGGATAAGCCAAACATATTAAACCCTAAAGTTTGCCTCTTTGGATTAGTTGACGATCTTCCCCCTACTGTGGCACTACGCACTTAGTTTAAGTTACTACTGTACTATGCTAAGAAGGCTATTCTGTATAACTGGAAGCATCGAAGAGAACAACTAGAAATGCCTGACAGAGAGGTGAATGTGGTGCAGCCACTGTATAAAGTTACCCAATTGTGCAGAGGTTGCCCGGATAAATGTGATAAAGTTAGGGAAACTTGGTTACGGGTCTCCCACTGGCCTGGGACCTGTGACTCCCTGATCAATTCTCTCATATACTGCACTTCCCTACCCTCCTCCCAATTATTGTTTTATATATATATATATATATATATATACACACACACATATACACACACACACACACACACACACACACACACAGAGTGGATATTAAAAGTCTACACACCCCTGTTAAAATGTCAGGTTTCTTTGATGTAAAAAAAATGAGACAAAAATTTATAATTTCAGAACTTTTTCCACCTTTAATGTGACCTATAAACTGTACAACTCAATTGATAAACAAACTGAAATCTTTTAGGTAGAGGGAAGAAAAAATATTTTTAAAAAAATTATAAGGTTGCATAAGTGTGTACACCCTTTAACTAATACTTTGTTGAAGCACTCAGTCTTTTTGGGTATGAGTCTATCAGCATGGCACATTTTTGACTTGGCAAGATTGCCCACTCTTCTTTGCAAAACACTCCAAATCTGTCAGATTGCGAGGGCATCTCCTGTGCACAGCCCTCTTCAGATCACCCCTCAGATTTTCAATCGGATTCAGGTCTGTGCTCTGGCTGGGCCATTCCAAAACTTTAATCTTCTTCTGGTGAAGCCATTCCTTTGTTGATTTGGATGTATGCTTTAGGTCGTTGTCATGCTGAAAGATGAAGTTCCTCTTCATGTTCAGCTTTCTAGCAGAAGCCTGAAGGTTTTGTGCCAATATTGACTGGTATTTGGAACTGTTCATAATTCCCTCTAGCTTAACTAAGGCCCCAGTTCCAGCTGAAGAAAAACAGCCTTAAAGCATGATGCTGCTACCACCACCATGCTTCATTGTGGGTATGGTGTTCTTTTGGTGATGTGCAGTGTTGTTTTTGGCGGCAAACATATCTTTTGGAATTATGGCCAAAAAGTTTAACCTTGGTTTCATCAGACCATAACACCTTTCCCACATGCTTTTGGGAGACTTCAGATGTGTTTTTGCAAAATGTAGCCTGGCTTGGATGTTTTTCTTCGTAAGAAAAGGCTTTCGTCTTGCCACTCTACCCCATAGCCCAGACATATGAAGAATACGGGAGATTGTTGTCACATGTACCACACAGCCAGTACATGCCAGATATTCCTGCAGCTCCATCAATGTTGCTGTAGGCCTCTTGGTAGCCTCCCAGACCAGTTTTCTTCTTGTCTTTTCATCAATTTTGGAGGGACGTTCAGTTCTTGGTAATGTCACTGTTGTGCCATATTTTCTCCACTTGATGATGACTGTCTTCACTGTGTTCCAAGGTATATCTAATGCCTTCGAAATTCTTTTGTACCCTTCTCCTGACTGATACCTTTTAACAATGAGATTCCTCTGATGCTTTGGAAGCTCTCTGTGGACCATGGCTTTTTCTGTGGGATGCGACTAAGAAAATTTCAGGAAAGACCAACTAGAGCAGCTGAACTTTATTTGGGGTTAATCAGAGGCACTTTAAATGATGGCAGGTGTATGCTGACTCCTATTTAACATGATTTTAAATGTGATTGCTTAATTCTGAACACAGCTACATCCCCAGTTATAAGAGGGTGTGCACACTTGTGCAACCACATAATTTTAGTTTTGTTTTTTTTCTTCCCTCCACCTAAAAGATTTCAGTTTGTTTTTCAATTGAGTGGTACAGTTTAGAGGTCACATTAAAGGTGGAAAAAGTTCTGAAATGATTTATCTTTTTTTCAGTTTTTTACAGCACAGAAAGCTGACATTTTAACAGGACTTTTTATATCCACTGTGTATATATATATTTTTTTTATTTTTTTTACAGTTTAGGTTTTACTGTTGTATGACTGTGGATAGCGGTCGGGCGGTCTGTTGATGAAGATTATATGTAAGTAACCTTATATATCAGATAGTGTTTGATGACCGCATACTTATTGTTTGGGCTAGGAAAAAAGTTGAAGAAACAGTGGTAATGTTTCTTTATAACACAGCTGTTATGCTGTCTGTAACTGTCTAATTGATACTGCATCTTTTGCACTATATGCCTTCCATACTTTGTTTCTTTGAATAAATGTTCCGGTGGACAGATTCTCCCACTTCAGCTATGGAAGTCTGCAGCTCCTCAAGGGTAAACATGTGCCTCTTTGCTGCTTCTCTAATTAGTACAATAGTACTTTGTGTTTCTCTATTACATAAAATCAAAATAAAATATATTTAAGTTTGTTGGTGTAACGTTAAAATGTGGAAAAGTTCAGGGGGTATGAATACTTTTTAAAGGCATTGTATATCTTTGACAAATAAACCTGAATAGTCAGAGGTAAATGCAATGGCTGTAAGACTTTTTCTTTGTAGTTTACTATACCAGCCCGACAGATACCAATAGGACACCACTTACCATAGAAGAGCCTTATCCATATGTCTGACTTACAGTATAAGGAAAATAAAGGGCCCTATTGTGATGTTAAAAGAGCCTAACGTGTAACTACTCCATTACATGTCACTGCACACACGTGTATACACTGCACATGATGGGTCTTACCTCGTGATATAAGAGGCTTGTGCTTCTCCATCATGGCCTCCTTGTACAGACCCTTGTGTCCTTCTATATACTCCCACTCCTCCATAGAGAAATAGACAGTGACATCCTGACACCTTATAGGAACCTGACAACACAATGACACCGTCATCACCCAAACCCCTCTAGTGCTGTTACTGGAGAATTTCCCAGCATTCCCAGCAGTGATACCTCTCCAGTCAGCAGCTCCATCATCTTGTGGGCGAGTTCTACGATCTTCTGCTCATGTATCCGGGGGTGAGGCCCTGTCATGGGGTGAGGGGTCCTGCCCCGCCCTCCTGACTCCTGGAGATGGATGATGGTAGTCACACAGTCCCCCGATGTCTTCTTCACTATTGTGTACTCCTGTGGATGCAAAGAGACACTTAGGGAATAAACCCTTCAGGGGCCATGTGCTCTCCTCCGGCCCTTTCCTCCTGGGTATAACTTGCCTACTTACAGTACCTTCTCATGGCTCCTACATGACCATTGGTCACTGGTCACATGATACATTACTCACCATATAGGGTGCTGATCTTCAGGTTCTCCATCACTTGGAAGGTCTGGAGGCCGTTCTCCAGGACCCTGGACTCTTCCTATCACTTCCTATGATGGATTCTCCTTCCCGATGTCTGACTTGTTACACAATACAATAAAAAGGAGAGAAATCTAGAAAAGTTTACCTCGCCGCTCAGCAGGGAGATGATCTCCAAGGTGAAGTCTAATATTTTTCTGCTGATCTCCTTCCTGTCCATCCTTGGTGGCTCATTCAGGAGAAGAGTCGTATTGTTGTTTTTCTTCCTCCCCCCTCCAAAAAAATAAATAAAAGGTTAATCAGTGAGTCCAATGTCCCCTATAATGAAGCTGAAAAGTACAACTCATCCTGCAAAACTCAGCACTGATGGAAAAAACCCTGAGCTCTGTGTGTATCTAAGCTCCTGGCAGTGCAGTGTGTGGAGGCAGGAGACTATGTTCCCAGCATGTCCTGAGTTTCTCAGTTGGTGACTTGGGCCGGTCGGCGCATAGTCCACTGCACACACAGATCGCACTTGGGTAAGAATACTTGTGTCTGAATCAGGCCTAAGGCAGCCGTAGACCTTCAATAGAGGTGGGATTAACCCTTCTCCTCCTGGAAGCTCTTCCTCCAGGACCTCATACAAATACTCCAGTGTCATGTCTTCTGGATCGGGAGAGGTCAGTGAGCTGCTGCCAGGAATGGGCACGCTGAATTCAATATTCCTGATCCTTACTTCCCCTCACATTATCTTTTTTGGGTGTAATCAGGAGCCCCCCATACACATCAGATACTCGCCCAGCCCTGCCAACATCAGCCGATGGTAATTTATTGTGAATTGACACTTTTTATTTTATTCAATATTGTTTATTGAATCCTATAAAACATCCAGATAAAACTTGTCTCTGGTAAATTCTGCTCTTCATTCAAATTAACGTTTACAAAGATCCCCTCAGTGTGAGCAGAAACAGGAGGTGGCAGTCCGGGGTCACTCCTGTCCAAACCTCTATTAACTCTCTATCTCCTCCCCTGCATCCAGGTAGTCACAGACGTCCCATACATCTGCAGTGGCAGGGTTTGTGGTGGCCCCAATGCCACGCTGGGTCCCCCAGACACTGTCAAGGTGTCACCATGTGTTTCTGCTCTCCAAAAGGGATGGTAAGGCATGGTGCGCCCAAATGGGAAATAAGTCTAGAGAGTCGGGGTCTGCAGTAACCAGGGTGTTTCTTTACTGGAGGAATTCAGGTGTAAAACAATACAGGCGAGGTGTAGGGCTGGCTTCTCCAGTCTCCTCCCTGGCAGGAGAAGGGTTTGATGCTGAGGAAAGGCCTGACCTAGCTGTCCCTCTCTCTCTCAGAAGGCTGGTACCCTGGCTAAAGGCTGGAGATCCACGGTCTGTAGCTCAGTAGTCTGGGTGGCTCCTTGGTCAAAGGGCTGTTGACCCATGATTTGGGGCTCAGCGTCCCCATCCCAGTGTCTTCTTCTGGTTACTCACGCAGACTGGCATGAGTCTCCCCTCCAAGCACTGGTCCCTAACTGCAGCACACTAGTCGCTCTGACTGCTCTCCTTATATATAGAGATGTCGCAAACATAAAATTTTCTGTTCGCGAATGGCGAACGCGAATTTCCGCAAATGTTCGCGAACGGGCGAACCGCCATAGACTTCAATAGGCAGGTGAATTTTAAAACCCACAGGGACTCTTATGGCCACAATAGTGATGGAAAAGTTGTTTCAAGGGGACTAACACCTGGACTGTGGCATGCCGGAGGGGGATCCATGGCAAAACTCCCATGACGCAGAGTCTGGTTTTAATCCATAAAGGGCATAAATCACCTAACATTCCTAAATTGTTTGGAATAACATGCTTTAAAACATCAGGTATGATGTTTTAAAGCATGTTATTCCAAACAATTCAGGAATGTTAGGTGATCAGGTAGTGTATCGATCAGGTAGTGTAAGGGTTACGTCCGCTTCACAGTGACAGACCAAACTCCCCGTTTAACGCACCGCAAACAACCGCAAACAGTCCATTTACCCAACCGCAAACTCCCCATTTGCACAAGGTTGGATACCAAGCTAGCCATGTCCCGTTCCTTGTCCACACTGATGTCATTGAAGGTCTCTTCCTCCACCCAGCCACGTACAACACCAAGGGTCCCCGAAAGGTAACAACAAGCCCCCTGGGACGCCTGCTGTGGTTGGTCTTCCACCTCCTCAAAGCCACCTTCCTTCTCTGACTCCTCTTCTTCACACTCCTCTCTCTGCGTTATTATAAGGTGTGTTAAGTAGTACTATTCCTATCAGTTTAATCCCTGTTACGTCCCCTATCAGGGGACGTGTATATGGAATCGATTTTAGGAACCGGGAGAGGGAAAAAGATGCTTGGTCGGTTCTCCTACGTCATATTTGGGGCACTGCGCGTGCAATCTACTGTGCCACCATATAGGACCGGTGTGTTAAGTAGTACTATTCCTATCAGTTTAATCCCTGTTATGTCCACTAGTATTATTATTATTATTATTATTATTATTATTATTATTATAAAGGTGTGTTAAGTAGTACTATTCCTATCAGTTTAATCCCTGTTACGTCCCCTATCAGGGGACGTGTATGGAATAGATTTTAGACAACCGCAAAGAGTTGTCAATAGTTGACACACTCATGACATAAATTTTATACCTCTATGCGTCAATCTTGGTGTAGTGATGACTGTGCTCGTGCGCACGTTTGAGAGATTGCAGGCGATGGGGGTTTTTCAAAGCCTATGGTCGTGCTGAGGTAGTTCAGTGACAGTTAAGTGACCCAGAAAACAATGATTCTGCAGTGTGGGCCCATTGTTGGCCTAGTAGGCTTTAATGATCACCTTAGATGATCACAAAGAAAATTAATGTTTTTTCTATGCAAAATTATCCAGCCGATCACTTTTGGTCTGTTCACAATGAAGTAACGACCTTATTATCTGGGTTGGACCAACATTGCCATTGCCAACACACTCATAGAGGTGGTCGCTTCATTGTGATACGCAAGCCCCTTCACCACAACAAGGTAACGATCACAAAGGAGAATTGACACATGTCTGTGCCTTTTTTTTGTTTGGTTTTTGCCTGAAAAATTAGGTGCTGTAGCAGCGGCCAGAAATATTGGTGTTTCCCAGGCAGAAAGTGCCCTAAAACATTGCGACTTGAACCCTAGTTGGTGGCGGATAAGTCACGCAAGTCATCCGGCATTCAGATATAAAATACAGCAGCGTGTGGACCATTTTTAGCCCAAGGCAGCTCATCTCATCAGGCCTTTTTTAGTCGAATGTATCGCCCACTGTCAGTCCCTTCGGGATCCATCCCTCATTCATCTTAATAAAGGTGAGGTAATCTAGACTTTTTTGACCTAGGCGACTTCTCTTCTCAGTGACAATACCTCCTGCTGCACTGAAGGTCCTTTCTGACAGGACACTTGAAGCGGGGCAGGCCAGAAGTTCTATCGCAAATTGGGATAGCTCAGGCCACAGGTCAAGCCTGCACACCCAGTAGTCAAGGGGTTCATCGCTCCTCAGAGTGTCAATATCTGCAGTTAAGGCGAGGTAGTCTGCTACCTGTCGGTCGAGACGTTCTCTGAGGGTGGACCCCCGAAGGGCTGTGGCGATGCGTAAGACTTAAAAAGCTCTGCATGTCCTCCATCAACAACACGTCTGTAAAGCGTCCTGTCCTTTCCGGCGTGGTCGTAGTAGGAGGAGGATTACTTTCACCTCTTCCCCTGTTAGATTCCCGTTGTGCTGTGACATCACCCTTATACGCTGTGTAAAGCATACTTTTTAATTTATTTTGGAACTGCTGCATCCTTTCCGACTTGCGGTAATTCGGTAACATTTCAGGCACTTTCTGCTTATACCGGGGGTCTAGTAGCATGGCCACCCAGTACAGGTCGTTCTCCTTCAGCCTTTTTATACGAGGGTCCATCAACAGGCACGACAGCATGAAAGACCCCATTTGCACAAGGTTGGATGCCGAGCTACTCATATCCCGTTCCTCACTGAAGGTATGTTCTTCCCCCCAGCCACGTACAACACCACGGGTACCAGATAGGTGACAACGAGCACCCTGGGATGCCTGTTGTGGTTGGTCTTCCTCCTCCTCCTCCTCAAAGCCACATTCCTCCTCTGACTCCTCTTCTTCACAATCCTCTTCCAGCGTTGCCGCAGGTCCAGCAAGCGATGCTGATAAGGCTGTTTCTGGTGGTGATGGTGACCACAACTCTTCCTCTTCACACTCATCTACGGCCTGATCCAGCACTCTTCGCAGGGCACGCTCCAGGAAGAAAACAAATGGTATGATGTCGCTGATGGTGCCTTCGGTGCGACTGACTAGGTTTGTCACCTCCTCAAAAGGACGCATGAGCCTACAGGCATTGCGCATGAGCGTCCAGTAACGTGGCAAAAAAATTCCCAGCTCCGCAGAGGCTGTCCTAGCACCCGCTCATACAAATACTCGTTGACGGCTTTTTCTTGTTGGAGCAGGCGGTCGAACATTAGGAGTGTTGAATTCCAATGTGTCGGGCTGTCGCAAATCAAGCGTCTCACTGGCATGTTGTTTCGCCGCTGGATATCTAAAAAGTGCGCCATGGCCGTGTAGGAACACCTGAAATGGCCACACACCTTCCTGGCCTGCTTCAGGATGTCCTGTAAGCCTGGGTACTTATGCACAAAGCGTTGTACGATCAAATTACATGCATGTGCCATGCACGGCACATGTGTCAACTTGCCCAAATTCAATGGCGCCAACAAATTGTTCCGTTGTCAAACACCACTTTGCCGATCTCCAGTTGGTGCGGAGTCAGCCACTGATCCACCTGTGCGTTCAGGGGGCGGACAGGAGTGCTGGTCCGGTGTGACTCTCTGCTTTCAGGCAAGTCAACCCCAAGACGGCGTGACACCGCCGTATCCGGGATGTGGAATAGCCCCTGGGGAGCTGGGGGGGTGCCGTTGATGTGGAGCAAGATGCAGCAGCAGAAGAGGACTCAGCCGAGAAGGTTATGGAAGATGATGGAGTAGGAACAGTAGAGGAGGTGGCAGCAGGCCTGCCTGCAAGTCGTGGCGGTGTCACCAACTCCTCTGCAGAGCCACGCATTCCATGCTTGGCAGCCGTCAGCAGGTTTACCCAATGCGCAGTGTAGGCGATATACCTGCCCTGACCGTGCTTTGCAGACCAGGTATCAGTGGTCAGATGGACCCTTGCCCCAACACTATGTGCCAGACATGCCATTACTTCCTCCAATCGAGTACAGGTTGGGGATTGCCTTTTGTGCAAAGAAATTTTGGCCGGGTACCTTCCACTGCGGTGTCCCAATAGCTACAAATTTTTGGAAGGCCTCAGACTCCACCAGCTTGTATGGTAAAAGCTGGTGGGCTAAGAGTTCCGACAAGCCAGCTGTCAGACGCCGGGCAAGGGGGTGACTTTGTGACATTGGCTTCTTACGCTCAAACATGTCCTTGACAGACACCTGACTGTGGGCAGATGAGAAGGAACTGCTCAAGGCGAGAGACGGAGTGGCGGATGGTTGAGAGGGGGCAAGGAGGACAGCAGTGGTTGACGTGGCTGAAGATGCTGGACCAGGAGGAGGATAGCGGCTTTGAGTTTGTGTGCTGCTTGTACTCATGTGTTGATCCCATAGGCGTTTGCGATGTGCGATCATGTGCCTTCGCAAAGCAGTTGTACCTAGGTGGGTGTTGGAATTCCCATGACTCAGTTTCTTTTGGCACAGGTTGCAAATGGCATCGCTGTTGTCAGAGGCAGACACACAAAAAAAATGCCACACTGCTGAGCTCTGCAATGACGGCATTCTGGTGGTGGCAACAGCATGCGTTGATTGGCGTGCTGTCTGGCTGACCCCGGGTGCCGATGCATGCTGTCTGACTGTGCCACTAGCTCCTTGCGACGACCTCCCCCTGCTTCCAACTCGTCTCCTCCTCCTCTCTGTCTCCCCATCAGAACTTTCCACCTGTTCTTCTTCTCTTCGAGCGGGCACCCACGTGACATCCACGGACACATCGTCATCATCAACCGCTTCACTTGTATCTGACAACTCAGCAAAGGAAGCAGCAGCGGGTACAACATCATCATCATCACACCGTACGTCCATGTGTGTAATGCTGCCTGACTGAGACATATCCCTGTTATCTACATCCTCTGGCAATAATGGTTGCGCATCACTCATTTCTTCCAACTGATGTGTAAATAACTCCTCTGACAGATCAAGTGAAGCGGCTGTGGTGCTAGTGTTGGTGGTGGTGGCAGGCGGGCGAGTGGTAACTTGAGAGGTGCCCGAAGCTGAGCTGGAGGAGGATGGTGTGTCAAGGTTCCGAGCGGAAGCTGTAGAACATGGGTGTCCTGTGTTAGCCAGTCAACTATGTCCTCAGAACTTTTCGAGTTCAGGGTACGTGGCCTCTGAACACCGGGCATTATTCTAGGGCCAAAGGGAATCACAGCACCACGACCACGACGGCCCCTGCGGGGCAGCCTGCCTCTGCCTGTCATTTTTTTTAGATTAGTTAAGTTGTACTATGCGTGCAAGCTACTGTGACACCAGATATGAGTTGCGCTGAAGTGACACTATGGCTTGCAGCTGGGCCTTAAAACACACAAACACGTGTGTGCAACTGACTGCTATTTATTCACAGTCAAAATTGTTGTTTTTCTTTAAATGGAATCGAATGTGACACCAGATATGAGGTGCGCTGGTGACACTATGCACTTGCAGGGCACGAAACACACGCGCGTGACGGCAACTGACTGCTATTATATTACAGTCAAAAAAGTTTTTGTTTTTTTTAAATGCAAGCTACTGTGACACCAGATATGAGTGGTGGCACTGGGCAAGTGGGCACAGTATACGCTGTGAGCCTGACACACACGCTGGCAGGCAGGCAACTGCAATTAGATTACACAGGGAAAAAAAAATAAGCAGACTGATGTTCTTGCCCTAAAAAGGGCTTTTTGGGGTGCTGTCCTTACAGCAGAGATCAGATGAGTCTTTCAGGACTGGACACTGAATACACTGGCCTAGCTATCGATTTCCCTATTAAATCAGCAGCAGCTACACTGTCCCTCCTCTCACTAAGAAGGCAGCTTCCGAATGAATCTAAAATGGATGCTGTCCAGGAGGTGGGAGGGTCTGGGAGGGAGGGTCTGCTGCTGATTGGCTGGAATGTGTCTGCTGACTGTGAGGTACAGGGTCAAAGTTAACACAATGATGACGAATAGGGGGCGGACCAAACATCGCATATGTTCGCCAGCCGCGGCGAACGCGAACAAGCTATGTTCGCCGGCGAATAGTTCGGGACATCTCTACTTATATACCATTTCTTTCTAAACTAGACCCTTTTAGTGGGAGGGGTGGAGTGGAGAAACTCAGCACAAACAGATATATTGCTACAACTCCCGTCTGTCATAGACTTGTGTTAGAGCTTCAATGATACCTAATGGGAATGACACAGCAGTTTTTCTAGACAAAAACAAGTCTTCAGACATAACAACAGAGCTAAACCAGAAAGTCACAAGGTCAGGCTGTCTGGTTTTGGTGGTAAACAAATCTGGATTTTCCCCTCCAAAACATGGTCTTCTTTAAACCTTACGGTAGTTGTGGAGAATTACCAGCTTCTCATTCAAAGTCTGAAAGGTCTCTCAGTATTCTGTAACCCTTTCCACAGAGCCTTGCAAATACAGTGCAAATGAACAGGATATATATCACAAAATACATATAATAAAATGCAGTTAAGGCCTCATGCACACGGACGTTTTTTTTCACGGTCCGCAAAAACGGGGTCCGTTGGTCCGTGATCCGTGACCGTTTTTTCGTCCGTGATTTTTGGAGGATCCACGGACATGAAAAAAAAGTCGTTTTGGTGTCCGCCTGGCCGTGCGGAGCCAAACGGATCCGTCCTGAATTACAATGCAAGTCAATGGGGACGGATCCGTTTGACGTTGACACAATATGGTGCCATTTCAAACGGATCCGTCCCCATTGACTTTCAATGTAAAGTCTGGAGTCCCTTTTATACCATCGGATCGGAGTTTTCTCCAATCCGATGGTATATTTTAACTTGAAGCGTCCCCATCACCATGGGAACGCCTCTATGTTAAAATATACTGTCGGATATGAGTTAGATCGTGAAACCTCATTTCCGACAGTATATTCTAACACAGAGGCGTTCCCATGGTGATGGGGACGCTTCTAGTTAAAATATACTACAAACTGTGTACATGACTGCCCCCTGCTGCCTAGCAGCATCCGATCTCTTACAGGGGGCCGTGATCAGCACAATTAACCCCTCAAGTGCCGCACCTGAAGGGGTTAATTGTACTATCATATCCTCCTGTAAGAGATCAGGGCTGCCAGGCAGCAGGGGGCAGACCCCCCCCCCTCCCCAGTTTGAATATCATTGGTGGCCAGTGCGGCCCCCCCCCTCCCTCCCTCTATTGTAATAATTCGTTGGTGGCACAGTGTGCGCCCCCCCCCCCCTTCCTCCCTCTATTGTAATAATTCGTTGGTGGCACAGTGTGCGCCTCCCCCCTTCCTCCCTCTATTGTAATAATTCGTTGGTGGCACAGTGTGCGCCCCCCATCGGCCCCCCTCCCTCTATAGCATTAACAACATTGGTGGCCAGTGTGCGGCCTCCCATTCCCCCCCCCCCCCCCCCGATCATTGGTGGCAGCGGGTTACTAGCAATAGTACAATAGTAGAAGATTCATACTTACCTGCTGCTGCGATGTTCGTGTCCGGCTGGGAGCTCCTCCTACTGGTAAGTGACAGTTCATTTAGCAATGCGCCGCACAGACCTGAGGCTGTCACTTACCAGTAGGTGGAGCTCCCGGCCGGACACGAACATCGCAGCAGCAGGTAAGTATGAATCTTCTACTATTATACTATTGCTAAGTAACCATGGCAACCAGGACTGTAGTAGCGTCCTGGTTGCCATGGTTACCGATCGGAGCCCCAGCGATTAAACTGGGACTCCGATCGGAACTCCGCTGCCACCAATGATGGGGGGGGGGGGAGATGGGAGGCCGCACACTGGCCACCAATGTTGTTAATGCTATAGAGGGGGGGGGGGGGGGCGATGGGGGGCGCACACTGTGCCACCAACAAATTATTACAATAGAGGGAGGGAGGGGGGGGCGCACACTGTGCCACCAACGAATTATTACAATAGAGGGGGGGGGGGGGCGCACACTGTGCCACCAACGAATTATTACAATAGAGGGGGGGGGGCGCACTGGCCATCAATGATATTCAAACTGGGGAGGGGGGGGGGGTCTGCCCCCTGCTGCCTGGCAGCCCTGATCTCTTACAGGGGGATATGATAGTACAATTAACCCTTTCAGGTGCCGCACCTGAAGGGGTTAATTGTGCTGATCACGGCCCCCTGTAAGAGATCGGGTGCTGCCAGGCAGCAGGGGGCAGTCTTGTACACAGTTTGTAGTGTATTCTAACTAGAAGCGTCCCCATCACCATGGGAACGCTTCTGTGTTAGAATATACTGTCGGTTCTGAGTTTTCACGAAGTGAAAACTCAGGTTTGAAAAAGCTTTATGCAGACGGATCTTCGGATCCGTCTGTATAAAAACTAACCTACGGCCACGGATCACGGACACGGATGCCAATCTTGTGTGCATCCGTGTTCTTTCACGGACCCATTGACTTGAATGGGTCCGTGAACCGTTGGCCGTGAAAAAAAATAGGACAGGTCATATTTTTTTCACGGCCAGGAAACACGGATCACGGATGCGGCTGCAAAACGGTGCATTTTCCGATTTTTCCACGGACCCATTGAAAGTCAATGGGTCCGCGAAAAAAAAACGGAAAACGGCACAACGGCCACGGGTGCACACAACGGTGGTGTGCATGAGGCCTAAACAGTATTAAACAGTGCAAGGTAACCCTTTCAAGAGAAATAAAGTAGTTGAATGTTAAAGTTGATGTCTTTGAGTAGGGAGAACAGGGCAAATGTCCACAAATGTCCAGACTTTAAAGTACCCCTGCTCCAGGGCACTAGACATCTTCCCCATCCCCCGATCACATCAAACCCATAGAGATGACAATTTAACCCCTTACATGCCTTATTGCCAGACTCTACACCCCGCACCTGCCATCCTGGGCATTATAGTAACTTTTACAAAGCCTTTCCCTGGTGAATACAATAAACGGATATTAACCCCTTTATTACTGTACAAGCTTGGCCCATCAGACGTCATGATAATCTCTATATCAGTGATCGGTCTCCACAATCTAAAGGGAGCACTAGCCTTCCCACCTCTCACCTAGAGGGCATTTGGCCACCCGTACACACAGAATTCTGGAAAGTCTGCACAGGACAGAGTGCCCTATGTACAGAACTTCTAGACTTGCAGATTTCTGCCATCGAACCCAAAAAGGAGGGTTCCCCCTTATAAAAAGGGGCAAATACATCTGTATATTACTTCACACGACGAGTCTTACCTTGTGATATAAGAGCCTGGTGCTCCTCCATTACATGTCACTGCGCACACGTGTATACACTGCACATGATGGGTCTCACCTTGTGATATCAGAGGCTGGTGCTCCTCCATCATGGCCTCCTTGTACAGATCCTTGTGTCCTTCTATATACTCCCACTCCTCCATGGAGAAATAAACAGTGACATCCTGACACCTTATAGGAACCTGACAACACAATGACACCATCATCACACAGACCCCTCCAGTGCTGTTACTGGAGAATTTCCCAGCAATGTCACCTCTCCAGTCAGCAGCTTGATCATCTTGTGGGTGAGTTCTAGGATCTTCTGCTCATGTATCAGGGGGCAAGGGGGGCGCTCTGTCATGGGGTGAGGGGTCCTGCTCCGCCCTCCTGACTCCTGGAGATGGATGATGGGAGTCACACAGTCCCCAGATGTCTTCTTCACTATTGTGTACTCCTGTGGATGGAGAGAGACACTTAGGGAATAAACCCTTCAGGGGCCATGTGCTCTCCTCCGGCCCTTTCCTCCTGGGTACAACATGCCTACTTACCTCCTCATGGCTCCTACAACATGACTATTGGTCACTGGTCACATGACACATCACTCACCATACTGGGGGCTGATCTTCAGGTTCTCCATCACTTGGAAGGTCTGGAGGCTGTTCTCCAGGACCCTGGACTCTTCCTATCACTTCCTATGATGGATTCTCCTTCCCGATGTCTGACTTGTTACAGAATACAATAAAGAGGAGAGAAGTCTAGAAAAGTTTACCTCTCCGCTCAGCAGGGAGATGATCTCCAAGGTGAGGTCTAATATTCTTCTGCTGATCTCCTTCCTGTCCACCCTTGGTGGCTCAATCCGGAGAAGGGTCATATTGCGGGTTTTCTTCATCCCCCTCCAAAGAAAAAAGAAAAAAGGTTAATCAGCAAGTCCAATGTCCCCTATAATGAGGCTGAGAAAAAAATACAACTCATTCCGCAACTCAGACCCTCATAAAGCTGAGCTGATGGGAAAAACCCTGAGCTCCATATGTATATAAGCTCCTGGTAGTACAGTGTGTTTAAGCTCTGTGTATATGTAAGCTCCTGGCAGCACAGTAAGCATCTAAGCTCCTGGCCGGGCAGTGTGTGGAGGCAGAAAGCTCTGAGCTCTGTATGTATCTAAGCTCCTGGACATGAAGTTGTACAAATAACACTGGTTTCTTTAGCTTGACAGTGAGTTGCTGAACTCCAACATAAGATGGAGGTGCACAGTCTTAGGGCTCATACACACGACCGTATGCCCTCGAGATATATGGTCCATGAGCGGGCCATATGTCCTGGAGCGGCATACATCGTGATACTGTGCGCATCGGGCTGCCTGCGGGACTACTGTCCTGCACTCATATGATCATATGATCAAGACAAACCACAGCTTTTTCAAACATCCCAGTTTTATTTTGAATGATTACATACTTTGCCCACAGAAATTTAATTATTTCACAAAAAAAAAAAAAACACTACCACTGTAAAAGCTTTTGGCCTCCCTGATGTTAAGGGCTTATGTGTGTGCCCCGTAACTTGTGGCCCACAATTCATGTATACAGTCCATATGCACGCTGTTTGCGGATGAGGACCCATTCACTTACGGTAAATGTGTCCACGATCCGCAAGAGGCCTCAGGCCTAGTCCATGCTATGAGGCCATAACCTGGATGTCCTCTCCTTACAGGTCATCTCCAATGCACTCTCCTCTCAGCTGAACACACTGGAAGCAATGGCTGAGCTTAGGCTCCTTTATCTCCATATCCATCCAGAAGCCTCACAGGGGAGGGTCAATAGAAACCAGCTCCAGCTGGATTGGAAAAAATAAATTAAAAAATTATATTTTTTCCTGTGCTCAGGCACACATCAAAATCCCACATTA
Organism: Bufo bufo; assembly: GCF_905171765.1. Lineage (NCBI taxonomy): Eukaryota > Metazoa > Chordata > Amphibia > Anura > Bufonidae > Bufo > Bufo bufo. Next base: position 21,114,433 of record NC_053390.1, on the reverse strand, counting down.
GTGCTCCACAGTGCTTCCGATCTGTGTATCTGTTTCCTCAACGCACCCCTATCTTGAGGATTGCAGACTCATTCAAGTCAATGTCAAGCACACACATGGTGCCCTGCTCCACACCACGGGCACACATGTTCGTGTGCATGAGTCCTTAGCACCAGAGAGGCTAATAATTATGACAGTGGTAGTTTTTGTTTTTTATGAAATAATTTCATTTCTGTGGGCAAAGTAAACTGATGTTTGCGGGCTGCAGTATGGGCATTGGGGACACACGGTCATGTGCATGAGGCCCAACAGTCGTCAGCCGTTTGCTGTAGTTTTCGACAAATCTCTCACACCTTTCCTAAGAAATCCTAGCTCATTCTTCTTTGGCAAATCTCTCAAACTCCTGGCATGCCTTCTGGCATGAACCTTCTTCTTCAGTTCACTCCACAGATTTTCAATAGCATTCAAGTCAGGGCTTGGTGCTGGCCAGTCAACAACGTTCACTTTGGTCTTCTGGAGGAAGTTCTTCACTGGGAACGATGTATGTTTTGGGTCATTGTCATATTGGAATAGAAAGCGATGACCCAGACCAAGTTTTCCTGCTGACTGCTTAAGGTTTTCTTTCCAAATCTTCACAAATCCTTCTTTCTTTACGATATCTTCCACCTTGGCAAAATTCCCAGGTCCAGACGCACTAATCCCACCACCACGCTTCACTGTGGGGATGGTGTTCTTTGGGTTATAAGCCTCTCACTTTTTCCTTCAAACATAAGCAATGTTTTTTCTGGCCAAAGAGCTGCAGTTGTTTATCATCTGACTAAAGGACATGCTTCCAGTACGCATGATTTTTCTCCAGGTTGTCCTCAACATACTGGAGTCTGGCTTATAGGTGTTATGATGATGGTGGTGTATTAATATAGTAAACAATAGCACAGCGCCATGATGTTTCACACACACACACATAGCCATCTAAATTCAGCTGCATTTCAGCGACAGGGATGTACACTTGCCCCTTGGGAGTTTTAATCTGCTTCTAATAGGCAAATTTTCTGTTAGAAATAACTGAAATGGCACCAGACTGGCAGCCATTTCAGTAAGAGTTTGGTTACCTAGGCAACCTGTCAGAGTCTGTGTGAGTTGTATGCAGGAAGCCATTTTGGAGTTCAGTTGAGAGAGCAGCAGAGGAGAGAGCTGTGTGGTAACCGCTCTGACAGGACACCAGATGTGTGCAGGACTCTAGACATAACCTAAGAGCCAAGATAATACTCATTTATGAAAGGTATTTTTTCAATGTTAAACCCCTTTTGTTTACATTTCATGCCCTATGTTTTGTCTACCATTTTTTCTGTAAATCTTTGAAAACGCATCTTGTTATGATCGACTTTGTTCCATTAAAAAGAACTATTTCTTTTGAATTGTCTGTTTCCTTTCGCTCTGAAATATAAACAGCTTGAGAATCCAACTTCCTTCAGGAGAGAATTGGTTTATTCCAGTGTTATGGTTAAGATTTAGTTGTATGACGATTGTAAATGTATGGGGACTGTCATCTGAGAGAAGATTATTGTGTCCAGGAAAGTGACACATAGGTCTTTTGGTATAGCACCCAAGTGTTACAGTGCAATAGGTCATAGGCGATGGATAAGATATCGATCGACAGGGAGCAAGTTGATGCTTAATTGACGGTAGATTGGCAATTACAGTATCAAAATCCCTGATCCTCAGGTTTAGTGTGGGTCTCTTTACGAACCTGGTGGCAGCAAATATAGGGTGTGGGGAGTTAATGCTTTGATTGATTCTCAACACCCATATATTGTCACGGCCGTGTTACATGGTCAGGCTCTTTCCGGCAGGCGCCTCTGTTACCAGTACAACTGGAGGTGGTTGCGCCAGGCTTAGCTTGGCTGTGGGCACGGTTCGCACCCACACAATTCATTCCTGTGCAGGGCTCTAGTGATTGTCTTTTTTGAGACAACTCCTGACTTGGCCAAGTCCTTCACTAATGTCCTGGTAGTTGTTATGGGTTCTTTATGCGTTGTGCTGCCTGGTTTTAAGATTCATCACAGGGTCTCAAAACTGCAGCACAAGGCTTCAGTTTTGTCCCCGTTCATTGTCAATGGGGACAAAACGGAACAAAACAGAATGGAGTTCACCAGAATGCATTCCGTTCCGGTTTGTTGCGTTCCCAAGCCGGACACAAAATTGCTGCAAGTAGCATTTTTGTGTCTGGCTTGGAAAACTGAACATGATGGAACTGGCACCAAAAACCATGGAAGTCAATGGTACCGAATCATTTTTTCTTCATTTTTATTTTTGGACACGGAGCCCATTGACTTACAATGGTTTTAGTGCTGGATCCGGTTTCTTCATTTTTGATAGACTACAACCGGATCTGTTCTGAATGGATGCAGCCAGTTATATTATTCGAACTGAAGCGTTTTGCTTTGGTTTTGAGATTCCCTGTCAGATCTCAAAACCGTACAGCAACAACGCTTATGTGAAAATAGCCTAATGTAGCATTAGTAGATTTTCTAGAGCGAGTATGGCACTATTATATTTACTTTGTTATTTGTGGTGCATTGTGATTGTTTTTGTGCTTTCAGCCATGGCGACGTGCACCTGCGGACTGGGATGTGCTGTTTTGTTTAATAAGTCGATTTTATATGATTTATATCATTTTATATTATCTTATGATCCACTTTGAAGTGGGATGAAGTGGGATCTCGCCCATGCAGGATATACAGGAAGTCCTGCAGACTTCAAAACTTATGTTTTGGCACCTACTTCTGTTTTTTGGGTCTCTTGAATAAAAATGAAGCAGTGTGTAGACCAGGGCTGTGGAGTCGAGGAATTGGAGTCAATTTTGAGTACCTAGAGTCGGAGTCGGCAAAAAATGAACCGACTCCGACGCCTACTATATTTAAATTGGAATAAAATAAAAAAAAAGCAAGTTTAAATGTCCCAATTCACAAAAAGTTATAATTAATTACAGTATTTTTCGCCCTATAAGACGCAACTGCCCATAAGACGCACCTAGGTTTTTGAGGAGGAAAATAAGAAAAAAATATTTTGAACCAAAAGGTGTGCTTTTGGTGGGTTTTGAACTAATGGTCTGGGGATGACACTGTTATGGGGGCATCTGTGGGTGGCACTGTTATGGGGGCATCTGTGGGTGGCACTGTTCTGGGGGCATATGTGGGTGGCACTGTTATGGGGGATCATTGTGGGGGCATCTGTGGATGACACATATATAGCATCTTATCTTATGTGTCATCCACAGATCCCCCCCCCATAACAGTGTCCCTGTGTAGTGAATGGGGGCCGGCATCTGTTTCTGTAATGGCAGCAGGGCCCGATGCCTGCTTCCTTCATAAAGTGGGCGGAGCAGGCGTGTGACGTAGTGAGCTACGCTACGAGCGCCCACCCGGCCTCCTGACTGCCAAGAAGTTAGTAGTAAGTAGTACAGCGCTAGACTTAAGATGATTGGAATACTTTAACAATTCCCACAAGTTAGTTATCATTACCGTATACTACAGTGAGCGGGGCCTGGTGTATTAGAATACAGTGACTGCACCGGGCCCCGCTGCAATTACAGAAACAGATGCCGGCCCCCAGCCCCTCCTCCCTCTCAGCCTATTCACCGGACGGTCGCAGCATTCGCCCCCCATAAGACGCACTGCTATTTTTCCCCCACTTTTGCGAAAAATACGGTACTTCTCTACTGTAAGAATAAAGGCCAATGCATGCAGTGCGTCACGTTACCGCAAAATGAACACGTTAAGTGACCATGAAGAAGCTTTTCCTATGCTTCACTATATGGCACGTAACGCACAGTTAATGAGCGGCAATACTTATACTTTCCATTGTGTTGTGTTCCGCTGTTACAGGGAACGCAACGCCCATGGTTAACCTAGCCTCTCACTGATAACTGATTAAGTAAATATGTTTTTTTGCAGGACTAGAAACACTTGTATAAGTGAAGGGAATGGATGGTCAATAGTTCAAGACTGAAGCTGTAAACCATTTGAAAAACTGCTGTCATTCAGATACGGCTATAAAAACTTGTAAACTCAGATTTTTAGCTTAAACTTTAAACATGACTATGGGATTCTACTAGGGAAATCATGTTTTACAATAAATGCCGCTTCCTGGATCCTCCCACTGCCCGATCTTCAGCAGAAGATCAGCACACAAAGGAGAAGGCAGCGGCTTCCTAGCCAGTAGTTCTGTGGTAATGACATGTATGTTGCCTTTCTTTCCTTCAAGGAATGTATAAAATACATTTGCATATTAAATACAGAGGAGTCGCAGTCGGAAGTATCAAAAACTGAGGAGTCGGAGTTGGACCATTTATCTACCGACTCCACAGCCCTGGTGTAGACACCAACTGTCTCATTAACCAGTTGCGGTTTTGCCTTTTATATACTTCAGAAAAAAGACGAGAGTATGCTTTGAATCTCTGTGTCTCTTTCTAACATATACTTTGAACCAGTTCAGAACCAATTTGGACCAGCAGAACACCAGGATAGGGAGATTCCCCTAACACTAGCCGCTCCAACATACAGTACCATGTAAATAACCTCTCCCCTCCAGTCACCTTCTGCAGCATACAGCCCTATGTAAATGACATTGCTCCCCTCCCCCCAGGAAAGGGTTAATAAGCCCCTGGGAAAGTGAATGCATATCAGCATATTCTAGCCAGGTGATAACGTACAGTCCAATATAGTGGATCTTCCCTGTACTTCACTCCAGACCCCCAAAGGGGCTAAGAAGCTCCAGGCCAGCCCCCTGACCAGCATTAAAGGGAATGTGTTGTCAGAAAATGATTTAAATCATTTAATCATTTAAAATTTTTAATTCATTTTCAATTATGTTATTTTAAATTTTCCATGTCACTCGTTATATTTAAACTAAAAATCTGCAGTTTTCGCACTGACCACTATGTCTAATAATTGGCGCCACTTCTTGGTTTGTACAGATCACTTTACCTGCCAATTAAAACCAGATAGCAGCGTATCCTGGACATGATTATGGGGGCAGCCATCTTGTCTGAGATGTTCTTTACAGCATTTAAACAAAGTATTAAAAAAAATTGCTTTACAGCAGCCACATGGTCCGTAGACACATTGGGCAGGAGGGGACCTCAGTGACTTCTATACAGCTAGTTCTGCCAGGAGTACAGATATTCTAAATTATTATCTCTACAGCAAGTAGTGGAGGAGCCAACCCGGAAGGAGGCCATTTTAGATTTAGTATTCACAAATGGGAATTTGGTATATGATATTACTGTAGGGGAAAGCTTGGGATCTAGTGATCACCAGTCAGTGTGGTTTACTATAAGTACAGTGACTGAGTCACACCACACAAAAACAAAAGGTTTTAGATTTTAGAAAAACTGACTTTTCTAAAATTAGATTAGTGGTATACGAGTCGCTATCTGATTGGAACAGTTTCAATGGAGTCCAGGAAAAATGGGACTACTTAAAAGTGGCACTATTAAAGGCAACAGGAAATTGCATTAGGCTTGTCAGTAAAAGCAAAAAAAGGAAGAGACCACTGTGGTACTCAGCAGAAGTGGCCAAAATCATTAAACACAAAAAGATAGCATTTAGTAGTTATAAAAAAAAAAAAAACGAGGATGACAGTCAAATTTATAAGATTAGGCAGAGAGAGGCCAAACAAGTTATAAGAGCTTCTAAAGCACAGGCAGAAGAGAAATTAGCTCAGTCAGTGAAAAAAGCCGATAAGACATTCTTCAGATACATAAATGAAAAAAGGAAAGTAAAACAAGGAATTACCAAATTAAAAAAAAAAAGAAGGAAGGTATATGGAAGAAGATAAAGAACTAGCTGACTGCCTCAATGAATACTTCTGTTCAGTTTTTACAAAGGAAAATGAAGGAAAAGGACCTCAGTTAGGAAGGAAGACTAATGAATCTTTGTATGCATGTGTCTTTACAGAGGAAGAGGCTCTAAGTCAGCTGTCTAAAATTAATACAAATAAGTCACAGCGGCCTGATGGGATACACCCAAAGCTATTAAAAGAGCTCAGCTGTTAACTAGCAAAACCATTAACAGATTTATTTAACCAATCACTGGTAACAGGAGTCGTCCCAGAAGATTGGAAATTAGCAAATGTTGTGCCCATTCACAAGAAAGGTAGTAGGGAGGAATCGAGCAACTATAGGCCAGTAAGCCTGACATCAATAGTGGAGAAATTAATGGAAACCATACTTAAAGGGCTTCTGTCACCCCACTAAAGACTTTTTTGGTTAATTTTTATTTATTTTATTTTTATTTTAATTCATTTCCTTATCCACATTTGTTTGCAGGGGATTTACCTAAATTTTGCTGCCTTTTGCAGCCCTCTAGCCCTTTCCTGGGCTGTTTTACAGCCTTTTTATAGTGCCGAAAGGTTCGGGTCCCCATTGACTTCAATGGGGTTCGGGACAAAGTTCGGGTCGAGTTCGGATCCCGAACCCGAACATTTCCGGGAAGTTCGGCCGAACTTCTCGAACCCGAACATCCAGGTGTTCGCTCAACTCTATATATAAGTAAATGTGTAGTCTGCAGAAAGGCACATAGACCTACCGAAGAGCAAAGAATGGCAGATTTATCGGCAGATCGTGTAAACCAATCACCATCATTTCTTTATTGCGGAATGGATTGTTTTGGCCCATTCATCACCAAACAGAACCGCAAGGAGTACAAGAGATATGGACTAATATTTACAAAGTCTGAGTTCCAGAGCGATTCACCTGGAAATGTTAGAAGATACACTGCGTGCAGAATTATTAGGCAAATGAGTATTTTGACCACATCATCCTCTTTATGCATGCTGTCTTACTCCAAGCTGTATAGGCTCGAAAGCCTACTACCAATTAAGCATATTAGGTGATGTGCATCTCTGTAATGAGAAGGGGTGTGGTCTAATGACATCAACACCCTATATTAGGTGTGCATAATTATTAGGCAACTTCCTTTCCTTTGGCAAAATGGGTCAAAAGAAGGACTTGACAGGCTCAGAAAAGTCAAAAATAGTGAGATATCTTGCAGAGGGATGCAGCACTCTTAAAATTGCAAAGCTTCTGAAGCGTGATCATCGAACAATCAAGCGTTTCATTCAAAATAGTCAACAGGGTCGCAAGAAGCGTGTGGAAAAACCAAGGCGCAAAATAACTGCCCATGAACTGAGAAAAGTCAAGCGTGCAGCTGCCAAGATGCCACCAGTTTGGCCATATTTCAGAGCTACAACATCACTGGAGTGCCCAAAAGCACAAGGTGTGCAATACTCAGAGACATGGCCAAGGTAAGAAAGGCTGAAAGACGACCACCACTGAACAAGACACACAAGCTGAAACGTCAAGACTGGGCCAAGAAATATCTCAAGACTTTTATGGACTGATGAAATGAGAGTGAGTCTTGATGGGCCAGATGGATGGGCCCGTGGCTGGATTGGTAAAGGGCAGAGAGCTCCAGTCCGACTCAGACGCCAGCAAGGTGGAGGTGGAGTACTGGTTTGGGCTGGTATCATCAAAGATGAGCCTGTGGGGCCTTTTCGGGTTGAGGATGGAGTCAAGCTCAACTCCCAGTCCTACTGCCAGTTTCTGGAAGACACCTTCTTCAAGCAGTGGTACAGGAAGAAGTCTGCATCCTTCAAGAAAAACATGATTTTCATGCAGGACAATGCTCCATCACACGCGTCCAAGTACTCCACAGCGTGGCTGGCAAGAAAGGGTATAAAAGAAGAAAATCTAATGACATGGCCTCCTTGTTCACCTGATCTGAACCCCATTGAGAACCTGTGGTCCATCATCAAATGTGAGATTTACAAGGAGGGAAAACAGTACACCTCTCTGAACAGTGTCTGGGAGGCTGTGGTTGCTGCTGCACGCAATGTTGATGGTGAACAGATCAAAACACTGACAGAATCCATGGATGGCAGGCTTTTGAGTGTCCTTGTAAAGAAAGGTGGCTATATTGGTCACTGATTTGTTTTTGTTTTGTTTTTGAATGTCAGAAATGTATGTGTGTGAATGTTGAGATGTTATATTGGTTTCACTGGTAAAAATAAATAATTGAAATGGGTATATATTTGTTTTTTGTTAAGTTGCCTAATAATTATGCACAGTAATAGTCACCTGCACACACAGATATCCCCCTAAAATAGCTAAAACTAAAAACAAACTAAAAACTACTTCCAAAAATATTCAGCTTTGATATTAATGAGTTTTTTGGGTTCATTGAGAACATGGTTGTTGTTCAATAATAAAATTAATCCTCAAAAATACAACTTGCCTAATAATTCTGCACTCCCTGTATGTCAACTGACGCATTCATCAACGCCTTGAGATGTTTCATAGCCATTAGAGGTACCGTCAGACAGCTTAGATCTGACCAAGGATCTAATATTGTCGGAGCAAAGAATGAATTGAAGTAAGCTATAAAAGAGGTTGATAAAGAAAAAGTAACTGAGTATTCGTTAGAGAAACAGTGTGATTTTTATATGAATGCTCCACATGCAAGCCATACAGGAGGAGTTTGGGAAAGACAAATCAGAACTGTAAGAAATGTGTTGTTAAGTTCAGTGTTGAAAAAGAACGCTGGAAGAATAGATGATGCTTCACTTAGGACCTTATTCTATGAAGTAATGTCTATTGTTAACAGTTGTCCACTTGCAGTTGATAACATCAATGATCCAACATATTTGGACCCTTTAACTCCTAACCATCTACTTCACCAGAGGACCTTTCACTAGAATAAAACATCTAAACTAACTATACAGACATGTAGAGCGGCGCCCAGGGATTCCCCTGCACTTACTGTTATACCTGGGCGCCGCTCCGTTCTCCTGTTATAGCCTCCGGTATCTTCATAGTTAGGCTCCACCCAGGGGAACTTGCCGGCGTCTCCTTCTCCTATGCTGTAGCGCTGGCCAATCGCTGGCTAATTCATTAGCTGAAAGTACTAGCTTCAAGTACTACATTAAGTACTAGTAAAGAGATATTGCAGGAGACTGAAGAGATTCAAGAGATACTGCAAGAGATTGGCTTAGAGTCTCCAACTGGCTCATCTGTGTTGTTTTTGCTGATCATTGATTGAGAAGAGGTAAGGAATTCGGTCAGCTGTTTGCTATTGTGCGTTTGCTAATGAGCCTAGCTCACTAAGGTGTTACATTTGTTGCTGGGGGAGGAGTTTGGGAAGGAGTGTGTGTATATATAGAGACAGACTCATTAGCTGGCCTAATTCATTAGCTGAAAGTACTAGCTTCAAGTACTACATTAAGTACTAGTAAAGAGATATTGCAGCAGACTGAAGAGATTCAAGAGATACTGCAAGAGATTGGCTTAGAGTCTCCAACTGGCTCATCTGTGTTGTTTTTGCTGATCATTGATTGAGAAGAGGTAAGGAATTCGGTCAGCTGTTTGCTATTGTGCGTTTGCTAATGAGCCTAGCTCACTAAGGTGTTACATTTGTTGCTGGGGGAAGAGTTTGGGAAGGAGTGTGTGTATATATAGAGACAGACTCATTAGCTGGCCTAATTCATTAGCTGAAAGTACTAGCTTCAAGTACTACATTAAGTACTAGTAAAGAGATATTGCAGCAGACTGAAGAGATTCAAGAGATACTGCAAGAGATTGGCTTAGAGTCTCCAACTGGCTCATCTGTGTTGTTTTTGCTGATCATTGATTGAGAAGAGGTAAGGAATTCGGTCAGCTGTTTGCTATTGTGCATTTGCTAATGAGCCTAGCTCACTAAGGTGTTACATTTGTTGCTGGGGGAGGAGTTTGGGAAGGAGTGTGTGTATATATAGAGACAGACTCATTAGCTGGCCTAATTCATTAGCTGAAAGTACTAGCTTCAAGTACTACATTAAGTACTAGTAAAGAGATATTGCAGCAGACTGAAGAGATTCAAGAGATACTGCAAGAGATTGGCTTAGAGTCTCCAACTGGCTCATCTGTGTTGTTTTTGCTGATCATTGATTGAGAAGAGGTAAGGAATTCGGTCAGCTGTTTGCTATTGTGCGTTTGCTAATGAGCCTAGCTCACTAAGGTGTTACATTTGTTGCTGGGGGAGGAGTTTGGGAAGGAGTGTGTGTATATATAGAGACAGACTCATTAGCTGGCCTAATTCATTAGCTGAAAGTACTACATTAAGTACTAGTAAAGAGATATTGCAGGAGATAGTCAGGAGGTAGGCTGGAAGGTGGAAACAATACAAAAAAAAAAAGGTAAGATTTGTTTGATTTAAAGTTACAAATTTATTTTTTTATTTTTTTCTCCTCTTTAAAATGGCAGACTTGGTTCAGTGCAGGAATTGTTGTGCATTTATTTCATGTTCCACTCTTTGGAGATTCGGATGCTGTCAGATCTGTAGACAGTTCTCCTTACTGCAGCAGGAAATTGCATTTTTGAAAGCTGAAATATTTACAGTCTTGTGAAAAAATTAGGACACCCTTTGAAAGCATGTGGTTTTTTGTAACATTTTTAATAAATGGTTATTTCATCTCCGTTTCAACAATACAGAGAGATTAAAGTAATCCGACTAAACAAAGAAAACTGAAGAAAAGTCTTTTCAAGATCTTCTGTAAATGTCATTCTACAAAAATGCCTATTCTAACTGAGGAAAAAGATAGGACACCCTTGCCCCTAATAGCGAGTGTTACCTCCTTTGGCTGAAATAACTGCAGTGAGACGGTTCTTGTAGCCATCTACCAGTCTTCGACATCGGTCTGAGGAAATTTTACCCCACTCCTCAATGCAGAACTTTTTCAGCTGTGAGATGTTTGAGGGGTTTCTTGCACGTACAGCCCTTTTCAAGTCACCCCACAGCATCTCAATGGGATTCAAATCTGGACTTTGACTTGGCCATTCCAGGACTCTCCATTTCTTCTTTTTCAGCCAATCTTTGGTTGATTTACTAGTATGTTTTGGGTCATTGTCATGTTGCATGGTCCAGTTCCGCTTCAGCTTTAATTTTCTAACTGATGGTCTCACATGTTCTTCAAGCACCTTCTGATACACAGTAGAATTCATCGTGGATTCTATGATGGTGAGCTGACCAGGTCCTGCTGCAGCAAAGCAGCCCCAAACCATGACACTTCCACCTCCATGCTTCACAGTTGGTATGAGGTTCTTTTCTTGGAATGCTGTGTTTGGTTTACGCCAAACATGTCCTCTGCTGTTGTTTCCAAATAATTCAATTTTGGACTCATCTGTCCAAAGAACATTATTCCAGAAGTCCTGGTCTTTGTCAACTTTATCGCTGGCAAATGTCAGTCTGGCCTCGATGTTTCTCTTGGAAAGCAAAGGTTTCCTCCTTGCACACCTCCCATGCAAGTTAAACTTGTACAGTCTCTTTCTGATTGTAGAGGCACGTACTTCTACATCAACAGTAGCCAGAGCCTGCTGTAGTTCTCGAGATGACACTTTAGGGTTTTTGGATACCTCTTTTAGCATCTTGCGGTCTGCTCTTGGGGTGAACTTGCTGGGGCGACCAGTCCTGGGCATGTTGGCAGTTGTTTTGAAAGCCCTCCACTTGTAGACTATCTTCCGGACAGTGGAATGGCTGATTTCAAAATCTTTTGAGATCTTTTTAAATCCCTTCCCAGACTCATAGGCTGCTACAATCTTTTTTCTGAAGTCCTCTGACAGCTCTTTTGCTCTCACCATGGTGCTCACTCTCACTTCAACAGTCAGGAGCACACCAAACTAAATGTCTGAGGTTTAAATAGGGCAAGCCTCATTCAACATGCAGAGTAACGATCTACTAATTATGTGCACCTGGTGTGATATACCTGTGTGAGATCTGAGCCAATTTAAGAGGGAATACATGTGAGGGTGTCCTATCTTTTTCCTCAGTTAGAATAGGCATTTTTGTAGAATGACATTTACAGAAGATCTTGAAAAGACTTTTCTTCAGTTTTCTTTGTTTAGTTGGATTACTTTAATCTCTCTGTATTGTTGAAACGGAGATGAAATAACCATTTATTAAAAATGTTACAAAAAACCACATGCTTTCAAAGGGTGTCCTAATTTTTTCACATGACTGTAAATTATCTGTTAAACAAACTCCAGCTAGGACTGCTGCAATGCCACTGCCACAGAGGACCCCCAGAAATGGCAGATGGGTTAATGTAGGTTCTGGAAGTCTTAGAGTGGTGGATAGAAGACATGTCCCACAGTCGGTGGTTCTCCATAATTCATTTGCAGCACTCTCAGAATGTAAGGACAACATGGATATGGACTCAAGCACAGAGGGTGAGAAACCATCGACTCCTATGTCTAATGTATGCAACAAAAAAGATAAAGTGAAGTCTCAAAGGATGCAGCTGTTGCTGGGTGATTCAATCATAAGAAGTGTGGAGCTTAAAGAAAATGGTTTTGTGAGATGTCTCCCTGGGGCTACTGCTAGAAGAGATAGAAGACGTATTATTAATATTGTTAAGCAAGCAAAGCAGGAAGGGGACGTGGATGTTCTTGTCCATCTAGGGACAAATGACCTGGCTTGCAATGAAGTGTCAGAGGTGAAAAAATCTTTTATCACACTTGGTAATGACGTACAGGATTTTGCATCCACCATTTCATTTTCTGAAGTTCTGCCTGTGCATAATGTTCAGAATGATAGGCAGAGGCGCATAAAGGAGTTCAACATATGGCTTGGTAAATGGTGTCAAGAGCAAGGATTTGGCTTTGTTTCTCATGATAGCTCTACTTGGAATAGAAAGGAACTGTACAAAAAAGATGGTTTGCATCTTTCTCTCAAAGGAACAAATGTACTTAGTGAACAACTCCAAGAATTTGCGAAAGAGTATTTAAACTAGGAAGGGGGGGCAAAAGAGTGAAAATAAAAGAGTCCAATTGCCCCCCGAAACAATGCCAGAACAGGCCAGAAGCACTGAGGTTAAGAAATGATAAGCTCAGAGTCCTGTCTACAAATGCTCGCAGTTTAGGTAAAAAAATCAATGAACTTGGGTCAATAATGGCATCTGAGAATGTAGATTTAGTGGCTGTTACGGAGACATGGTTTAATGAAAGAAATGACTGGGACATAACCATACCAGGGTACTCTTTATACAGAAGAGACAGAGAAGGCAAGAAAGGAGGAGGAGTGGCCCTGTATGTGAAAGATAGCATTAAATCTAACCTAATACAAGTTGGTGAGGCCAACATAGAGTCAGTTTGGGTTACGTTGCAGTTTGCTAACCATGCAGTAACTCGGGTAGGTGTGATATATAGACCACCTGGTCAGGTTAAAGAACTAGATGATCTACTAGTTGAAGAAATAGCTAAAATGACAATGAAAGGAGAAGTTATCATTATGGGAGATTTCAATCTTCCAGATATAAACTGGAAAACCAAAATAGCAAGTTCTACCAGGAGTACAGATATTCTAAATTCCCTACTGGGGTTATCTCTACAACAAGTGGTTGAGGAGCCAACCCGGAGGGAGGCCATTTTGGATTTGGTATTCACAAACGGGGATTCGGTATATGATGTCATTGTAGGCGAAACCTTGGGATCTAGTGATCACCAGTCAGTGTGGTTTAATATAAGAACTGTGAAAGAGTCCCACCACACAAAAACAAAAGTTTTAGATTTTAGAAAAACAGACTTTTCAAAAATGAAATTAGTCATAAATGAGTCCTTATCAGACTGGAACGGATTACATGGAGTCCAGGAGAAATGGGACTACTTAAAAGGTGCATTATTGAAGGCAACAGAAAATTGCATTAGACTCGTCAGTAAAAGCAAAAAAAGGAGGAGACCAATGTGGTACTCAGCAGAAGTGGCCCAAATCATTAAAAATAAAAAGCTAGCATTTTGTAATTATAAAAAAAACCAGAGCAATGAAGATAAGGAAATCTACAAGATTAGGCAGAGAGAGGCCAAGCAAGTTATAAGAACTTCTAAAGCGCAGGCAGAAGAAAAACTAGCTCAGTCTATGAAAAAAGGGGATAAGACATTCTTCAGATATATAAATGAAAAAAGGAAATTAAAACAAGGAATAACTAAATTAAAAACAAAGGACGGAAGGTATGTAGAAGAGAATAAAGGGCTAGCCGACTGCCTTAATGAATACTTCTGTTCAGTTTTTACAAAAGAAAAAGGAGAAGGACCTCCACTAGAAAGAATGACTATTAAATCGTTTGATGCATGTATCTTTACAGAGGAAGATGTTCTAAGTTTGCTGTCTAAGGTGAAGACAGATAAGTCACAGGGGCCTGATGAGATACACCCAAAATTATTAAAAGAGCTTAGTGGTGAGCTGGCAAAACCGTTAACAGATTTATTTAACCAATCATTAGTAACAGGAGTCGTCCCGGAAGATTGGAAATTGGCAAATGTCGTGCCCATTCACAAGAAAGGTAGTAGGGAGGAATCGAGCAACTATAGACCAGTGAGTCTGACATCAATAGTAGGCAAATTAATGGAAACCCTATTAAAGGATAGGATTGTGGAACATCTAAAATCCCATGGATTGCAAGATGAAAAACAACATGGGTTTACTTCAGGGAGATCATGTCAAACAAATCTTATAGATTTTTTTGACTGGGTGAATAAAATAATAGACGGTGGAGGTGCAGTAGACATCGCATATCTAGATTTTAGTAAGGCTTTTGACACTGTCCCACATAGAAGACTTATCAATAAACTGCAGTCATTGAGCATGGACTCCCATATTGTTGAGTGGATTAGGCAGTGGCTGAGTGACAGACAACAGAGGGTTGTAGTCAATGGAGAACATTCAAAACAAGGTAATGTTACCAGTGGGGTTCCACAGGGATCTGTACTGGGACCGATTTTGTTTAATATCTTCATAAGTGATATTGCAAAAGGCCTCGCTGGTAAGGTTTGTCTTTTTGCTGATGACACAAAGATATGTAACAGGGTTGATGTTCCTGGAGGGAAACGCCAAATGGAAAAGGATTTAGGAAAACTAGAAGAATGGTCAGAACTCTGGAAACTGAAATTTAATGTGGATAAGTGCAAGATAATGCACCTGGGGCGTAAAAACCCAAGGGCAGAATATATAATATTTGACACAGTCCTGACCTCAGTATCTGAGGAAAGGGATTTAGGAGTAATTATTTCAGAAGACTTAAAGGTGGGAAGACAATGTAATAGAGCAGCACGAAATGCCAGCAGAATGCTTGGATGTATAGGGAGAGGTATAAGCAGTAGAAAGAGTGAAGTGCTTATGCCGCTGTACAGAACACTGGTGAGACCTCACTTGGAGTATTGTGCGCAGTACTGGAGGCCATATCTCCAGAAGGATATAGATACTCTAGAGAGAGTTCAGAGAAGAGCTACTAAACTAGTACATGGATTGCAGGATAAAACTTACCAGGAAAGGTTAAAGGACCTTAATATGTATAGCTTGGAAGAAAGAAGAGACAGAGGGGATATGATAGAAACTTTTAAATACATAAAGGGAATCAACTCGGTAAAGGAAGAGAGCATATTTAAAAGAAGAAAAACTACCACAAGAGGACACAGTTTTAAATTAGAGGGGCAAAGGTTTAAAAGTAATATAAGGAAGTATTACTTTACTGAGAGAGTAGTGGATGCATGGAATAGCCTTCCTGCAGAAGTGGTAGCTGCAAATACAGTGAAGGGGTTTAAGCATGCATGGGATAGGCATAAGGCCATCCTTCATATAAGATAGGGCCGGGGGCTATCCATAGTACTCAGTATATTGGGCAGACTAGATGGGCCAAATGGTTCTTATCTGCCGACACATTCTATGTTTCTATGTTTCTATGCTCATAGCCTGAGAGAAAAAAAAAAAAACTCTCCTTGGTCATCCCACTTCCTTTGCAGCCTCCCCCGGTCCACTCCCTGGCCTCTCATCTACTTTAGTCCCCGGCTTTTGCTGGGACTAGGCCGCGTTTTTTGTCCGGGTAATCCTGCTTGGAGTCCCTGACCCCAATCTTTCTTAGACCATCTAGCTGGCCGCTCCTTTCTGGGGAAGCTACCCATAGCATTTTGACCGCACAGGCTCTGTATGACAGCTGCTTCTTTGGGCCCGGTTTGGTCCTTTTTCCCTCCTGGGTCCTCATAGGTTGTAGCCTTCTTGAGATTCTAACCTCTCTTCCCATCCCCCTAGGTCAAGTACCTGGTACCTAGTTGTTTAGTGCTATGGTTTGCAGTTTACATCGTATTGGTCACTTTTGGGACGGAGCTTTCCCTCATTTGGAGAACTGTTCCTCCTTAGGCTGTTTGGAGTCCTCTCCTCCTACTCCAATACCTCTCAAACCAGTGGTTCTCCACTTGTATTACCAGGGCCTGCGACTGGTTCCGTTTTCCCTGTGACTTTATGTAGCCAGAGATATCTCTGGTCTTACATTTCAAAGCGATATTATGTCTTTCAGAGGCTTGTTCCTAAGCCTCCTTTGTATGGTAAGCAGGTCTTTACGTTCCCTTCTCCTGACCATTACCTAAGACCCCCCTCCTCCGGGGGTTGGCTGTTTTCTCTGGCAGGAAGAGGTTTCCACCTTTTCATAGGGTGTTTCTCTTGCCCCCTTCCTTGCGGTGAAAGGAGGCTCGCTCCCTTCACTTGTGAGTCTTTGTTATGATTTTTATCAAGCGTTTAGCCTCCAGTGCTTTTTTGTTTCCTCTCTACCTTGGCCTTTACATGTGGTTGGCCATGGACAGGCCGTGTTTTGGTCTGAGACAACTTTAGGACTGCTTCCGTCCTTTTTCCAAGCATTTTAACTCCTGCCAGGCACCCTCATAGTCTATTTTGTTTTTTTGGGTCTGTCCTCTTGGGGCTTCTCCTCCTGGAGCTTCCTTATATATGCAGAGAGCTAGGTTGTTTCCAACTTAAGTGTTCCATATGCAGAGCGCTAAGTCGTTATCAACAGATGTTGCTGTGCTACTCTGTTTCCTCAGGGGGAGCCCTGGTTCTTCTAGATCCTTCCTCGGGCTCCCCAGTGCACTCTTGGTCAACTCTTGATTCTCGTGCAGGACATCTGGTCCTGTCCCTTATCCTCCAGCGCTTTATTTTTTCCCACCTTGGGTGGAGCTGGGTGTTTCCCTTTGTTCCTTCTTGCAGGCCTTGTTTCCCAGTCCTTGGGATCCTGACGGTCTCCCATTTTTTTTTGGAACCATTTCATGCTAGGGTTTCTCCTAGTCCTGTTGGGTCACATGGTTCCTCTGTACCTGTGTACCCTTCTTTTTGCACGAGATTTCAATCCCACCCTTGAGGACTGCTTTAGGACATCCTATGGTACTGTGTCCCCAATGCCATTAACGAAAAAATTAGATTTTTGTACCTACCTTAAAATCCGTTTCTCGTTCAATCCATTGGGGGACACAGATCCCACCCTCTGTTTTTACTTACTCTCCCTGTCACTGGGCTGCTGTTCTCTTTTCCTTTCCCGGTCCAGGACATGTTGGTTCTTTGCTTTTGTTTCTCTCTCCTACTGCTATTGGTACAAACTGAATAGCCTAATGCTGTGGAGAGGGTATAGACCACCTGGGCGGTGCCAATATTTTTTGATATCTAGTGCCTCCTAGTGGTAGCTGGGCATACTTTGTCCCCCAATGCATTGAACGAAAAACGGATTTTACGGTAAGTACAAAAATCCAATTTTGTGCTCACAGAAGCAGAAAAGATAATATGCCTTTAAGATTCATTTATAGTCTAAGGTAGGCTCAGTGACACAGCAGAAAAAAAAAAAAGCAGTGTTAATCTGTTGTTGCTGGGAAGAAGTCTAGACCAATCACAGCCAGCCTCACACACTGTCTGTCTGGGAATTCCCCTAGCAGGAGCTGCTAGAATCATTAATTCACCAGAGACAGGAGCTGAACAGGCATTCACTCCACTGAGAGCTGTGTTTTTATGGAAGCAGGAGAGGCCAAAATAGGTATTTAAAACAGTTATATAATGTTCCTGTTGTTAGTATTGTTATTGAAACTATATATTGAACCAGTTATCTGTGTGTTTACTTACAGTTCCACCAATTGCAAAGTACAAATACAAATTGCAAGCTACAGTTGCAAACTGTAAACTACTACAAATACCATACAAACATATTTCGATCCAAATTGCATACAACCATACCAGATCATACTCAACCAATCTGAAAATAGTTATTGCTAACTTCATACCGCCATTTTGTGATATCTTATCAACACGTGTTTTGTACATGGACTGCTGCGAAGACGGCAGTGTTATATATGAAGAAAAGTTGAAGTTAATAAAGAAGTTATTTTCAAGCAATTGATGTGCTCTTTAAACCTACTGTTTCCATAGTACGGCGCTAGAGGAATTACAGAGTAATAGACAGTCTGGTTAGACTATACAGTCTGGTTAGACTAAAAGTTAGAGATATCAAAATTCTTCTAATGCCACAGTGCAAAAGGCACTTCATAGTGCTGCGCCTGCGATATTGGGCAGACTAGATGGGCCAAATGGTTCTTATCTGCCGACACATTCTATGTTTCTATGATATGGAGTAAGAGCTATAATTGAAAAAAGGATCGGCTAGCTCCTGAGCTAGTGACGTACAGAGTAGGGAGCATCAGCACTCTGCCCAGAGATACCGGTGAACATGACGTCAGTGGAGCTGAAGAGGATTCAAGAGTGGTGCTCTATTTCTTAATCAGAGACAACTGGAGGAGGAGGACATAAAATGTCATCTATTGATGGCCACAACAGAGGGACAGCTTTTAGGGCAATATATTGTGCTGTCACAGAAAAAAATGCACTATAGTAATAGATGCAAACATAAAATATGGACTAAGCCCTCACTCTAATGATAAAATCTGAGACTTAGCCAATATTTATTTTGATCAAAACACATCTGTGCCCACCTACCCAGCGCCAAGGTGGTCTCAGTATAGGCAGGTCCTACGCTAAACCTACCTATGCCGTTATACATTTATGTTCAGTGCGCAGACCCCGCACATATAGTGTGTTGCTCCTAGTTACCTCTGTGTGCATCAGCAGCCAATGAGAGGAGGAGCACACACACCTGTATGTACCAACTTAATCAAGGTCGCTTCTTAGGTAGGTGGGGCAAAAGTGCACATGAATACTACTCCCAGAGTAGGAGCGCATTTACACCTTAAGGTGGCACTCCTTCAGGACAAATTAAACAAATCACACAACTATACAACACACTATATGTGCAGGGTCTGCGCACCTGAACATAAATGCATAACGGCATAGGTAGGTTTAGCGTAGGACCTGCCTAAACTGAGACCACCTTGGCACTGGGTAGGTGGGCACAGATGTGTTTTGAACAAAATATATTGGCTAAGAGTCTCAGATTTTATCATTAGAGTGAGGGCTTAGTCCATATGTTATGTTTGCATCTATTACTATAGTGCATTATTTTCTGTGACTTTATAAATGTAGCCATGCACATCTGCATATTTACTATCATATCGTGCAGGATGTTCTGTATCTTTTTTCTGTGATTTGATCAATATATTGTGCTGCTCTGTGGTATATGGTTCTGATGGGACGGTATTTTGCGCTATGGTACTGCTGACCCCGCCTATTTGTGTTGCCTCATCTTTTGTCAATTTGGACCCTCCTACAACATGGGGCCACGTTTAGGATTTTTTTCCAGGGCCACTTTAAGCTTCCAGTCCATCCCACAGTATATACTACAACACCCCACAGCATGCAGTATATAGTATATAACAACACATAGTATGCAGTATATAACAACACACAGTATGCAGTATATGTAACGCCCCAAAGTGGCAATACCACCTTTGCACACCTCTACTATCTCTAATGGTCCAATATCATGTCATCTTGTGTATTTATTTCAGGTCTAAACACTGTGCATTTCCTATTTTGAAACTGTTTATGTTGACGTGTAATGTACCTGGTTCAACAGTAGGTGGCAGCAAGCATAACAGAGCTACAGTTAGAGAGAATGGAACCCTTCTTTTCATTCTAACTCTCCCTCTAAGGAAGGGAGGGGACTAGTTAGTTAGAAGTCAGTCTAGCTTACCCCATGGGCTGGGCATGTCGCCGTTGGACGTGCTCCAGCTAAGCAAAGCAAGCCAGCTAGAGCACCTTTAGTTTTTTCCTGGAGAAATATAGATACAGACAAGACTACACAGTGAAGTACAGCATAAAGAAGAAGCTGAGATGTATAGCCAGCGAGCAACAGATGTAGCAGAGAGTTTGCCTGCCACAGTTGCAATGCTAAAGTCTGCTGGGATCAAGACAAAGTCTGCCAACCGTTTGGAGAAACGTTTATGCAAAGTAAAGCTGTTATTGAACTTCATCACAAGGTCTGGACTCAATTTATTCTTCATCCCCAAGTTAAAGAGGACCTTTCATTGGTCCAAATATTATAAACTAAATATCAGGATAGGTAGGGGATAGTGCAGGGATCTAACTGAACTTACTATTTTTCCTGGGCAGCGCTCCATTTGCCCGCTGCGACCCCCATTGTATTCGCATACTTCGATTCTCCTCCTTGCTCCCCGATGTCACAAAGCCAGAGCACTGTACATCTTGCGATGCTCGAGCTAGCGCATGCACAGTGTCAGCATAGTGTTCCTTCCCTGTGCTGGCATCAGACTCAGGAAACTAACTGCGCATGCTCTAGCTCGGAGGATGATGCCGGGCGGTGCTGGGCTTCTTCACAGTGGGTGTGGATGGGCTCAGAGTCAGAGAACGCTGGACTCATCTCTCAAGCGTGGAGGAGACCGGACTGATCTAAGGTTAATTTACATATCTCTAAAATCGTTTTTTTGACACAATAAAAGCACAGAGAGCTATGGGGACTGGATATTGCGGATGTGCTAGCGGCGATCTAGCAGCCCATGTCCTCAGCTCTATACCCAAAATCCAGGTGACAAGTTCCCTTTAAGTCCTCTCTTCCTTTTGTACTTTGCTTTATTTCCCTTCCCTGCTGGTATTAGTCCTGAGGGGCTCTCCTATTCTTTCATCTGGGAAGGAATAAGCCATCCGTGTCCTTTCCCTATCTGCAGGGCCCAGTTAGGGTGAGATTAGGCTTAGGTTCCGGCGTATGAATATCCCTAATATTGAGGTTTATTCATACTGTTAGCAGTCAGAGCACGGATTAGGGACTAGGTGGTGACCATTCCCCGTTCTCTAGTTTCCAGGCCTAGTAACTTCCCCTTCCCCCTTCCTCCTGTGTTCGGTGTGGAGTATTTTCCGCACACTGCACCGTGAGAATGACACCCCACAGTGTGCAGTATATACTATATACCACCCCACAGTGTGCAGTATATAGTATATGACACCTTACAGTATGCAGTATATAGTATATAACACCCCACAGTATACAGTATATAACCCCCCACAGTGTGCAGTATATAGTATATAACACCTCACAGTACATACTATATAACACCCCACAGAGTACAGTATATAGTACCCCACAGTATGTAGTATATAACATCCCACAATATGCAGTATATAACACCCCACAGTATACAACACCCCACAGTATACAGTATATAACACCCCACAGTATACAGTGTATAGTATATAACACATCACAGTATATAGTATAACACGCCACAGAGTACAGTATATAGTACCCCACAGTATGTAGTATATAACATCCCACAGTATGCAGTATATAGTATATAACACCCCACAGTATATACTATATAACACCCCAAAGTATACAGTATATAGCAGGGCTCGACAAATCCCAGGCATTACACTGCTGGGACTCCGATCGGAACTGCCCACTGCCACCAATGATGGGGGGGGGGGGGGGGGGGGACCCTGTGGCCATTGCCACCAATGATTAATACTGGGGAGGAAGGGGGGGTGGGTTTGTTACCAGAGGGGGCTGATAAGAGGGAGAGGCTGGAGGGGCTGATCAGAGGGGGGGGAGGGGCTGATCAGAGAGATTGGAGGGGCTGATCAGAGGCTGGAGGGGCCGATCAGAGGCTGGAGGGGCTGATCAGAGGCTGGAGGCCACATGATAGGCTGGCTGCCATGGTCAGCTCCCTGCTGTTGTGTTTTAGCTGGCTCCTAGATTCCAAGAAAATTTGTCAAGCCCTGGTATATAGTATATAACCCCCACAGTATGCATCATATAGTATATAACCCCCCACAGTATACAGTATATAACCCCCCACAGTATATAGTATATAACATCCCACAGTATGCAGCATATAGTATATAACACCCCACAGTATATAGTATATAACCCCCCATAGTATATAGTATATAACATCCCACAGTATGCAGTATATAGTATAGAACCCCCCACAGTATATAACATCCCACAGTATATAGTGTATAACCCCCAGTGTGCAGTATATAGTATATAACACCCCACAGTATATAGTGTATAACCCCCAGTGTGCAGTATATAGTATATAACACCTTATAGTATGCAGTATATGGTATATAACACCCCACAGTATATAGTATATAACCCCCCACAGTGTGCAGTATATAGTATATAACACCCCACAGTATGCAGTATATAGTATATAACATCCCACAGTATGCAGTATATAACACCTCACAGTATGCAGTATATAGTATATAACACCCCACAGTATGCAGTATATAGTATATAACACCCCACAGTATGCAGTATATAGTATATAACACCCCACAGTATGCAGTATATAGTATATAACATCCCACAGTATGCAGTATATAACACCTCACAGTATGCAGTATATAGTATATAACACCCCACAGTATGCAGTATATAGTATATAACACCCCACAGTATGCAGTATATAACACCTCACAGTATGCAGTATATAGTATATAACACCCCACAGTATGCAGTATATAACACCTTATAGTATGCAGTATATAGTATATAACATCCCATAGTATATAGTATATAACCCCCCACAGTCTGTAGTATATATCACCACACAGTATGCAGTATATAACACCCCACAGTATGCAGTATATAGTATATAACACCTCTCAGTATACAGAATATAGTATATAACCCCCCACAGTATGCAGTATATAACACCCCACAGTATGCAGTATATAGTATAGAACACCCCACAGTATGCAGTATATAGTATATAACATCCCACAGTATGCAGTATATAACACCCCACAGTATGCAGTATATAACACCTTATAGTATGCAGTATATAGTATATAACATCCCATAGTATATAGTATATAACCCCCCACAGTCTGTAGTATAAATCACCACACAGTATGCAGTATATAGTATATAACACCCCACAGTATGCAGTATATAACACCTCTCAGTATGCAGTATATAGTATATAACACCTCACAGTATGCAGTATATAACACCCCACAGTATATAGTATATAACACCTCACAGTATGCAGTATATAGTATATAACACCCCACAGTATGCAGTATATAGTATATAACACCTCACAGTATGCAGTATATAGTATATAAACACCCCACAGTATGCAGTATATAGTATATAACACCCCACAGTATGCAGTATATAGTATACAACACCCCACAGTATGCAGTATATAGTATATAACACCCCACAGTATGCAGTATATAGTATATAACACCTCACAGTATGCAGTATATAGTATATAACACCTCACAGTATGCAGTATATAACACCCCACAGTATGCAGTATATAGTATATAACCCCCCACAGTATGCAGTATATAGTATACAACACCCCACAGTATGCAGTATATAGTATATAACACCCCACAGTATGCAGTATATAGTATATAACACCTCACAGTATGCAGTATATAGTATATAACACCCCACAGTATGCAGTATATAGTATATAACACCCCACAGTATGCAGTATATAACACCTCGCAGTATGCAGTATATAGTATATAACATCCCACAGTATGCAGTATATAACACCTCACAGTATGCAGTATATACTATATAACACCCCACAGTATGCAGTATATAGTATATAACACCCCACAGTATGCAGTATATAACATCCCACAGTATACAGTATATAGTATATAACACCTCACAGTATGCAGTATATAACACCCCACAGTATGCAGTATATAGTATATAACACCCCCACAGTATGCAGTATATAGTATATAACACCCCACAGTATGCAGTATATAGTATATAACATCCCACAGTATGCAGTATATAACACCCCACAGTATACAGTATATAGTATATAACACCTCTCAGTATGCAGTATATAGTATATAACACCCCACAGTATATAGTATATAACACCCCACAGTATGCAGTAAATAGTATATAACACCTCACAGTATGCAGTAAATAACACCTCACAGTATGCAGTATATAGTATATAACACCTCACAGTATACAGTATATAACACCACACAGTATGCAGTATATAGTATATAACACCCCACAGTATGCAGTATATAGTATATAACACCCCACAGTATGCAGTATATAGTATATAACATCCCACAGTATGCAGTATATAACATCCCACAGTATACAGTATATAACACCTCTCAGTATGCAGTATATAGTATATAACACCTCACAGTATGCAGTATATAGTATATAACACCCCACAGTATATAGTATATAACACCCCACAGTATATAGTATATAACACCCCACAGTATATAGTATATAACACCCCACAGTATGCAGTATATAGTATATAACATCCCACAGTATGCAGTATATAACACCCCACAGTATGCAGTATATAGTATATAACATCCCACAGTATGCAGTATATAACACCTCACAGTATGCAGTATATAGTATATAACACCTCACAGTATGCAGTATATAGTATATAACACCCCACAGTATATAGTATATAACACCTCACGGTATACAGTATATAGTATATAACACCCCACAGTATGCAGTATATAGTATATAACACCCCACAGTATACAGTATATAGTATATAACACCTCACAGTATGCAGTATATAGTATATAACACCCCACAGTATGCAGTATATAGTATATAACAGCACACACTATGCAGTATATAACACCCCACAGTATAGAGTATATAGTATTTCCCTTACGTTCTAACCAGCAGCACATGTGGGGGTTTATCCGCCCCAGTGAAACTGGTAGGACAGACGGAATATTTAATGAAGTCAAGTAATCAAGTAAATTAACGCCCCCGTTACCTCACTGAAAGGGTCTTTCTTCTGCACCCTGCTTTCCCTTCGGACGTCCGGAGAGTATATTTCAAAGAGACACAGATACACGCTTCTAGTGTCACTACAAATAACTCTGGTTTTACCTGTGTTCTCTCAGTCTTTCATTCTAACAATCATTAACAGGTGCGGTTTACATAGACAAGGCTGCTGAGTACAAACAATTCCCTATATCGGCTATTGCAAACATACTTGTCTGATGTCCTTGGTACAGATCAAATAACATTTCTTTATAAAAGTCCTCACTACATAGCAAATGGCTTGCTTCATTTAACCCTTCACTCACTATAAGAGGCCAAACCCCCCCCCCATACAACAGTGTGTGTTTTTCTGTCCTTTAGACTGCAAGACAGATGGGGGAAGCCATTTGGCTGCCTTATAGTTTCTATTTCTCTAACCTTTGTCTCTCTTTCAGGGCATGCTCTTGTCTCTCCCGGAGGTTGTGTGTATTCAGCCTCCAGTCACCTGCTGCTCTGTGTGGAGCTGGTGCTCCCTCTAGTGGTTATTTTGTGTATAGCAAACTGTAGTTAAAGTTTGTTTAATTCCCTCGCATATGATGTCACTTCCAGGGGCGGGGCTTAGCCAAATCTGGCGCCAAATTGTATTATAAAAGCCTCCGTCCATCCAGGCTGTTTCTGTTGCAGCCTGGTTGGTTACTTAGAGAAACTATTGTAATTAGCAACTTATTGTGCTTAAGTATGTCTGGTTCTTCTCTTTCTCTAATGAATAAGGATTGTTCATTCATTATGGCTTACTTTTTTCGCAGATAATGTCTTCTGCTGGTGATGGTGATCGGACTGGGCGCAAAGCGACATCCAAGCGCAGACATCTGGCGTGTAGGGATTGTGACACCCCACTAGCAGACACCTATGAATTTAATAGGTGTCCTTCTTGCCGTCCTCCTCCTCTGCCTAATATGGAGCCTACTACAGGAGGTAGTAGTCTGGGTAAAGGACTTTGTGGAGTCCTCAATGAACACCCTAAAGGATTCCTTGTTCTCCCGAAGATCCGGTGCCCAATCTCCTCAGAGGTCTATTCCCATGCAGGAGGAAGCCTATCATACACCATGGACAAAGTCCATTCCTCCAAGTCTAGCGGGGAGGAAGAAGAGGCCGTAAGGTACTTCTTTTCTATAGAGAAGACCCAGAGATTGCTTAGATCCATCCGGTCTGGGGACCAGGATGTTGATCCCGGGGAAGCTTCAGAGTCCACCTCTAGGGGGCCAAGGGCCTTCAAAGTGGACGAGACTCTGTCTCGGTTAATGAAGCTAG
This sequence comes from Bufo bufo, assembly GCF_905171765.1. NCBI lineage: Eukaryota > Metazoa > Chordata > Amphibia > Anura > Bufonidae > Bufo > Bufo bufo. The sequence continues at coordinate 21,088,081 of NC_053390.1, read as the reverse complement.
AATGGAAGCATCCTGAGAAAGCACCGGTCATCTCAAAGCGCTTCAAGTCCATGTTCCCGATTGCATCATACCAATTAGATCAGTGGGGCACTGTGCCCAAATTTGATTTGGCAATCGCAAAATTGTCTAAGGAGGACCCTTGTCCCGGCTGATGACGGCTCCAATTTACAGGACCTGCTGCATCTGTGGCTATATCCTCTACGGAGGTAGCCGTCTTCCTTCAAAGACGCCTCCGGCAGGTGTAGTCGGATATCGACTCTGGCATATCCCGTGATGACATCCTGGCGCATTTTAAGTCCATTCTACTTGCCGTGGATTTTCTGTGTGACTCCGGCCCACAGCAGTTAAAGTTAGCCTCTAAGGCTACGGCCCTTTCTTCAGCTGGTAGGAGGCCATTATTGCTAAAACCTTGGGTGGCAGATAATGCCTCCAAGTAAAATTTATGCAGCCTCCCTTACGAGCCAGGAAGGCTTTTTGGGGCCGAACTGGACCGCATTATGGAAGGTAAATGCCTCCCTCAAACCCCTAGGGGTAAGGGTAGGCAGGGTAGAGGGTCCAGATCCTTTCAGGGCCAATCCAGGCCTCAGCGAGGCTGTGGGTCCAGGAAGGGAGAATCATACAGTTCCGGTGGGAACAAAAACAATAGGTCAAACTAGTGACGGCCCTCGCCTTCAACCAGATCCAGTCATAAATTTGACTCCTATTCTTTCAGACCTCCCAGTCGGAGGCCGTTTAACTTTTTTTCTAAATACCTGGACAGAGTTTGTTCCAGATCCCTGGGTCCTGAATATAATAAGGACAGGGTACAGGATAGAATTTCTTTCTGTTCCCCCAGAAAAATTTATTTTGACAAAATTACTTCCACGAGAGAAGCAAGCGGTGTTGGAGGAGTCTATACTGGAATACAAATTGCGCATGTGCCAGCGGCGTGACGTCATCACGGACGCACGCAGCCACCACAGAGATTATACATTCTAGTATCCCTTATAAACCCCAGTGCGCTTCTCACTGCGTACACATCCGGTCGAGGTCTCCACAACTAAAACTACAGGTAATCGCTGGTCTCTTCCCTCTTCCTATACAGATTATTTAATAGGCTTGTTCATAGCAATAGGTATCTCCGGATACTTCTGACAACATATTAAGGGGCTCATAGCCATACTTCCTGTTCTATATGAAAGTACTTCACTAATATGTATGTATTCAGTAGCTTCCACTGACCTATGTCGATCATGTTGATATATGGCGGCTTTACTACTACCCCTCATATGCTGTCTGTCAATGCCTCACTGTGATTTTCTGTAGGGATGATACTCATGAAATTGTCTTTTTTCTTGCTTTGTTTTTGCCTTGACATATATACTTGACCCTCATTTTTTTATCATTTGCACATGACCCTCATTTCATTCTCATTATTATATGAACTTACAAGTGATTCCAATTTATATAATTTCTTATAGATCCCTTGACAAAGGCCAGACATATGGCCGAAACGTTGGGACACGTTATACAAGCTTAATTTGCTCCTATCCGGATGTATCAATTATGTATATATATATATGAATATATGAAATGATGTAGAACATCAATCAACTAATTAAATTGCATCAAACTAACTCTGGTGTGCCACGAATTTCTTCACTCTATACTGGAACACAGGCGGAAAGGGGCCTTGGAGGAGGTTCCTCCAGAAGACATTGAGTCCGGCGTTTGCCAGTTTTTCTTGTTCCCAAGGCCACAGAAGGTTGGCGCATGATCATAGATCTCCGCTACCTCAACCGATTCATAAAGAAGAGGCGGTTCCGGATGGAGTCCATCAAATCGGTAATCAGCATCCTAAGCCCTGGGGACCTGATGGTTACACTGGATCTAAAGGATGCCTATCTTCACATCCCTGTGTGCCAGGCCCACAGGAAGTATCTACGAGTGACAGGGAGTCTCAGGGGGACGGTGAAACATTTTCAGTTTGCCGCTCTTCCCTTTGGCATCACAACCGCCCCCTATATCTTTACCAAGGTGGTAATAGCTCTAGTAGCTCCCTTCAGATTGAGAGGCCTGGAGATCATTCCATATCTGGACGATTGGCTCCTAAAAGCCCACTTGGTAGAGACTTTTCATCTTCATCTTCTGCAGGCTCAGTCCTTCCTCCAGCGTTTGGGCTGGATTATCAATTGGCAGAAGTCAAAGATTTTTCACTCTACTACCAGGAGATTTCTAGGGTTCATAATAGATTCTGCCAACATGACACTCTCCCTTTATCCGGAAAGGAAGTTGTGCATTTCCAAGACTGCAGATCAACTCATGGTTCCCCGCCGGGTAACTATCAGAGCATTGATGAGGATGTTAGGCCTAATGTCAGCAGCCGTGGATGCGGTTCCTTGGGCCTTGTGGCATATTCACCCTTATCAAGCGGAAGTTCTGAGTTCTATCGAACTCCCAGAGGGCTAGAGACAAAGTGCTCCCTGTCATCGCAAGCCCGTCGCTCGCTGAAGTGGTAGGAGCAGGTCAAAGATGGGAGGTCCTTGATCCAACCTTGTTGGATCCTGTTGACGACAGATGCATCCCTTCTAGGCTGGGGTGCCCATCTAGAGGAACGTCAAGTTCAAGGATCCTGGAGCCCTCAGGAGCGTTTGATGTCATCCAATCTGAGAGAACTCGGAGCAATCCGGATGGCTCTCTTTCATTTTTTCCCCCTTATCATAAACAAGGCTGTAAGGGTTCGCTCGGACAATTCTACATCAACAAACAGGAAGGCACCAGGTCTCAGTGTCTACTCTCAGAAGTAGGTCTAATTGTGTCTTGGGCAGAGCAGAATCTTTCCCACCTCTCAGCAGTCCACATTCGGGGATCCCTGAATGTGGTTGCAGACGAGCTCAGCAGAGGAGTCCAAGCTCTAGGAGAAATGTCTCTGAATCGAGAGATCTTTCATCAGATCACTCTCCGGTGGGGTCGCCCAGACATAGATCTCATGGCGACAAAATTCAATGCCAAAGTGGAAACGTTCTGTTCCCTGTATCGGGAGGACAATTCCTTGGCAGTAGACGCTCTGTCAATTTCATGGGAGTTCAGGCTGGCCTACATCTTTCCTTCCATCGCCATGATACCCAAGGTATTGATGAAGATTCGGCAGGACCAAGCCTCAGTAATAGCCGTGATTCTATTCTAGCCCAGGAGGTCTTGGTTTACCCTGCTCATGCAGATGAGCCGAGGGCAATATTTGAAGCTTCCCCAATGCAAAATCTGGTGTCCCGGGGCACTCAGTTCTGCCTGGATCCATCCAGACTCAATCTGACAGCCTGGAGATTGATGAGTCCCTTCTAGAGCCTGAAGGGCTATCAGCAGCAGTCTTCAGAACGATGTCTCATTCCAGAGATCCTGCGAGTCTGCGACAGTCAAGGCCTACGCCAGGGTGAAGTGTATTTTACTTCTATGGTGTGCATCTTATCAAATAGCATCTCAAGATCCTCCAGTATCTGCTATTCTCCAGTTCATGCAGGATGGACTAGATAAGGGTCTCCGCCCTTCTACACTCAAGGTACAGATCTCAGCTCTGTCCTCTGCCTTTGGCAGATCTTTACATCAAGACCCTCTGATTAAGAGGTTCCCTAAAGGAGACGTACGTCTTAAGCCTAGCACTTTAAGACCTATACCGCAATGGGATCTCTCCGTGGTGCTTAAAGGATTGAGTGGCCCTCCCTTTGAACCCCTGGAAGAAGTGGACTTTACGTTTTTATCCATGAAGGTAACCTTTTTGTTGGCCGTAACTTCGGCCAAACGCATTTCAGAGCTTCAGGCCTTTTCAGCGTATGAGCCATACACTTTATTTTTACCGGACAGAGTCCCTTTACCTTTCTTACCCACCTTTTTGCCTAAGGTGCCCTCTGTGCACAACATTAATCAAGTTGTGTCTTTGCCTGTGTTATGTTCCTCTTCTTCCTCTCCAGAAGAAAGTTCCCTCCATACTCTGGAGATGGCCAGATGTTTGAGAATCTACATTGAGAATCTACATTGAGAGATCCCGGGAGTTCAGAAGGTCAGAGAATCTTTCTTATCCTGTTCTTTGGCAAGAATAGATGGAAGATGGCCTCTAAGCCTAGTCTAAGTAGATGGGTCAGAGAGGCCATCAGAGAATCTTTTGCTTCCCAAAATATACCTCCTCCTGGCTTTGTCACTGCTCACTCCACCCGAGCAGTCTCTACTAGTTGGGCCGAAAGGTCTCTTATTCCTCTGGAACAGATCTGTTCCGCGGCCTCCTGGAGTTCACATTCTACCTTTGTGAATCATTATAGACTCAACCTCAGGGGTTCAGAAGACACTGCCTTTGGGCGGTCTGTTTTGAATTCCATTCAGCATTGATGTCCCTACCTCTTAGGTTAACTTCTTAACGATAATTTGTTTTCCCTTAGTCCTAACAGCAGCACACAAATATCACACCCCACAGTATACACTATATAGTATAACACCCCAAAGTATACGGTATATAACACCTCACAGTATGCAGTATATAACACCCCACAGTATTCAGTATATAGTATATAACACCCCAAAGTATACGGTATATAACACCTCACAGTATGCAGTATATAACACCCCACAGTATGCAGTATATAACACCTCAGAGTGTGCAGTATATAGTATATAACACCCCACAGTATACAGTATATAGTATATAACACCCCACAGTATGCAGTATATAGTATATAACACCCCACAGTATACACTATATAATATAACACCCCATAGTATATAGTATATAACACCTCATAGTATGCAGTATATAGTATATAACACCCCATAGTATGCAGTATATAGTATATAACACCCCACAGTATATAGTATATAACATATCACAGTATACATTATATAGTATATAACACCCCACAGTATACACTATATAGTATAAGGAAGAAAGGGTTGTAGAAATCCAGCTCCACTTTGATAAAGGAAAATAAATGTATTTTGCTTGCGGTAAAATCTCATCCATCAGTTACAAAAATAGCAGTCTTGTCTACGCGTTTCGGGCTAGCAAAGACAAATTTCAGCCCTTCCTCATGACATAGTAAGACATTAAAAATGAGACCTTTTTCCACCTCCCCTTAGGCCAATTGTAGCAGGCATTATAGGCGGCTATACAACAGGTCTCAACCATTGAAAGAGGATCCCTCCTTTATTCTAGACAAGAAAAATCCTCACAAAAAGAGGGTTTACCATGTCATACAGGTAAAAAGAATAATAAAAACAAAAATAAAAATGATAATATCAATGCCAGTGGCAGGACAAATAAAAACAAAAATTTCTTTGTGACCCAATATAGCACGGAGTATTTGCAGATATGCCATATAATAAAAAAAACATTTTCCTGTCCTGGCATATGATAAAGAATGGACTGACATAGTTGCAGATGGGGTTAAATGTGCAGCCAGTAGAGCACCCACCATCGCAAACTATGTCAGCCCTAGCCTGTATCAGGAGGAGAAAAAATCGCAACCAGTCTGGCTTAGGACCAAGGGGAGTTTCAGGTGTGGACACCACAGGTGTATTTGCTGTACACATATGTTAATATCCAAGACCTTTGTCTCAGCCTCAAATAACAAAGTTTTCCCAGTGAAAGCATATCTTAATTGTAATACAACCCATGCTGTTTATTTAATTACATGCAAAAAATGTAACATTCAATATGTGGGTTGTAATTAAGTTGCAATTAAGTCCAGAATACGGAAACACATGTCTGATGTGCCCCACCATGGCAATCGCAATGTATCTGCAGCTAGTCTGCTATTTGCCATGGTGGGGACACATCAGACATGGTGGTACAGGGCATAGAAAAGGTTTTCTTGCCTAAACGGGGAGGAGATCATAGAAGGAAACTATTAAATAGAGAATCTTTCTGGATTTTTTCTTTGAATACACGCCAACCAGACGGCCTAAATAAAACGTCTAGATCTGATCCTGCAGCAATAATTCACACTTTATTTTCTGTGTGCAATAATTTCATGTTTCTTTCTGAGAATATTTCCAGGATTTTTTTTTCCCTGTTTGCAACATGACTTCTACTACACTCCACTATTTTTCAGTAACATAATGTTGTGTGCATATGCATAAATATTATGTGTATCCCCTCATATCTTTTTCTTTGCATAGCAATTTCCTACTATGTATATGTATGGTTCAATGTCTTTCTTGTGTTTTTTCTTAGATTTTTTCATGAGAAGAGCTATTTGAAGGTGGGGCACCTTTTCTTGGGGGCGGTTACAGGCCTGTGAAACAATTAGTGAAGACAGGTGCACCCTCCCCTTTAACCCCTTAAGGACTCAGCCCTATTTCACCTTAAGGACTTGGCCATTTTTTTCAAATCTGACCAGTGTCACTTTAAGTGCTGATAACTTTAAAACGCTTTGACTTATCCAGGCCGTTCTGAGATAATTTTTTCGTCACATATTGTACTTCATGACACTGGTAAAATGAAGTCAAAAAAATTAATTTTTTTGCATAAAAAAAATACCAAATTTACCAAAAATTAGCAAATTTCAAAGTTTTAGTTTCTCTACTTCGGTAATACATAGTAATACCCCCAAAAATTGTGATGACTTTACATTCCCCATATGTCTACTTCATGTTTGAATTATTTTGGGAATGATATTTTATTTTTTGGGGATGTTACAAGGCTTAGAAGTTTAGAAGCAAATCTTGAAATTTTTCAGAAATTTACAATTTTTAGGGACGACTACAGGTCTTAAGTCACTTTGCGAGGCTTACATAATAGAAACCTCCCAAAAATGACCCCATTCTATAAACTACACCCCTCAAGGTATTCAAAACTGATTTTTACTAACTTCGTTAACCCTTTAGGTGTTGCACAAGAGTTATTGGCAAATGGGGATGAAATTTGAGAATTTCATTTTTTTGCCTAATTTTCCATTTTAACCCATTTAACAGCCAAACAAGACTGTATATTTATTACCCTGACTCTGCCGTTAACAGAAACACCCCATATGTGGCCGTAAACTACTGTACGGGCACACAGTAGGGCGTAGAGGGAAAGGTGCGCCGTATGGTTTTTGGAAACCAGATTTTGCTGGACTGGTTTTTTGACACCATGTCCCATTTGAAGCCCCCATGATGCACCCCTAGAGTAGAAACTCCATAAAAGTGACCCCATCTAAGAAACTACACCCCTCAAGGTATTCAAAAATGATTTTACAAACTTTGTTAACCCTTTAGGTGTTGCACAAGATTTAATGGAAAATAGAGATGCAATTTCAAAATTTCACTTTTTTGGCAGATTTTCCATTTTAATATTTTTTTTCCAGTTACAAAGCAAGGGTTAACAGCCAAACAAAACTCATTATTTATGGCCCTGATTCTGTAGTTTACAGAAACACGCCATATGTGGTCGTAAACTGCTGTACGGGCACACGGCAGGGCGCAGAAGGAAAGGAATGCCATACGGTTTTTGGAAGGCAGATTTTGCTGGACTGGTTTTTTTTGACACCATGTCCCATTTGACTCCCCCCATGATTTTTGGTTGCTCTATATTACACTTTTTTGTGCGGCAAGGTAACAAGAAATAGCTTTTTTGGCACTTTTTTTTTCCGTTTAGGCGATGTGCCCCTTTCTGAGAGACAGGCACAGCTACTGCAGAACACCAAATTCCCGAACTGGATACAAAATAGCCCTCCAAACTGGAACCTCACGAATAGCTGCTAGCAGACGAACAGGGATCAGCTTACACTTCTGGCAATCGGTCCTCTAACAGCATACAGTGAATCCCCCCAATAACGAGACAAGGCTCCGTGTTGAGGGTCAAGCAGTGGTCTGACTGTACTTCACGTACAGCCTCTTTTATTCATAAACCACAAACACAGTACTGCCCACAGGGGTTTGGAATACAACCAATCAGTATATTACAAGACATACAATGTAACTACAGCAACCAATCGTTCACGCCCCCAGAGGACCAGAATGAAGACTGTGACATAGGACAGACACAACATATCCCCACAATGCATCATGGTCTCCTCCCCTCTGTCCTGGAGACACCCTGAGGAGCAATCCAATTATCTCTCAGGACAAAGGGAGATCACCAATACACATGTGCAGACAACAGGACAGACATCACCATTTAAACACACAATGGGACAATGGCACAATAGAAACACACCCAGCATTTTCCTCCCAAGCTGACAAGTTACAATTATTATAGATTGTTACAACTTTGTGAGTTTACATTGGCCATACATATAACTTACATCAATTTAAACAGTATAACTTGGGGACAAACCTATCCAAAATTCACTTGAATAGGTTTAGGGGTTTAAAAGTTAGTATATGGCCCATAATCCAGGGGCAAGAGGCCAGCAGCCAGTCCTCTCCAAAACCCAGTGGCGAGGTTGGTTTCGCCACAACAACATTCATCTGACAGGTTAGATCATGTGGTAATTTTATAGAGCAGGTTGTCACGGACGCGGCGATACCTAATATGTATACAATTTTTTTTAGTTATGTAAGTTTTACACAATGATTTCATTTTTAAAACAAAAAAAAGGTTTTAGTGTCTCCATAGTCTAAGAGCCATAGTTTTTTCAGTTTTTGGGCGATTATCTTAAGTAGGGTCTCATTTTTTGCGGGATGAGATGACGGTTTGATTGGTACTATTTTGGGGTGCATATGACTTTTTGATCGCTTGCTATTACACTTTTTGTGATGCAAGATGACAAAAAATGGCTTTTTTTACACCGTTTTTATTTTTTTACGGTGTTCACCTGAGGGGTTAGGTCATGTGATATTTTTATAGAGACGGTCAATACGGACGCGGCGATACCTAATAAGTATACTTTTTTATTTTTATTTTAGTGTTTCCATTGTCTAAGAGCCATAGTTTCTTCAGATTTTGGGCGATTATCTTGGGTAGGGTATGATTTTTTGCGGGATGAGATGATGATTTGATTGGTACTATTTTGGCGTACATGCGACTTTTTTGATCACTTTTATTACCTTTTTTGGGAAGTAAGGTGGGCAAAATTTCAATTTCCTCATAGTTTTTATTTTTTTATTTTTAACATGACCGTTTTATAGATCAAGTCGTTACTGGACGCGCCGATACCAAACATGTGTAGGGAATTTTATTTTTGACATTTTTAATCAGTGATAAGTGTTTTTTGATTTTTACTTTTTTTAACATTTTTTTTTACCCAGACCCACTTGGTTCTTGAAGATCCAGTAGGTCTGATGTCTGCATAATACAGTACAGTACACTATATAGTGTTTTGTACTGTATTTTACTTACACTTTGTCTGAAGAGATCTATGCCTTTAGCACAGATCTGTTCAGCACCATGGACAGCGTCCTGTTGCCATGGGAACCTTCCCCGTCTGCTCAGTTGTGGCCACAACTTCGCAGACGGGGATGGGTAAGGAGGGGGGCTGTCTGGGGGCTCTCTCCCTCTCCATCGGGGGGCTGCAAAGGCACAGCAGCCCCCCGATGGGAGAGGGAGGGAGCTCCCTCTTACTGTTAACTTTTTCCATACATCGGTCTGTACGGACCGCGGTATGGAAAGGGTTAAACGTCTGACATCTGCATAGATGTCAGCCGTTTATACCAGGGTGTCAGCAATGCGGTTTGTGGCGATTGCCAATACAGGGTGGTCACATGACCCCCCCCTGGCGTTGTGACAGGATGCCGGCTGAATGATTTCAGCCGGCATCCTGTTCGGATTAACCCCCGCAGCTCCACAATCTCGATTTAAATTTAGGACGTACCGGTACGCCCTGAGTCCTTAAGGATTCGGGAAATAGGGCGTACCGGTACGCCCTAAGTCCTTAAGGGGTTAAAAGGTCTCATTTTTAATGTCTTACTATGTCATGAGGAAGGGCTGAAATTTGTCTTTGGTAGCCCGAAACGCGTAGACAAGACTGCTATTTTTGTAACTGATGGATGAGATTTTACCGCAAGCAAAATAAATGTATTTTCCTTTATCAAAGTGGAGCTGGATTTCTACAACCCTTTCTTTCATATAATTACCCGTTGCCTGACTCGGGTTATCCGTGCTCACAGCTGAAGGAGGGGCAGGGGAGAGCTGCTGAACTTTCTCTTTTACTATATAGTATAACACTTCAAAGTATACGGTATATAACACCTCACAGTATGCAGCATATAGTATATAACACCCCACAGTATATAGTATATAACACCCCACAGTATATAGTATATAACACCCCACAGTATATAGTATATAACACCCCACAGTATACAGTATATAGCCTTTAAATCAGCTTTAGACGTAGAAAGAACAGAACTACTGTCTCCTAAACAACTGACAAAATCTACAGCAGACCACACGTTCCGTATTATAGGTACTTATGATAACTATAATAGACAAGTTAGGAATATCCTTCAAAAATACTGGGACTTGCTGCTCACTGACCCTGATATACAGGACACCCTTCCCCCCTATCCGGCAATTACATACCGTAGAGGAAGATCGCTGGGGGATAGATTCGTACACAGCCATTACCTACCGATTAAAAAACCTGGAACTTGGCTGAATAGGAAACCCCTAGGTATGTACAAATGTGGTACATGCATAGCCTGTCCACATATCATCAAGACAAAAACCTTTACTAGTAACGTCACCAAGAAAATATATACCATTAGGGATTTTGCAAATTGCAAAACCACAGGGGTTGTATACCTATGCACATGTACCTGTAATCTCCAATACGTGGGCAAGACCAAAAGGGAACTCAGGAGGAGGATTGGAGACCATCTGGGAGATATCAGACACCAACGAGATACCCCAATTGCAAGACACATACAGATCTGCCATGATGGAGACTCTAGGTTCCTAAAATTCTGCGTCATTGAGGTGATACGTCCATCCCCCAGAGGCGGTGACCTCAATAGAAAAATATTACAGAAAGAGGCAGAATGGACCCATAGGCTAAAGACAGTGAGCCCACTCGGCCTAAATGAGATATTATCTTTTGGGTGTTTTATTTAGGCCCGATGCGTTCAAAATACTCAAATCCACTTGACAAGTGTAAAGATAATAACAATAATACACGGACCGAATAGGATTATACTACATCTACCGAGATAGGTTATAGTCACAATTATCAAAAATATAGGAGAGGTTGGGAGTCAACAAAGGCCCTGGGTATATCATGAATTTTTATTTAATGTATAAAATCTAGGACTAACTTCGCTTCCACTCTTAAATAGTCCCCCATTTATGAACCAGTATACCCCTAAAATAATATACCTGAGATTAGACATATATATGAAAAAAGACGATACGGAGGAATGCAATTGGACTGAGATGCAGTATATCTGTGTGATATTTACAATCAATATCATAATAGACCAGATCATCTTTATCTGGACTTCTTATAATATTGTACTATTGTACATGAATAAAGAAATATGTTTTGCAAGTCTCTCTGCATGCTTGATACAAGAAGCAATGCACTTAGCATTCCATCCCGATCATGTTGACGCATGAATATGACGTCTTTGCGTTCCACAGCAGCACGGGTCATCATTAACTGTGCCGAATTGATGCCGATGCGTTCCACATTAACGCGCGGCGCCCTAGGCAATAGGACTTGGTTACTGGACGCATCATGATGACGCGATGCGTTCCACGGGGCTAGCTGTAAACCTATGCGCATGCGCAGAATGACGTAGTTCCGGATCTGCTCCCAACCTAATGGAACGCACGCCGCGAAAAAAGAGTGAGTGAGTAATTAATACACTAATCACATTCCATATGACGGTATATATAAAAAGGGGGCAGTTTTCAGACATTTGTCTGGACTGCAATCTAGCTGGGACACCATCTAACAAGCGACTGAGCTGACGGTTATTATACCGCATCTACATCTACTCTACCCCTGATGAATCTGACAGCATCACCTGTCAGAGGAAACGCGTCGGGAACGACTTTGAAAGAAACACCTGAACAGGCCAGCACCAGGAGACAACAACAGGGTCAGAATAACAGGGACAGCCACCGAGAAGTGGGGTCGCTCCGCAGGGGGTGATTCTCCCGCACATAGGCGGGAGACCTCTCCGCTTTTAGGCAGGAGAACAATAGCTTATCAGGGACATTCTCCTACCTGCCTGACCCACTGTCTCAAGCGACTTAGCAACCTATCTTCACTTGGAACCACATTTGTTTTCAGCAGACCAAGGGGACCTTCACGGATCCAATTGAACACCCAAGCTGCTTGAACACCGTGATCACGTATTCTCCACGCAACAAACCGTGAGTGGTGACCATAATAAGTGGTTAAACCATAGTGTTACTATCTATTGCTACAGGACTACGTATGTGTACAATTTGATGTTGTATTTACACACACGTAGTGCCTAGAAACTGTTGCCTATCTATATGCCTGAGCAAGCTTTGTGTGTTTTCTCTCCAGCAGTCATCACTAATATCATTGTGGAGAAAAGGCAACAGGAGCCGCACTGCGACAAACAATGTCAGCGGAGTGCAAGCGGCTATGGAGGCGGTCCCCCTCCAAGGCATATAACAAAAAGAAATTCCGCAGCACTTCCAAAGCGTAAAATGAAAAAATAGTACTTTATTTACCAGACAGCAACGTTTCGATCCTTCTCTCTGGGATCTTTCTCAAGCAGTGAACATATACTAGCAAAGCATGCTTTTTATACAGTTTAGTGTCATTAATCAATAAACATTTCTCAATTGATGTGTATTAATACAATAATGAAAAAGTGATGCAAAAACATAATACAAACATGTGAATACATAGATTGTGTCAATCATAGGTTCCATATACATAGAATATACAATTACTGTCAAAATTAACATGTTATAGTGCAATACAAATAAAAAACGACATGATTCATGATTATATCCATCTGATCATTATTAGCCATAGTGAATGGTGCAGGTGTACCTGTTAAAAGCATTCACAATCCAAGAAGGTCCTTCGGTGGAGATGGGACATAGACCACATGGAGTTCGGCGTATCAATAATGCAACTGCGCATGTCAAAGGACCTTAGACATCCAGCTCATCATGTGATCTATGTTTTGGTCACATGATCGCCGAAATCATAATATTAAAGTTCACGCCCTCTCTTAGGACAGCGTCATGCGTTCCAGGGTGGAGCGCACAGTATCATAATATTGAAGTTCACGCCCTCTCTTAGGACAGCGTCATGCGTTCCAAGGTGGAACGCACAGTATCCACTTGTATAGAGGAATCGAAGCGCCACACTTAACAAGTGACGCGCACGGATCCCCATGGAGACCAGCAGATGCCGTTTGGTATCGAACCCTCACGGCACATACTCAGCGGCACGGACACAGCCACAGTATATAACGGACAAAGCATATGGGAGCACATCAGGATGCGAAAAACAGTTCAGGGAGAATTAAGATTTACCCTAATATTTTAACAGTATCTGCACATCAATAGTAGTAAAAGCGTATAATAATGCCTTAAGAAATCAATGTATCATATATGGCCAACTGGCCAACTGGCCGAGTGTATAGTATAGGCCCCTAGTCTTACGAGGAGTCATAACTGTGAATCCTGTGTGTATGACACAAGTCCACAGTATTGAGTTGCCACAATTGTCAGTGAACACCCACTGACAATTGTGGCAACTCAATACTGTGGACTTGTGTCATACACACAGGATTCACAGTTATGACTCCTCGTAAGACTAGGGGCCTATACTATACACTCGGCCAGTTGGCCAGTTGGCCATATATGATACATTGATTTCTTAAGGCATTATTATACGCTTTTACTACTATTGATGTGCAGATACTGTTAAAATATTAGGGTAAATCTTAATTCTCCCTGAACTGTTTTTCGCATCCTGATGTGCTCCCATATGCTTTGTCCGTTATATACTGTGGCTGTGTCCGTGCCGCTGAGTATGTGCCGTGAGGGTTCGATACCAAACGGCATCTGCTGGTCTCCATGGGGATCCGTGCGCGTCACTTGTTAAGTGTGGCGCTTCGATTCCTCTATACAAGTGGATACTGTGCGTTCCACCTTGGAACGCATGACGCTGTCCTAAGAGAGGGCGTGAACTTCAATATTATGATACTGTGCGCTCCACCCTGGAACGCATGACGCTGTCCTAAGAGAGGGCGTGAACTTTAATATTATGATTTCGGCGATCATGTGACCAAAACATAGATCACATGATGAGCTGGATGTCTAAGGTCCTTTGACATGCGCAGTTGCATTATTGATACGCCGAACTCCATGTGGTCTATGTCCCATCTCCACCGAAGGACCTTCTTGGATTGTGAATGCTTTTAACAGGTACACCTGCACCATTCACTATGGCTAATAATGATCAGATGGATATAATCATGAATCATGTCGTTTTTTATTTGTATTGCACTATAACATGTTAATTTTGACAGTAATTGTATATTCTATGTATATGGAACCTATGATTGACACAATCTATGTATTCACATGTTTGTATTATGTTTTTGCATCACTTTTTCATTATTGTATTAATACACATCAATTGAGAAATGTTTATTGATTAATGACACTAAACTGTATAAAAAGCATGCTTTACTAGTATATGTTCACTGCTTGAGAAAGATCCCAGAGAGAAGGATCGAAACGTTGCTGTCTGGTAAATAAAGTACTATTTTTTCATTTTACGCTTTGGAAGTGCTGCGGAATTTCTTTTTGTTATATGCCTTGGAGGGGGACCGCCTCCATAGCCGCTTGCACTCCGCTGACATTGTTTGTCGCAGTGCGGCTCCTGTTGCCTTTTCTTCATATATCTCGACCAGGGGAGCTACGCACGCTTGATTTTCATCAACATGAATACGGATACCTTTTGCCCCACTGTGGATTTAGCCATACCAGGCGTCTTTTCGTACTCTCAGGAACAAGCCAGCAACATCCTCAATGCCTATAGGGGAGATGCCGATTTTTTGTCTACACCCAACATTTCTGATACAAAAAGGGACATTGAACGATTATCAAAGAAAATGGTGAGTTTGGAATTACATCTTATCACATTAAGTGAATACTTCAAGCTAAATAGAGTACCTAGAGGACTAAGGACTCACTCCCAACCGACCATGTACATGCATGATAATGAATTTAGAATTAAATACGAATCCATTGCCAACAAATTTTCATTGGACTTGATTTTATTAAACATAGAATTTCTTCAAAAAGATTTGAGAGAAACTACAGAAAAAAGAGACTTGCTACAGGCCACTTTGTCTACTTTATGTTCTACTGAGGATTATCATGACCATATTTCCAAATTGCAACCGTTTTTGGATAAATTAAAAGGAGAAATACAGGATACAAAGCGGAGTAAATGGCAACGCGATGCTGCTGACTACAATACAGGAACTGTGTACAATTGGTCTATGAACCACCAGCCATCGTTTCAAACTCGGTATTCAAGATTAAACAAAAAGGCTCCCACTAAGGATTTCGGTTTTTCTCAGCATAACAACAAGCTGCCAGAACCTTTTTTAGATCATACGGTCAATCAAACCATAAGAAACCAACACGACGTGGAGGGAGAAAACACCATCGACACCGCCAATATAAAAACCAGGAGCAAAAAACTCTTTGTGAAAAAACGGACCTGACTCAATCTCACATTGTGGTAAATATTTCTTCACATGTATTATCTGATGTACAATTAAAAGTGTTATCCAAGGGATTGAGTTTCTGCCCTAACAGTAAGACCGATTGGCTCCATTTGGAGGCGGATTTATATCAATTCTTCCGCAGGGTAAAGCTCAAAACCTGGTTTAACACACATTCTTTGAAAAATTTAGACACTAAAATTACTGAGATGCGATTGTGTGATTTTGGTTTATTTAACAAGAGTGAGTTTATACCACCTTCGTCCTCTCCAGCTATCGATGTTTTTATTGAAGCAGTAATGAAAGACATAAATGCTTTAAAACTTCACAGCAATAGTAGATTTAGACATCCTAATATGACTCAATTGGAATGGCATGCTGTTGATGAATTAGTCCATGACCACAGTCTCACCATCAAATCTGCTGATAAGGGTGGTGCGATTGTGGTCATGGACACTCATCAATATATAGCTGAAGCACAGAGACAGCTTGACGATAGTGAGATATATCAAAGACTTAATACTGATCCCAGATGGGACATAGAAAGAAAAATTCAAGGGGTTTTACAGGATGCGCTGCAGGCAGGCCTCATTGACGATAAACTCAGGGATTTTCTCTCTGTTACACACCCTATGACTCCTTTTCTGTATTTACTTCCTAAAATACATAAAAATGTTAAGACCCCCCCAGGTAGGCCCATTGTCTCTGGGAGGGGCTCTCTTCTATGTAATATATCTATTTTTCTAGATAAAGTATTGAGACAGTATGCCTTAACTGCCCGTTCGTACATTCAGGATACTTCAGATTTTCTCAATAAATTAACTGATGTTTCTGTACCATGTGGGGCCATCTTAGCCTCCCTTGACATTACTAGTCTGTACACTTCGATCAGACATGATTTTGGCTTAGCGGTAGTGACAAGAGCTTTGGTTGACTCTGGATACTCAGCGGAGTGTCAGGACTTCATTTTACAACTATTGCATCTGGTTTTGACATGCAATTATTTTTTGTTTGGTGATTACTTTTATCTTCAGAGGAAGGGGACCGCCATGGGGTCCAATGTGGCGCCGACCTACGCAAACATGGCGGTCTCCTTCCTTGAGGATACACACATCTATGTATCGCCCCACTTCTGCCATGTGCTGAGGTGGTGGCGTTACATAGATGATATTTTTCTGATCTGGACAGGTCCTGAATCTTTACTTCTTGAATTTTTTCAATTCTTGAACACTATAGATGCGGACATTAAATTTACTCTCGAATATTCGAAGACACAAATACATTTCCTGGATACATCTATTACATTGACAGGACAGTCACTTTCTACAACATTGTATCGTAAACCAACGGATCGAAATACTTTATTGTGTTTCAATAGTGCACATCCCAGGGCGATGGTTAAGTCACTACCGTTAAGCCAATATTTACGTGCGAAACGCATAGTGAGTGATGAGAATGAACTTGGGGGTACACTTAAGTGCATGACACAGAATTTTAAAGATAGAGGTTTTCCATCATCATTGTTAAATGAACATCTTGAGAGCATACAACATAGACCTCGCAATCAGTTATTGGAAAAAAGGAAAATAATCATGAAGAAGAAAAATAGAATTCCATTAGTCAGCACATATACTGAAAACAGTAAACAGGTCCAACAGATAATTGTACGACATTGGCCGATCTTGAGAAGTGGATTCGGCGACATTGAGGAATTTAAACACCCTCCCCTTATGTCATATAAGCGACCAAAAAATTTGAAGGATAAATTAGTGCACACAGACATTGGTCCACAACGATCAATTGGACAAACATATTTACGCTGTCCTAAATTGGGCAGCTTTCCTTGCTTGAATTGTGTGAACTGTCGCTATATGCATAAGGGAAGTGTATTTATACATCCTATGACACAAAAAAAGTACACAATTAGACATTATTTAACGTGTGACTCGGTATATGTGATATATGTATTATGGTGTCCATGCCAACTGCTATACATTGGTGAAACATCATTGGATTTTAAATCCAGAATCAACCAACATAGATATACGATCCGCAAAAAACGAATGGATCTTCCTGTCTCCAAACATTTTGTGGATTCTGATCACCATGAACGAGACTTGAAATGTATGTTGATAGATCATATACCTACCCCTAGAGGAGGTGGCAATCGACAACTCCTTCTGAAACAACGTGAGATTCTTTGGATCTCTAGACTCAATACGTTAAGACCGGCAGGCCTGAATGTAGACTTTAGACCGTGGATCTTATCCTGATGGCATTGTGGATGTTGTTGACCTTTTGTTCCTGGGGGGTTATATATACTAGTACCCCCTGTTTAAATACTGTGGGTGATATATTTTGTAATCATATTGTATATATTTTTGTCTCTGCAGTTTACAATCCAAGTTTGGTCCGTAATATGAAAGGTGGATATGAAAAAATATAATCAAATTGGACGAGCAGACCATTGATTGAACATGGAATACCACAATAACAATTGTCTATGATTACAACTTTATGCTTTGAATTTTTTTTATTATTTTTTAAAAAATTAAAAAATAAAAAATAAATTTATACATTATATCACTTGTTGGGTAATCAGTTGCTTGCCGTGGTGGTCGCGCCATTTGCGGTCTGTGCTTTCGGCTTGGTGACCGTCATGGACTAACGGACTCAGCAGGTTGGGTGGTACATATTTGGATGTGTTGAAAACTGGGAGTCTTTGGTTTGTTAGGATTGAATTTTATTCCCCGTAATCTAGAGGATGTAGCTATCAATTTGCCATGTTGACCCCCAGGAATGGGTGTTCACTGACAATTGTGGCAACTCAATACTGTGGACTTGTGTCATACACACAGGATTCACAGTTATGACTCCTCGTAAGACTAGGGGCCTATACTATACACTCGGCCAGTTGGCCAGTTGGCCATATATGATACATTGATTTCTTAAGGCATTATTATACGCTTTTACTACTATTGATGTGCAGATACTGTTAAAATATTAGGGTAAATCTTAATTCTCCCTGAACTGTTTTTCGCATCCTGATGTGCTCCCATATGCTTTGTCCGTTATATACTGTGGCTGTGTCCGTGCCGCTGAGTATGTGCCGTGAGGGTTCGATACCAAACGGCATCTGCTGGTCTCCATGGGGATCCGTGCGCGTCACTTGTTAAGTGTGGCGCTTCGATTCCTCTATACAAGTGGATACTGTGCGTTCCACCTTGGAACGCATGACGCTGTCCTAAGAGAGGGCGTGAACTTAAATATTATGATACTGTGCGCTCCACCCTGGAACGCATGACGCTGTCCTAAGAGAGGGCGTGAACTTTAATATTATGATTTCGGCGATCATGTGACCAAAACATAGATCACATGATGAGCTGGATGTCTAAGGTCCTTTGACATGCGCAGTTGCATTATTGATACGCCGAACTCCATGTGGTCTATGTCCCATCTCCACCGAAGGACCTTCTTGGATTGTGAATGCTTTTAACAGGTACACCTGCACCATTCACTATGGCTAATAATGATCAGATGGATATAATCATGAATCATGTCGTTTTTTATTTGTATTGCACTATAACATGTTAATTTTGACAGTAATTGTATATTCTATGTATATGGAACCTATGATTGACACAATCTATGTATTCACATGTTTGTATTATGTTTTTGCATCACTTTTTCATTATTGTATTAATACACATCAATTGAGAAATGTTTATTGATTAATGACACTAAACTGTATAAAAAGCATGCTTTGCTAGTATATGTTCACTGCTTGAGAAAGATCCCAGAGAGAAGGATCGAAACGTTGCTGTCTGGTAAATAAAGTACTATTTTTTCATTTTACGCTTTGGAAGTGCTGCGGAATTTATTTTTGTAATATCATTGTGGGACATATTTTTTATATATATTATCTGATAAAAGTTAAGTTTTAAGTAGGATAACAAACCAGTGATACAGTTTAATTGTTCCTACAACATATTTATCTCAAACCAATACTGTGAATTGTATACAGTATATAGTACCCCACAGTATATAGTATATAACACCCCACAGTATATAGTATATAACACCCCACAGTATATAGTATATAACACCCCACAGTATATAGTATATAACACCCCACAATATATAGTATATAACACCCCACAGTATATAGTATATAACACCCCACAGTATATAGTATATAACACCCCACAGTATACAGTATATAACACCCCACAGTATACAGTATATAACACCCCACAGTATATAGTATATAACACCCCACAGTATATAGTATATAACACCCCACAGTGTGCAGTATATAGTATAACACCTCACAGTATATAGTATATAACACCCCATAGTGTGCAGTATATAGTATATAACACCCCACAGTATATAGTATATAACACCCCATAGTGTGCAGTATATAGTATATAACACCCCACAGTGTGCAGTATACAGGGAGTGCAGAATTATTAGGCAAATGAGTATTTTGACCACATCATCCTCTTTATGCATGTTGTCTTACTCCAAGCTGTATAGGCTCGAAAGCCTACTACCAATTAAGCATATTAGGTGATGTGCATCTCTGTAATGAGAAGGGGTGTGGTCTAATGACATCAACACCCTATATCAGGTGTACATAATTATTAGGCAACTTCCTTTCCTTTGGCAAAATGGGTCAAAAGAAGGACTTGACAGGCTCAGAAAAGTCAAAAATAGTGAGATATCTTGCAGAGGGATGCAGCACTCTTAAAATTGCAAAGCTTCTGAAACGTGATCATCGAACAATCAAGCGTTTCATTCAAAATAGTCAACAGGGTCGCAAGAAGCGTGTGGAAAAACCAAGGCGCAAAATAACTGCCCATGAACTGAGAAAAGTCAAGCGTGCAGCTGCCAAGATGCCACTTGCCACCAGTTTGGCCATATTTCAGAGCTGCAACATCACTGGAGTGCCCAAAAGCACAAGGTGTGCAATACTCAGAGACATGGCCAAGGTAAGAAAGGCTGAAAGACGACCACCACTGAACAAGACACACAAGCTGAAACGTCAAGACTGGGCCAAGAAATATCTCAAGACTGATTTATCTAAGGTTTTATGGACTGATGAAATGAGAGTGAGTCTTGATGGGCCAGATGGATGGGCCCGTGGCTGGATTGGTAAAGGGCAGAGAGCTCCAGTCCGACTCAGACGCCAGCAAGGTGGAGGTGGAGTACTGGTTTGGGCTGGTATCATCAAAGATGAGCTTGTGGGGCCTTTTCGGGTTGAGGATGAAGTCAAGCTCAACTCTCAGTCCTACTGCCAGTTTCTGGAAGACACCTTCTTCAAGCAGTGGTACAGGAAGAAGTCTGCATCCTTCAAGAAAAACATGATTTTCATGCAGGACAATGCTCCATCACACGCGTCCAAGTACTCCACAGCGTGGCTGGCAAGAAAGGGTATAAAAGAAGAAAATCTAATGACATGGCCTCCTTGTTCACCTGATCTGAAATGTGAGATTTACAAGGAGGAAAAACAGTACACCTCTCTGAACAGTGTCTGGGAGGCTGTGGTTGCTGCTGCACGCAATGTTGATGGTGAACAGATCAAAACACTGACAGAATCCATGGATGGCAGGCTTTTGAGTGTCCTTGCAAAGAAAGGTGGCTATATTGGTCACTGATTTGTTTTTGAATGTCAGAAATGTATATTTGTGAATGTTGAGATGTTATATTGGTTTCACTGGTAAAAATAAATAATTGAAATGGGTATATATTTGTTTTTTGTTAAGTTGCCAAATAATTATGCACAGTAATAGTCACCTGCAAACACAGATATCCCCCTAAAAAAGCTAAAACTAAAAACAAACTAAAAACTACTTCCAAAAATATTCAGCTTTGATATTAATAAGTTTTTTGGGTTCATTGTGCAGTATATAGTATATAACACCTCACAGTGTGCAGTATATAGTATATAACACCTCACAGTATGCAGTATATAGTATATAACACCCCACAGTATGCAGTATATAACACCCCACAGTATATAACACCCCACAGTATATAGTATATAACACCCCACAGTATATAGTATATAACACCCCACAGTATATAGTATATAACACCCCACAGTGTGCAGTATATAGTATATAACACCTCACAGTATATAGTATATAACACCTCACAGTATATAGTATATAACACCTCACAGTGTGCAGTATATAGTATATAACACCTCACAGTGTGCAGTATATAGTATATAACACCTCACAGTGTGCAGTATATAGTATATAACACCTCACAGTATGCAGTATATAGTATATAACACCTCACAGTGTGCAGTATATAGTATATAACACCCCACAGTATATAGTATATAACACCCCACAGTATACAGTAAATAACACCCCACAGTATGCAGAATATAGTATATAACACCTCACAGTATGCAGTATATAGTATATAACACCTCTCAGTATGCAGTATATAGTATATAACACCCCACAGTATGCAGTATATAACACCCCACAGTATGCAGTATATAGTATATAACACCTCACAGTATACAGTATATAGTATATAACACCCCACAGTGTGCAGTATATAGTATATAACACCCCACAGTATATAGTATATAACACCCCACAGTATACAGTATATAGTATATAACACCCCACAGTGTGCAGTATATAGTATATAACACCTCACAGTATATAGTATATAACACCCCACAGTATACAGTATATAACACCCCACAGTGTGCAGTATATAGTATATAACACCCCACAGTATATAGTATATAACACCCCACAGTATACAGTATATAGTATATAACACCCCACAGTGTGCAGTATATAGTATATAACACCTCACAGTATATAGTATATAACACCCCACAGTATATAGTATATAACACCTCACAGTGTGCAGTATATAGTATATAACACCCCACAGTATGCAGTATATAGTATATAACACCCCACAGTATGCAGTATATAGTATATAACACCCCACAGTATATAGTATATAACACCCCACAGTATGCAGTATATAGTACCTCACAGTATATAGTATATAACACCTCACAGTATATAGTATATAACACCTCACAGTGTGCAGTATATAGTATATAACACCCCACAGTATGCAGTATATAGTATATAACACCCCACAGTATATAGTATATAACATCCCACAGTATGCAGTATATAGTATATAACCCCCCACAGTATGCAGTATATAACACCTCACAGTATATAGTATATAACATCCCACAGTATGCAGTATATAGTATATAATACCCCACAGTACGCAGTATATAACACCCCACAGTATGCAGTATATAGTATATAACACCTCACAGTATGCAGTATATAGTATATAACACCTCACAGTATGCAGTATATAGTATATAACACCCCACAGTATATAGTATATAACACCTCACAGTATACAGTATATAGTATATATAACACCCCACAGTATGCAGTATATAGTATATAACACCTCACAGTATGCAGTATATAACACACCACAGTATGCAGTATATAGTATATAACATTCCTCAGTATGCAGTATATAGTATATAACACCTCACAGTATGCAGTATATAGTATATAACACCCCACAGTATGCAGTATATAGTATATAACACCCCACAGTATGCAGTATATAGTATATAACACCCCACAGTATGCAGTATATAGTATATAACACCCCACAGTATACAGAATATAGTATATAACACCTCACAGTGTGCAGTATATAGTATATAACACCCCACAGTATACAGTATATAGTATATAACACCCCACAGTATATAGTATATAACACCCCACAGTATGCAGTATATAGTATATAACACCTCACAGTGTGCAGTATATAGTATATAACACCCCACAGTATACAGTATATAGTATATAACACCCCACAGTATATAGTATATAACACCCCACAGTATATAGTATATAACACCTCACATTGTCCCGCAAAAACTTAGCCCCACACAGCTTGGTACAGTTATGGAGCTCAGAATACAGAAATCCGTGTTTTTATTTTCCAAACTTTTTACTTTTGTAATCGTAGTGACCCGGAGAATAAAAATAACAGGTCAGGAAACGCTGTATAAAAAAAATAAAAATAAAAAGCTGGTGGAATGTTCCCACCACATTGTCTGTAACCATAAATGGTGCCATCAGAAAGTGCATCTTGTCCAGTAAAAAAAACAAGCCCTCACAGGGCTGTGTGACTGAAGAAATAAACAGTTATGGCTCTGGGAATCATTCACATAAAACAGATTCTCTCATCAGAATGATGACAACCCCCACTATCCCCACTACTACTCCCCCCATCATACTAAGCTGAGGAGCGGAGAAGGATTCCTTGTGTGTAATGGAGGAGAATCTCCAGAGGTGACATGTCTGCGCTCTCCACCACACTGTCTCCTCACAGCTCATCTTACCTGCAGGCTGGAGGAATGGCTGATACCAGAGAGAACAAGAGCCCTGACTACCGACCAGGACCTGCCCAGTATCTGCTGCACTGCCAGAGCTGAAGGACCTGCGGTGACGTCACCGTCATGTGATCACTGCAGGGGGCGGGACTCATCAGTGGTGAGGAGAAGAGGTGGTGAAGGACCTGGGGTGATGTCACCGTCATGTGATCTTTGCTAGAGAGGGCGGAGCTGAGCAGTGGCGAGGATAAGCTGTGGTGTGAGGGCTGATACTAGTCATGTGACATAAGGGGCGGAGCTATGCAGTGGCGAGGATAAGCTGTGGTGTGAGGGCTGATACTAGTCATGTGACATAAGGGGCGGAGCTTCATATGGAGCTGACGTAGTGTAGAATTTCTGAGAGGAGGCTGGAGTTGGTTTCTGATTCTTTAGCTTCTTGTCATTTTCAGTTCCAGTTTCGCGTCCTGAAGGGAAATCATTAGAAAGCGGCATTAAAATACAAACAACGGGCGTTAAACGGGTAAAAAAAGTGTGAATCGATGAATTAAATGAATTTGGGCCAATGATCTCGCCCGCTAACATACCCCGCATCAGATAGAGTGGAGATCAGCCCGGGCTGAACAGGTTCTGGGCAGCCGATAACCGGTGTTCGGGCCGGGTCTCCTCAAAATCCATAATACAAATAATGTGAATAAGAAACCAACTTCAGCCTCGTACTGACGAGTTCAGTGTTTTCTCTCCTTCTCTGAAGCCCAAGAAATTCTCTCTCCCTATAATAAAAGCCTGGAAATGCTGGGAGTTGTAGTTCTCTTATACACTATAATAACACCGGGAAATGCTGGGAGTTGTAGTTCTTTCCGCTGATATTCTATAATAACTACAACTCCCAGTGTCCAAGGTGTTATCTCCTGTGATATAATAACAGCCTGGATACATTGGGAGTTGTAGTTTTCTCATCTGATATCCCATAATAACAATCTGGACATGATGAGAGTTGTCATTTTCTCCCCTCATATCTGGACATGCTGCTGGATTCAGTAGTCCATAGACCGACATCTTGGAGACTTGTGCCTCTAGTAGAGAAGGTCTCCTCCTCTCTGTTATCAGCGGAAGAACCTGGAAAACTTCATGTGACTGAGAAAGTATAGCCTGCTGGTGGAGCTCTGCCACCGATCACACCGGGTGCAGCCCCCTGTATCTTAGGTTCTGCAGCAGGATGTTGAAGTCACATCATTATTTGGTGCCATACAGACATCCACTCTGACATGGTGGTGGTCATACAGATGCTGGATATCTTCCTGTGGTCATACAGATGCTGGATATCCTTCTGTGGTGGTGGTTATACAGATGCCGGATATCCTCCTTTGGTCATACAGATGCTGGGTATCCTCCTGTGATAGCAGTCATACAGATGCTGGATATCCTCCTGTGGTCATACAGATGCTGGGTATCCTCCTGTGATAGCAGTCATACAGATGCCGGATATCCTCCTGTGGTCATACAGATGCTGGATATCCTCCTGTGGTAGCGGTCATACAGATGCTGGATATCCTTCTGTGGTGGTGGTTATACAGATGCCGGATATCGTCCTGTGGTAGCGGTCATACAGATGCTGGATATCCTCCTTTAGTTATACAGATGCTGGATATCCTCCTGTGGTGGTGTAGGACCGTGAACCGGGGAGGGACCCCCAGGATACAGCGAAGTCATGGAATAAGGAAAGCGACACGGACACCAGCTCCTGATGCAAAAACAGTAACTTTACTGAACAGTAGTATTAACAGAAATAACAATAACAGCCGACGCAGGCGCAGCAGGAGACCCTGGCATTGAACTCACTTGTACCTTCTGCGCGTGCGCCGGATAACTTGCCCGGCACCCTCACTCGCAGTGCGCCTGCGTCCCTTATTCAATGCCAGCGTCTCCTGCTTCGCCTGCGTCGGCTCGGGAGGATCGGGGACTGTAAAAGCCGCCCAGCCAGTGAATAATACTGAGCTGGGCGGCGCTAGGAAGCGACAGTTGAGGCGCGACTGGGCACAAAGGTAGGAGTAAAAACTCCCCTTGGGCATAAAGAGATGTGAAAAACCGCCCCTTGGGCATAAAGTAAGGTGATTGACAGATGATTATAAAGTTGTTTTTACACGGTTTAAAATGCGGACAGGGGGTACTCTTATGTGATTGTAATACACTTTAATAGACCTATGACTGCATAGGAATAACTAAATATGTTTATCGGGCCTTCTTTCCCATTCGGACATTCAGTTTGGAGTTCAGGAGATTGTCTTGACCAGGACCACAACCCTAAATGCATTGAAGCAACTGACATGCGATTGGTTGACTAGATAACTGCATTCATGAGAAATAGAACAGGTGTTCCTAATAATTCTTTAGGTGAGTGTATATATACACTGTATATATCAAATACAATGAAAACAACATGTCACATTCCTTTCTCTTGCCCCCAAATGACACTGTTCACGTGCCCTGAATACTCTCAGCCTAGACGCTGGAGTGGCCTTGGAGTGTAGCAACACCGGAGTATCCAGAATACCCTATACCCCAGGCTCAGAGTCACGGTACCAGCCCAAATGAAAAACCGCACCCAAAGTGGCGTACACAGCAGAGCCTGCAAGTCGATACTGTGCCGCAGGGTAACGGACCTGACCGCTGGCGCACACGGCAGAGCCTACAAGTCAATAACCGTGCCGCTAAGTCACTGACCTGTGTTTACTGGATGCTCCAGACTGACAGCAAGTCCCTGCCACAACATGTGACCCTGCAGAACCTGTACTCTGACCCTCTGTTCCGATCAGATTCCTGACGCCGATACTCATTCCTGCGAAAAGAATCCGGATCCACACGGTTCTCTCATGCAGCTCACAAAATGGCGGACTTCTTCTTCTCCAAGCTGAGCAACTCCACATCTCCTGGTAACTCCAACCGTTCCATGGCTCTTCCAGCCTTCCGGGACCCAGTCCTCTCTCTCTCTCTCTCTCTCTCTCTCTCTCTCTCTCTCTGGGAAGCCTTCTGGATAGCTGACCCTGGCCTGGTCCTTATCCGATGGGGACTTACACCAACTCGCAGCTCCTTCCATCCACAGTCCAACTTACACCAACTCGCAGCTAACCACATTCCACAGTCCAACTGACCTTCCGGGAACCGATCCTTTCTCCCTTGGCAACATCTGCATTGCTGACAGGCATCAGTCACTTTTGACAGTCACTTTGACCGCTCCAAGTCCCATGGACCTGAGGATGGCACTGGATCCTGTATTCAGCCTTTGCACAAGCATGTCTCCTCATGTCACCATTTCCTGCTCTGTCTGGCACACAGCATGAGTCATCATCTATTTTGCATATCTAGATCCGGCAGTAACTTTGCTGTGTGGGGAAACAGCAGCCTCTTGTGGCAGAAAAACTGAATGACAGTCTCTAGAAACAGCATTCAAGAATCAGTGGCTGTTTCTCCATCTTATAGTGGCAGTCATACAGAGGCTGGGTATCCTCCTGTGGTCATACATATGCTTAGCTTCTGTGAAATGTTTAGACACTGGTAGATCCAATTTCTTCTCCCTGATTGTGTACTACATGGGATGTTAAAACAAGGTTGAATCAGCATAGGTACACAATCAGGAGAATGAGAGCAACGGAGCGGGGGAACAGCTATAGCGTAGTGTAGCCTGACTTGGTTAATTTGGTATCTAACTAGCTAGGGCTCCTGGGATAAGGGGTGGTGCGTGTGATTCGCAGGTTGTATATAATATGGGAGAGGGACCTCCCACTAGTGTCCAGTAGTATCTAGCGAAGTTTGTAAACGGTCAAGTTAGTGTGATTATGGCCTCCTTAGATGAGCTTTTGTAGTGTCCCACTATGTAAAGGTGGGCACTACTAAGGGTTATGTTGTTCCCCACCTCCTGTGGAACATGGTCATGGTATTTTGTATTGCATTGTAATGTGTATTTTCATGTTATCTCCTGTACCAGGCCTGCTAGGGGTGTAGTTTCTCCTCCTAAGCTGTAGAGGGAGCTAGGGAACCCCCTAGTATATATATAGTTAGGCCCAGACAGGAAAGAGTTAGTTCAGTCTAATCCAGGAGGCTAAGTAGCTCAGTCTAGCCTGCCTGAAGTTCCTGAGTAAGAAAAAGCTCAGAAGTTATTCCAGGAGAAGAAGTTGCCTCCTGAAGATATCTAGCACCTTGTAAAGTACAGAGCAGAGCCATTTTTATCCAGCCAAGTAGAAAGCTGAAGGGCAGAAGGATATTTACAGCAAGAGGATTTATACCAGAAGAAGGTTTCCCTACCCAAGGATAAAGCCAGCTATAGGGCATACGGGCCTTGGAGAAAGTCAGACAGGATTCTGCAGAAAGTACAGCCTGATCTGTGAGTGTTATTCCCTCTGAGTATCTTGCAAGAATTTTGCCTGCCATTTATGTGAAGCCTGCCTGTTACCAAGTCCCTGCATGTGGAACTAACTGAAACCTGTATATAGTTGAACTGTTCAGTAAAAAGGAGTTCTGGTTCACTGCAACTGTGTGTACCTCAATTATTCCTACAACAAATCGGTGTGCCACCGTTACCGGCACTGGCGTCACGAACTATAAGGGATCTTGCCACCGGCACACTAAACTTCCAACACCCAGGGCAACTCACCTACCACCCGGCCTGGTCCCTATACACAGGGAGTGCCCCAGAGGATCCATGTGCCAGCCTCTCCATCACTGCTGTACGCCTGCCCAGGGTATTATACAAATTGTGAGTACCAAGAGCAATCCTCGGTCTGTTAACTATCCCTGGGACCTCACATTCGCTCCCCCTGAAGGACTGGCGTACTGCATATTTTGGTGTCACGAACAGGATAAGAATATTCCTACGCCATAGTGGAATCTGAACTGTGTGCCATAATTGCCTATTAAGTGATAAATGCCCTATTTGCTTATTTGAAAATTGCTGGGCCAAAGAACTGTGGACAAACCCGGTGTGAAAACTGTATATTGCGGACTGTTTGCTGCTTTTTGAGTCACCGCTTACTGTCAGTGAATTGACGGCATTATGCTTAAAGATGGCCGCCTAAGCTGACTGGATTATCGTTGCGCCATCGTTGTGTCAGTTTGGTGCGAAAAAAGAGAAGGTACTGCCCTGCCTGCAAAGGAAAAAAAAAAGATACCGCCTACCACGAATCTTGAAGCTCCGAGAGGCCGCGCCCATCTCCTGGCGCTGCACGTGGGACCTCCGCACAACGTAATCACGTACCTCGCGAGACTTGGACAGCGCATCATCGGAGTGAGTAAAAACTTCTGTATTAACTGGCCTCTTTGTATTCAAGTGCCGGGAAGATTCCGATCCTTGCTGGGAAACTGGGGGGAGGTCCCTTGTTAGTAATAAAGGACTTGATCCGGGGGGAAAACACATCCAATTCGGATTTGGCCTGCTCCGCCGCTCCTTAAAGGGCCATACCCTCTCCGTGGTCACCCTTAGCAACGGCTTAAGCGAGCGAAGTCCAGCGTGAGTCTGCCTACAGAACTTGCCTCCATAGACCACGCCATGTCCGCACCTGAGGAAACAGGGCAGGTGGCCCCCAATGAGCCTTCAGTAAATGCACGCAGCTGATAACAGGGCGCCCGCCGCTGCGGCAGCAGCCAGTCTGATGCCGCTGACCATGCCATATTATTTTGGGGCCCCCTGGTTCCCGCGATATTCCGGGGAAGCCCACAAACTGAAAGACTTTAAAGACCAGATCATGGCCTTATTCCGGCTCTATCCTATCTCTGCTGAGCAACAGATGGAGATTCTCTTAGCGCAGTTAGAAGGGGCCACCCGCAGGGAAGTCATGTCATGGCCCAGCTCCGAAAAAAATAACATGGAACAGATCTTTGATCGCCTCGGCACCACGTTTCAAGTCAGGACGGTGTCGGAAGTTAAGATGCGATTTTTCAGCAGGAAGCAACAGCCCGGTGAGTCACTCCGTGATTTTGCTTTGTCCCTGCAAGAGACCTTGAGGGCTGTGGTCCAGGTGGACCCCCGGGAGGCTGAGGACCAGGACCGGACTCTGAGAGAGCAGTTCATTGCGGGTGTAAACACTGAGCACTTAAAGGGGCAGCTGAGGATGCTGTCGGCCCAACACCCCAATTGTGCATTTTTGGACTTTAAAGAGCTGGCCATCAGTATCCTGGGTCAAAACCCGCCCACAGGGCCGGCAGCCTCCCTTGAACCTCAGGCCTGCCAGCCAAAAATTATTGATGTGAAACCGTCCGGAGCCAGTCAAGCCACCCAGGCTCCAGTAACAGATGTGGTGGCGGCGTTAATGGAGCAAGTTAACCATCTCACTAAGAGCCTGGAAAAAGTGTGCAGGAAAATAGAGGAATGGGAAAGACCATTGTTATTGGAAGATGAAAGCCCCCTACCTCAAAGGCTCCTCCCGCCTGCATATAAGGAGGTCTACCCCAAAGAACCCGATGGACGACCGAGTTACCGGTCTAAGAATCGCAAGCAGCCTGTCTGCACCTATTGTAAAAATTTGGCCATACTGAGACAACGTGTTGGCAGTTAAACGGGGCCGAGGACCGCCCCTCGGGAGGTAGAACAATAGGTCCAAAGGATCCGAGTTGGATGCCCAGATACGTGGGATCTCATCCAAAAATTAACATATGCATTAACGGGATACCCTTTGAAGCCCTGCTGGATACTGGGTCTCAGGTCACCACCATCCAACGACCGACCTTTGACAAATTCTGGGATTCAAGTCTCCTCACCCAGCCACCGGAATCCTGGCTGGATATCATTGCTAGCAACGGCAAGCCGGTGAAAGTCCATGGATACTGGGAACCTACCCTCCAGATGGGAGAAGCCACCTTACCACAGCAAGGTGTGATTGTGGTACAAGCCGGAGATAAAGGGGAACACCCCGTGATCTTAGGGACTAATGTCTTTAAAAATTGTTACTCTGAGGTACTTGAGGCCCTGAACCAGTCCATACCTTCAGCTTCACCTGCTTCTAAAAGAGTAATTCAAAAGACTATCAGTGTGCTATGTGCTCAGCAAAAATTTGCAAATGGAAAAAGGAGAAATCTGCACTGCCCGGATCCAGGATAACCGGCCGGTAATCCTGCAACCGAATTCCCAGATCATTTTGTGGTGCCGTGCTGTACTAGGGATCCAGGGCCAAGACTATCAAGCCCTGGTGGAGCCTATCCAAATTGAAAATCATCCCTTCGTGCGAGCAGCCAAGAGCCTGGTGACTGTATCTCAAGGTAAAGTGCCGGTCCGTTTGATTAATTTCAGTGATCACCCTGTTGCTCTCTCTAAGCACTGCCCTGTTGCTCAGCTTTTCCAGGTATCCTTCCAGGATGTTATCCGTCTGTCTGCCACGGAGACGTCTCAAACTGCACAGAGCAGCAGTGCCCCTGCCAGCGCCTCTTCAGTATCCTGGTGGGAGGAACTTCATGTGGGGAACGAATCCACCCCGAAAGGACCAAATTGAGGGAGTCCTGAATCTGGTGAAAGAGCATCACCAGGCCTTTAGCAAGCACTCCACGGATTATGAAGAGGTCAGTGTAATCAAACACACCATACCTACTGGCTCTCATCCTCCTATCAAGGAGAGATACAGACCCATACCGCCTACTACCTACCAGTACGTAAAAGAGATGATACAAGAGATGAAGGACTCTAACATAATCCAGGACAGTCACAGTCCCTGGGATGCACCCCTAGTTCTTGTTCGTAAAAAAAAGATGGCAGCATTAGGTTCTGTGTGGACTATAGAAAAATCAATCAAATCACCCACAAAGACGCTTATCCGTTGCCACGCATTGAAGAGTCTTTGACTGCCCTGGGGTCATCAGCCTGCTTCTCAACTATTGACTTAACCAGTGGATACTGGCAGGTGCCTATGGCCCTGGAAGACCGGGAAAAGACCGCTTTCACCACGCCTATGGGCCTGTTCGAATTCAACTACATGCCGTGTAATGCTCCAGGGACGTTCCAGCAGTTGATGGAGCATTGTTTAGGCCATAAGAACTTTGAGACTGTATTGCTATACTTGGATGATGTCATTATCTACTCCAAGACATACGAGGATCATTTAAAACATCTGGCCGAAGTGTTTTTTCAAGTCCTCGCTAAATATGGCTTTAAAGTCAAGCCGTCCAAGTGCCATCTGCTGAAACCAGCTGTAAAGTATCTAGGTCATGTTGTTAGTGCAGAAGGAGTCCTGCCCAATCCTGATAAACTTGCTGCTGTCCGTAATAGGCCTACTCCTACCACCGTGAAGGAGGTGAGAAGTTTCCTCAGTTTTGCAGGATATTACAGACGCTTCATCCCGCATTTTGCACAGATTGCGGATCCGATCCAGGAACTTCTGAGGGGACATCCCAAACAGAGTCCAAAGACTCCTATCCCTGTTGAATGGAATGAGGAATGGGAGATTGACTTCCAGCTCCTGAAGAAGCTGACCGAACCCCCTGTCCTGGGTTACTCGAATTATCAGAAGCCGTTCCACCTCTATACGGATGCCAGTAAAAGAGGCCTGGGAGACGTGCTGGCTCAGGTGCAAGACAACAAAGAGAGGGTGATTGCCTCCCTGAGGGGAGCGGAAAAAAACGATCAGAATTATAGTTCCTTCAAGCTGGAGTTCCTTGCTTTAGTGTGGGCTGTGACTGAAAAATTCAAGGACTACCTGGCTGCCACTCCATTTGTCGCCTTCACTGACAACAATCCCCTGGCGCACCTGAATACAGCCAAGTTAGGAGCTCTGGAGCAAAGATGGGCCTCCTGTCTTGCCAACTATGACTTCACTGTGAAAATCCGGGCAGGCCGCTCAAATGATAATGCTGATGCCCTGTCTCGGCTTCCCACTACAGAAGCACCAGATGAACCGAAGGAGAAGAAGTGGAGATGCCGGCATTTTACAACAAGTTTGCTCAGCAAGATAATGTTCACACTGAAAATAACTCAGCTGCTGATCCCTCTCCACCGAATAATCCTGAGTCCAGGGGCGAACAAGAAAGGTGGATTAAGCTCCAGTCAGAAAGTAGAGTCCTCGGTGAACTGCTCGACTTCCTTACTAGTGGAAGAACTCCTGAGAGAGTCCGCAGGAAGAGTGCAGACCCAGAACTATTGAAATTGTGGAGACATCGCCACCAACTCTTCCTTCAAAAAGGCCTGTTGCTGAGAAGGAGCCTGGATCCAGTGTCCTGCGATAGGGTGTACCAGATCCTACCACGTTGAGATGCCAGTCTTGTATTGGAGATGTATCATGACCGGTCCGGACACTTCGGCGTGCAGAAAACTGAGGCCACCATTCGCAGAAGGTTCTATTGGATTGGGATGAGAGAAGACATTGAAAAATCATGCCGGGAATGTACTGCCTGTGCCGTCGGGAGAAGTGAGCGCCATGACCAGAGAGCGCCTCTTCATTCTATTGTGAGTAAAACTCCCCTGGAGCTTGTTACCATTGATCATGTGAAGTTGGAGCCAAGTCACTCAGGTTATACTTATGCCATGACCATTATTGATCACTTCACTAAGTTTGTCGTAGCAGTGCCTGTGAAGGACCTGACAGCCAAGACTGCGGCGGAAGTGTTCTGGAAGCATTTTCTCCTGCCCTACGGCTGCCCAGAGAGAATCCTCACCGACCAGGGGTCTGCGTTTGAATCACAGTTGTTCCAGGAGCTGTGCCTGCTACACAATTGCCAGAAGGTCCGGACTACAGCCTGTCATCCGCAAGGTAACGGACTCTGTGAAAAAATGAATCAAACTCTCATCGAAATGTTGAGAGCAGTGCCCCCTGAGACAAGGGGTAATTGGCCTACTCTGCTGCCACAACCTATGTATACGTATAACAATACAATTCACTGCTCCACCGGGTACACACCCTTCTATTTGATGTTCGGCCGTCAAGGGAGGCTGCCTGCTGACCACTCCCTGGACGTGCAAGTACCCGATGTCATCAACCCACTGCCAAAGACTGATTGGGTGGTGGAGCATCAAAGATGTCTTCTTAATGCCAAAGAGATTGTTCAGGAGCGCATGGAAAGTGCCCGAGAGCGGCAGCAGAGAGACTATGACCTGACTGCTCATGCAGAACCTCTTGCTATAGGAGACGTGGTGTGGTTGAGGAATAACCACCGAACCAGCAAGCTGGACAGTAAGTGGGAGAGGACTCCCTACGTCATAACTGCTATTCCTAATGCTGAGACCCACGGTTACCAGATTTCCAGGGAAGGTAAAGGCTCCCAGCTCGTACACAGGAATCGTTTGAAGCCCTGCATAGAAAGAGAAACTGCAGCAGGGGGCATTGAGCCAGAGTCTCCTGAACCAGAGTCGTCAGCCCAACCTGTTGATCCTATGCGGGCTGTTGAGAACTTCTTACATGACAAAGAGCCACTTCATTGGTTCCTCACACCCTGGTTGAACTTGGTGGTACCGGCTCCAGTTCCTGCTAGTCCTCAACCCCAGGATGACCTGTCCCATGGTATACCTGAAAGGGCTCCAGAACCTTTGGATTCCTCTGGCCCCCCTGAGCCAAGGTAGGAAGAGTCTGCCAGTAAGAAGGTTCACGCGGCCTACTAGGGGGCACCCACCTGTGAGATTCGGAGACTACGTTGTTGACCAGAGTAACTACTCCCGGGAAACTCCTGTTTAACTGTCTACAAGACCCGGGTACGGACTCATGTTGTTATTTTGAGCCTCCAGGAACTTATGTTATTATTGCGTATTTATCATTATGGACTATCCTGGTTATTCCTGATACGCTGTGCCAGGTCAGCGCCCCTGTTCCCTGTTCTATCCTGTGAAGAGAACGACGCCCCTTTTCACCACACTTGTCCTTTGCCAGTGGAACTGCCTGCTAATTTCATTGCAAATGTAGTGGTTGTTGTGTATGCCGGCTTTGCATTTTTGTCTTTCAGGTCACGGTTTCCAGCTGGGCGGGCCCCTGTGTTGCGCCGAGGACGGGCAACCTCAAAGCAGCGGTGTATGTAGTGTCCCACTACGTAAAGGTGGGCACTACTAAGGGTTATGTTGTTCCCCACCTCCTGTGGAACATGGTCATGGTATTTTGTATTGCATTGTAATGTGTATTTTCATGTTATCTCCTGTACCAGGCCTGCTAGGGGTGTAGTTTCTCCTCCTAAGCTGTAGAGGGAGCTAGGGAACCCCCTAGTATATATAGTTAGGCCCAGACAGGAAAGAGTTAGTTCAGTCTAATCCAGGAGGCTAAGTAGCTCAGTCTAGCCTGCCTGAAGTTCCTGAGTAAGAAAAAGCTCAGAAGTTATTCCAGGAGAAGAAGTTGCCTCCTGAAGATATCTAGCACCTTGTAAAGTACAGAGCAGAGCCATTTTTATCCAGCCAAGTAGAAGGCTGAAGGGCATAAGGATATTTACAGCAAGAGGATTTATACCAGAGGAAGGTTTCCCTACTCAAGGATAAAGCCAGCTATAGGGCATACGGGCCTTGGAGAAAGTCAGACAGGATTCTGCAGAAAGTACAGCCTGATCTGTGAGTGTTATTCCCTCTGAGTATCTTGCAAGAACTTTGCCTGCCATTTATGTGAAGCCTGCCTGTTACCAAGTCCTTGCATGTGGAACTAACTGAAACCTGTATATAGTTGAACTGTTCAGTAAAAAGGAGTTCTGGTTCACTGCAACTGTGTTTGTCGTAGCAGTGCCTGCTACAAATCGGTGTGCCACTGTTACCGGCACTGGCGCCACAAACTATAAGGAATCTTGCCACTGGCACACTAAACTTCCAACACCCAGGGCACCTCACCTACCACCCGGCCTGGTCCCTATACACAGAGAGTGCCCCAGAGGATCCATGTGCCAGCCTCTCCATCACTGCTGTACGCCTGCCCAGGGTATCCTACAAATTGTGAGTACCAAGAGCAACCCTCGGTCTGTTAACTATTCCTGTGACCTCACATTCGCTCCCCCTGAAGTACTGGCGTACTGCACTTTTATCGGCTGTAGGGCAGCAGCAGAACAGCATGGTTCTGACTGGCTGCAGTGGAGTTTGCAGGCGGCTTTGGAGGGTCCAGCTGGGCCGCCAGCCGCGACTGCAGTGAGAGCCAGGGCGAGGAGATCTTTGCCACCCAAACAGTTGAGTCCGGAGGCGACCCCCCGGGTGCGGCAGCGCTTAAGGAGCTCCATCAGGGACCTTCCGCTGACGTCGGCTGGGGTGGAGCGGGTTATTGCCAGCTGGCGCAGCGGGAGGAATCCTGCACAGCGCCGGGCACCAGCGAGAGAGGGGCGGGTCAGCTACCGTCTTTCGTCTTCAGTGCAGTGAGGGGGGATTCGATCTGGAGCGGCGTTCCCCCCCGCCGGAATCTCTGGCAGAGGAGCAAGCCGGAGGAAGGGCCTTACCTGCAGAGGGCAGCGGTCGATCCGGGAAAGCGGTGGAGCTGGCGGCCCCATTGGAGGGCGGAGGTGCGCAGAAGCAGCGGTGGAGCGGGTTGCATCGCGGCCCGTATCATCTGTCAGCGGCAGGTTTCTTCTGGACGACGTGGGAGTAGACTGCCCAGGACAGGTGAAATCCGGTACTGCAGCGCAGAGATCTTCTGATGGTGCGCTGGCTGTGGGAGCAGGCTTGGCTCTGCCCAGAGTGCAGCAGGGGGAGAGTGCTACAGTGTCCGTGAGGGATGCGGCTCTCGGCTGCCCTGCCGAGGAGCCGGCATGGAGGACGGAAGAGGGCAGGGGAGAACGGTACCAGCGGCCACCTTGTGGTGGTCCCAGTTTCTATGGAGAGTCCGAGTCGCAACCAGGCCAGCTGGCTGGTGGCCGGGGTTCCCTGCATTACCAGGCCTTGGAAGATGGCGAAGTTAGCCAAGAAGAAGAAGAGGCGGACGTCGGGCTTGAGGACACGGCTGGAGCCGGTCTGTCCACATCTTCAGCGCCGAGCAGATCAATGACGGGAGGAGCTACGGGGCAGTCGGCAGCTGCTGGGGGGATACCCCAGGGACAGCCAGGTGAGCGAACTTCGTGTCAGCGGCAGTTGTGTGGTAGGGCGGGGTGTGACTTGGTGGGTCGTTTGGGGTCTGAAGGGTTAGCCCAGGAGTTGTTGTCAGGTATGTTGTCACTTTTGTCACACTTAGGTT
This sequence comes from Bufo bufo, assembly GCF_905171765.1. Classification (NCBI taxonomy): domain Eukaryota; kingdom Metazoa; phylum Chordata; class Amphibia; order Anura; family Bufonidae; genus Bufo; species Bufo bufo. The sequence goes on along the minus strand of NC_053390.1, from coordinate 21,050,941 downwards.
CGGGTATGGGGTCGTCTCCAGCGGCGGTGTGGGCTTCTGCGCCGGCGGTGGGCGTGGGGGACCGGGCTAGGGTGGTCAACGTTGAGAGAAGGTGCTTCAGCTGGGGAGACGGTGGTGTGTGGGGGTGCTAAAGGCACGATTGGGGAAGAAGTCAGGCTGGCGGACGCTGCTAAAGGGGAAGTTTATGTCTGCTTTGAGGAGCCTCTGGGGGCGCATTTGAAGCTTGAGGTCAGGGGAAAAATTTGGAGGGACGAGTATGTTGATATTCTCGTTGCTTCCGCTAGAGAAGTTCCATCTAGATGGGGGGAAGCGAGACGATAGCAATTGGCATGGAGGAGGAGAAGCGACGGTATCGGTTGATTCCTCAGACATTTTTTAACTGGCTTCAGGCATTCGCTATTTTAGCGAGTGTGGTGGGCGAAAAGGCGACAGAGAATTGCTCCGCTCTGTTTTGCTATATGGATGCGATTGGGGAGGCATATCGGACATACGGGGGGGGGGGGGGTTGCATGGCTCAGGTATGATGAGCAGTTTCGACAGAGTAAAGCGGTGTGGTCGGGTATTCTGTGGGATCACAAGGACATCAGCCTCTGGATGCGGCTGATGGCGACTCCAAAGGGGCTTAATCAGCCCTTTCGGGTCGGAGCCGGTGGTTTATCGGCGTCAGAGTTTAATAGCTAGAATAAAAAGAGGTGCTGTTGGCAGTATAACAAGGGTTACTGCAAATATCTCGCTGATTGCCGATTCAAGCATGAATGATCAGGTTGTAGGGGGGGCCCAGAGTTTGTCGCTGTATTTTAAGCAGGGTAAGGGTAGGGGATATGAGGCTGCGCACAAAGGGGGTCACTCCCGTGATGGTGGAAGAGATGGGGCCTTGGCTTAAGACTTACCCAAATAGGGAGGCTGCGGAGTTGTTGACGGGTTTTAGGGACGGTTTTAAGATTCCGTGCGGGTCTGTTCATGTTGAGGTCTCCCAGATAGGTTTTCCAGGGAAAGTGACAACTTTGTTAGGTTCAGGGAATTATATTTCAGACGATGTCCTAACTCTTCTGGGGACGAGAGTCAAAGAGTGGGGATTATTATTTCATTACTGAAAGGTAACGCTCAGTCTTGGGCTTTCTCTTTGCCAACCGGATTACAATCCCTCCGGTCGGAAAATTTATTTCTAATTATTATTATTGTTAGTGTGGGTGGCGAATCTGAGAATGTACTTTTGTCATTTACCGGTAGTACCCGATTTCTCCTGCCTGCCAAGGTGGCGCTAGACTCTAAAACCGTGGAAGTTAAAGTATTTATTGACAGTGGGGCAGGGGTTAACCTAGTGGATGGCCAGTTTGCCCGTATGCATGGCTTGACAACAAGCGTATTAGACAAAGATATTTCTGTGTGATTACTGCCTTGACAACTGTCTCAGCACATCGCTTTTTGTTATAACTAGTAAAATGTTACCTGCTTTTGTTTTGGATTTTTCTAATGTATTCTCTCAGAGTGGAGACCAGGAGTTGCCTCCTCGTCGGGAGTATGATTGCCCCATCAACCTTATTCCCGGAGCTAGATTGCCAAAGTCTCGGTTGTATAATCTTTCTGGACACAAAAGAGTAGCCATGTGAGAGTATATCACCGAGAGTTTGGCTAAAGGTCATATTAGACCATCCAAATCACCAGTGGCTGCAGGCTTCTTCTTTGTTAAAAAAAAGGATGGAACTCTTAGGCCATGTTTGGACTTCCGTGAGCTTAATCACTGTCCGTGATCCCTATCCCTTCCTTTGATCCCAGATTTATTCAATCAGATTGTTGGCGCCAAGGTGTTCTCTAAATTGGATTTGAGGGGGGCATATAATCTGGAAAGGATCAAGGAGTGGGACGAATGGAAGACGGCCTTTAATACCCCCGAAGGTCATTTTGAGAATCTGGTCATGCCTTTTGGATTGACTAATACTCCTGCTGTTTTTCAACATTTCATCAATGACATCTTTCATCATCTGGTGGGCAGGTTTGTAGTTGTGTATCTGGATGATATTCTTATTTATTCCCCTAATATGGAGATGCATGAGGATCACGTGAGACAGGTCTTACAGATCCTAAGAGAGAATAAATTGTATGCTAAGATGGAGAAGGGTGTGTTTGCGGTCCTGGAAGTGGTTGTGATTTGGAGGATCCTGGTCCAATATTGGCTGATGAGTTGGTTGTATCCACCCTTTATCCGTAACTTGAGGCAGAGGTGTTGGAGGCACATGATTTCTGTCCTCCAGGGAAGTTGTTTGTCCCTTCGGAACTAAGGCACAATGTGTTTAAGGAGCATCACGACACTGTTCTTACGGGACACCCTGGGAGCAGATCCACTGTGGATCTCATTTCCTTGAGATTCTGGTGGCAACGGTTATGTAAATGTGTTGAGGACTATGTGGCAGCTTGCGAGACTTGTGCACGTGCCAAGGTGACTCATACTCAGCCTTCTGGATCTCTACTTCCCTCGTTTATCCCATCCCGACCCTGGACTCATTTGTCCATGGACTTTATCCCAGATTTGCCTAATTCCTCAGGGAAAACTCTGATTCTGGTGGTTGTTGACCGCTTCAGAAAGATGGCGCACTTTATAGCATTATCAGGTTTATCTAATGCCAAAACTCTTGCCCAAGTGTTTGTCGATAACATCGTGAAACTACACGGTATCCCCTCTGATGTGGTGTCTGATAGAAGGACTCAATTTGTTTCCAGATTCTGGAAGATGTTCTGTACTCGTCTGGGGGTCCAATTGTCCTTCTCTTCGGCCTTTTATCCTCAGTCGAACGGACAGACTGAGCGCACTAACCAGAATCTGGAGACTTATTTGAGATGTTTTGTCTCTGAGAATCAGGAGGAGTGGTCTTCATTTTTGTTGTTGGCTGAGTTTGCCATAAATAACCGTAGACAGGAGTCCACCGATAAGTCACAGTTTGGAACATTTTCTGGTACTGAGACTTCTGCTATACCTGAAGAGGAAAGATTCTCCTCTTCGTTAAAGATGGGCAAAAAGTATAAACGTATGGCTGACAAGTAGGGATGAGCGAACCCGAACTGTATAGTTCGGGTTCGTACCGAATTTTGGGGTGTCCGTGACACGGACCCGAACCCGAACATTTTCGTAAAAGTCTGTGTTCGGGTTCGGTGCTTTCTTGGCGCTTTTTGAAAGGCTGCAAAGCAGCCAATCAACAAGCGTCATACTACTTGCCCCAAGAGGCCATCACAGCCTTGCCTACTATTGGCATGGCTGTGATTGGCCAGTGCAGCATGTGACCCAGCCTCTATATAAGCTTGGGTCACGTAGTGCTGCACGTCACTCTGCTGATTCAAGCATAGGGAGAGGTTGCAGCTGCGACGTTAGGGCTAGATTAGGCAGATTAACTCCTCCAAAAGACTTCATTCTGTGATTGATCTGCAGCTGTGGATCATTGAAGTGCTAATGTTGACTTGCTCACTTTTTTGAGGCTGCCCAGAGTGTTTTTAGATCACTTTTTTTCTGGGCTAATCGGCGGCCATTTTGTGACTTGTGGTGCGCCAGCACAAGCTATCACTAAGTGTATTTAACCATCAATAGTGTGGTTATTTTGTGCTATATCCTACATCAGCTGCAGGCTGAGCCTGTGTCACCGAACTGCATTTAACCATCAACAGTCTGGTTATTTTTTGGCCATATACTACATCAGCTGCAGGCTGAGCCTGTGTCACCGAAGTGCATTTAACCATCAACAGTGTGGTTATTTTTTGGCCATATACTACATCAGGGGCAAGTTGAGCCTGTCACCCAGTGCCTAAAAAAAAGACCTGACATTTCTATTCAACCAAATCTGTACTGTTTTAGCTGGTCAAGTTATTTGTAGTGACCGTAAAAGCACACTTTTTGTTCTGGGTTGAAAAACTATTCCCAAATTTGCCATTCTCAAAATAACTCGTTTCTGGTATTTAAGGCCTACTTGAAATCTATCCCAAAAAGGATATCTTACATTGAAGGTACTGATAGTGTCATTCAGAAAAACCTAAGACACACGCTACCGTGCAGATAGAAGTCTGATTCTGTGATTAAACCTATACCTGTCACACAGCACAAAAAAAAACAGGCCTCACATCTCTATTCAACCAAATCTGTACTGTTTTAGCTGGTCAAGTTATTTGTAGTGACCGTAAAAGCACACTTTTTTTTCTGGGTTGAAAAACTATTCCCAAATTTGCCATTCTCAAAATAACTAGTTTCTGGTATTTGAGGCCTACTTGAAATCTATCCCAAAAAGGATATCTTACATTGAAGGTACTGATAGTGTCATTCAGAAAAACCTAAGACACACGCTACCGTGCAGATAGAAGTCTGATTCTGTGATTAAACCTATACCTGTCACACAGCGCAAAAAAAAAACAGGCCTCACATCTCTATTCAACCAAATCTGTACTGTTTTAGCTGGTCAAGTTATTTGTAGTGACCGTAAAAGCACACTTTTTGTTCTGGGTTGAAAAACTATTCCCAAATTTGCCATTCTCAAAATTGTGGTGAACGGGAACAATGAGGAAAACATCTAATAAGGGACGCGGACGTGGTCGTGGTGGTGTTAGTGGACCCTCTGGTGCTGGGAGAGGACGTGGCCGTTCTGCCACAGCCACACGTCCTAGTGTACCAACTACCTCAGGTCCCAGTAGCCGCCAGAATTTACAGGGATATTTGGTGGGGCCCAATGCCGTTCTAAGGATGGTAAGACCTGAGCAGGTACAGGCATTAGTCAATTAGGTGGCCGACAGTGCATCCAGCACGTTCACATTATCTCCCACCCAGTCTTCTGCAGAAAGCGCACAGATGGCGCATGAAAACCAAGCCCATCAGTCTGTCACATCACCCCCATGCATATCAGGGAAACTGTCTGAGCCTCAAGTTATGCAGCAGGCTCTTATGCTGTTTGAAGACTCTGCTGCCAGGGTTTCCCAAGGGCATCCACCTAGCCCTTCACCAGGGGTGGAAGAGATAGAATGCACTAACGCACAACCACTTATGTTTCCTGATGATGAGGACATGGGAATACCACCTCAGCACGTCTCTGATGATGACGAAACACAGGTGCCAACTGCTGCGTCTTTCTGCAGTGTGCAGACTGAACAGGAGGTCAGGGGTCAAGACTGGGTGGAAGACGATGCAGGAGACGATGAGGTCCTAGACCCCACATGGAATGAAGGTCGTGCCACTGACTTTCACAGTTCGGAGGAAGAGGCAGTGGTGAGACCGAGCCAACAGCGTAGCAAAAGAGGGAGCAGTGGGCAAAATCAGAACACCCTCCGCCAAGAGACTCTGCCTGCTACTGACCGCCGCCATCTGGGACCGAGCACCCCAAAGGCAGCTTCAAGGAGTTCCCTGGCATGGCACTTCTTCAAACAATGTGCTGACGACAAGACCCGAGTGGTTTGCACGCTGTGCCATCAGAGCCTGAAGCGAGGCATTAACGTTCTGAACCTTAGCACAACCTGCATGACCAGGCACCTGCATGCAAAGCATGAACTGCAGTGGAGTAAACACCTTAAAAACAAGGAAGTCACTCCCCCTGCTGCCTCTTCTGCTGCTGCCGCCTCGGCCTCTTCTGCTGCTGCCTCGGCCTCTTCTGCTGCTGCTGCTGCCGCCTCGGCCTCTTCCTCTGCCTCTGGAGGAACGTTGGCACCTGCCGCCCAGCAAACATGGGATGTACCACCAACACCACCACCTGCGTCACCAAGCATCTCAACCATGTCACACGGCAGCGTTCAGCTCTCCATCTCACAAACATTTGAGAGAAAGCGTAAATTCCCACCTAGCCACCCTCGATCCCTGGCCCTGAATGCCAGCATTTCTAAACTACTGGCCTATGAAATGCTGTCATTTAGGCTGGTGGACACACACAGCTTCAAACAGCTCATGTCACTTGCTGTCCCACAGTATGTTGTTCCCAGCCGCCACTACTTCTCCAAGAGAGCCGTGCCTTCCCTGCACAAACAAGTGTCCGATAAAATCAAGTGTGCACTGCGCAACGCCATCTGTGGCAAGGTCCACCTAACCACAGATACGTGGACCAGTAAGCACGGCCAGGGACGCTATATCTCCCTAACTGCACACTGGGTAAATGTAGTGGCGGCTGGGCCCCAGGCGGAGAGCTGTTTGGCGCACGTCCTTCCGCCGCCAAGGATCGCAGGGCAACATTCTTTGCCTCCTATCTCCTCCTCCTCCTACTCAGCTTCCTCCTCCTCTTCTTCCACCTGCTCATCCAGTCAGCCACACACCTTCACCACCAACTTCAGCACAGCACGGGGTAAACGTCAGCAGGCCATTCTGAAACTCATATGTTTGGGGGACAGGCCCCACACCGCACAGGAGTTGTGGGGGGGGTATAGAACAACAGACCGACGAGTGGTTGCTGCCGGTGAGCCTCAAGCCCGGCCTGGTGGTGTGCGATAATGGGCGAAATCTCGTTGCAGCTCTGGGACTAGCCGGTTTGACGCACATCCCTTGCCTGGCGCATGTGCTGAATTTGGTGGTGCAGAAGTTAATTCGCAACTACCCCGACATCAGAGCTGCTGCATAAAGTGCGGGCCGTCTGTTCGCGCTTCCGGCGTTCACACCCTGCCGCTGCTCGCCTGTCTGCGCTACAGCGTAACTTCGGCCTTCCCGCTCACCGCCTCATATGCGACGTACCCACCAGGTGGAACTCCACCTTGCATATGCTGGACAGACTGTGCGAGCAGCAGCAGGCCATAGTGGAGTTTCAGCTGCAGCACGCACGGGTCAGTCGCACTGTGGATCAGACACACGGCGATGACGCCGTTATCAGCGTTACAATACCACTTCTATGTCTCCTTGAGAAAACACTTAGGGCGATGATGGAAGAGGAGGTGGCCCAGGAGGAAGAGGGGTCATTTTTAGCACTTTCAGGCCAGTCTCTTCGAAGTGACTCAGAGGGAGGTTTTTTGCAACACCAGAGGCCAGGTACAAATGTGGCCAGACAGGGCCCACTACTGGAGGACGAGGATGAGGTGGAGGAGGATGAGGATGAAGCATGTTCACAGCGGGGTGGCACCCAAAGCAGCTCGGGCTACTAACCTTAGTTAGTAGCTCCTTAGCCCCTGAAGACGCCACATCGGTGGTGAAACATGTCGGGGGAGCTGCAAGTTTAGGTTTTAGAGACAGTGCAGTGTGCTTGGAGTCCGGCCCCCGGAGTGCTGCAGACACTGGGTTAGCCGAGACAAATAGTTACGCTCTATCCTCAAGAGGAATCAAGGGATAAGAGCGACACAGACTCGATCCACTCTGATGCAGGATTGACGGAGATCTACATCTCAGGCTTGGGCTGTAGATATTCCTGTCAAACTGAAGCAGGGCAATACAACTTGATCAATCCCTCAGGACAGAGTTGTAGATATACAAAGGATAGAGACTGCAAATATAAGCAGTAATAACAAATCAAATAGAATCATTACTGTCACCAAGCACCATAGCACTGGAATTTTATATTCTTTTTCTTTTCTATTTTCCCGTAATTTTTTAAAGAATATAAAATAAATGTTACATTTTAAAATAGACCTTAAACGGGAACTTATTAGCCGCCAGGCTATTTGAACCTTAATCTATTTAGGTCCGCCTCACACTGCTGACCATGCTGTTGATATTTCCTTTTGGAGTTGCTAGAGCTTGTTTGTTTTGAATCTCCTGCTTCTCCAGACATCCCAAAGCTAAGTGCTTGTTGCCTTTTCTGTTTGTTGTTCGCTGGTGTGTTTTGTTTTAGAACTCAGGTAGATGCGGGTTGCTTCATCTGGGAAAGAACCAGCTGTCTCGTCTCCTGCTACCTATCCTAGGGCTCGTCAGTTTCAGCAAGGCCTAGGTATCCGGCGTATGAGCATTTCCACCATCAGGATCTGCTCACACTGGCAGGAGTTAGGGAAAAGCCTAGGGATTACTAGAAGGTCACCATCCCTTTTCTTTAGCTTTTGAGGCCTAGACTGTTGTCTATTTCTTTTGAGTGTATCTTGTGTTTTCCCCTTCCCTATTACCTGTGACATACACATTACTCCATCTTAGCATACAATTTATTCTCACTTAGGATTTGTAAGGCCTGTCTCACGTGATACTGATGCTTCTCCATGTAAGGGGAATAAATTAAAATATCATCCAGATACACCACCACAAACCTGCCCACCCGATGATGAAAGATGTCATTGATGAAATGTTGAAAGACAGCAGGAGCATTGGTCAACCCAAAAGGCTTGACCAAATTCTCAAAATGACCTTTAGAGGTATTAAAGGCCCCCCTCAAATCCAACTTAGAGAATACCTTGGCGCCGACAATCTGATTGAACAAATCTGGGATCAAAGGAAGGGGATAGGGATTATGGACAGTAATGTGATTAAGCTCACGGAACTCCAAACATGGCCTAAGAGTTCCGTTCTTTTTTTAACAAAGAAAAACATTGCAGCCACTGGGGATTTGGATGGTCTAATATGACCTTTACCCAAACTATCGGTGATATATTCTCGCATGGCTACTCTTTCATGTTCAGAAATATTATATAACCGAGACTTGGTCAATCTCGCTCCGGGAATAAGGTTGACCGGGCAATCATACTCCCGATGTGGTAACTGCAGGTCTCCACTTTCAGAGAATATGTCAGAAAAATTTGAAATAAAAGATGGCACTATTTTAGTGGTTACAACAGAAAGCGATGTGCTAAAAAATCACTCCAATCAAGAATCAGTCTCGCTTGCCAATCGATGGTAGGGTTATGTTTGGTTAACCAAGGTAAACCTATCACCAACGAAGCAGGCAGACCCTCCAGCACAAAACACGATATGGATTATTGATGAGAATCTTCCACCTTTAGGCGAATGTCCTGCACCATTTGTGATAAACTCTTTCGTGAGAGTGGCAGGGAATCAATCGCAAACATCAAAATATTTTTGTCTAACGCGCTTGTTGTCAAACCATGCATACGGAAGAATTGGCCATCCACTAGGTTAACCCCTGCCCCACTGTCAATAAATACTTCAATTCCCACAGTTTTGGAGTCTAGCGCCACCTTGGCAGGCAGGATAAATCTGGTACTACTGGTAAATGACAAAAGTACATTCTCAGATTTTCCTCCCACACTAGAGAAGAGGACAAAACACATTAGTTTTTTCTATTTCACCTTTAAAAACATAAGGACATACGTTAATAAAATGTCCCTCACAGAAAAAGCAGAGTCTTTTATTAACCCTAAAGTTTTTATCACCAGGTCCAGGAGTAACTTCTCCCAACAGCATTGGCTCATAATTAGACATGAGCTCAAGTGCCTCCCCACCCAAAGTGTCGGAGGAGGCCACCTCCCCACATGATAGTGAGTCCCGAGCGAGAGGAACCTTAGATCTCTCCCTCGGGCGTCTATCAATACGTACAGCCAGAGACATGGCTGTCTCCAATGACTCTGGATATTCATGAAATGCCAATGTGTCTTTCACGTTCACGGATAACCCTTAACAGAACTGACTACGGAGGGCTGGGTCATTCCACTCAATATCAGTTGCCCATCTCCAAAATTCAGAGCAATAGGACTCAGCAGAATACTCTCCCTGCCGTAACAGTGAAACAAGGTGATAAGACATTCTTCAGATACATTAATGAAAAAAAGGAAACTAAAACAAGGAATTACCAAATTAAAAACAAAAGGAGGGTATATAGAAGAAGATAAAGAACTAGCTGACTGCCTCAATGAATACTTTTGTTCAGTTTTTACAAAGGAAAATGAAGGAAAAGGACCTCAGTTAGGAAAGAACACTAATGAATCTTTTGATGCATGTGTCTTAACAGAGGAAGAGGTTCTAAGTCAGCTGTCTAAAATTAATACAAATAAGTCACAGGGGCCTGATGGGATACACCCAAAGCTATTAAAAGAGCTCAGCTGTGAACTAACAAAACCATTAACAGATTTATTTAACCAATCACTGGTAACAGGAGTCGTCCCAAAAGATTGGAAATTAGCAAATGTTCTGCCCATTCACAAGAAAGGTAGTAGGGAGGAATCGGGCAACTATAGATCAGTAATAGTGTGGAAATTAATGGCTACCATACTGAAGGAGAATATTGTGGAACATCTAAAATTCCATGGATTAAAAGATAAAAAAAACAGCATGGGATTACTTCAAGGAGATCATGTCAAACTAATCTTATTGATTTTTTTGATTGGGTGCCTAAAATAATAGATGGCGGAGGTGCAGTAGACATCGCTTATCTAGACTTTAGTAAAGCTTTTGATACTGTCCCACATATAAGGCTTATCAATACATTACAGTCTTTGTGCTTGGACTCCCATATTGTTGAATGGATTAGGCAGTGGCTGAGTGACAGACAACAGAGGGTTGTAGTCAATGGAGTATATTCAGACCATGGTCTTGTTACCAGTGGGGTACCTCAGGGATCTGTTCTGGGACCCATATTGTTTAATATCTTTATCAGCGAAATTGCAGAAGGCCTCGGTGGTAAGGTGTGTCTTTTTGCTGATGACACAAAGATTTGTAACAGGGTTGATGTTCCTGGAGGGATACACCAAATGGAAAAGGATTTAGGAAGACTAGAGGAATGGTCAAAAATCCGGCAACTAAAATTTAATGTTGATAAGTGCAAGATAATGCACCTGGGGCGTAAAAACCCAAGAGCAGAATATAAAATCTGTGATACAGTCCTAACCTCAGTATCTGAGGAAAGGGATTTAGGGGTCATTATGTCAGAAGACTTAAAAGGTAGGCAGACAATGTCATAGAGCAGCAGGAAATGCTAGCAGAATGCTTGGGTGTATAGGGAGAGGCATTACCAGTAGAAAGAGGGAGGTGCTCATGCCGCTCTACAGAGCACTAGTGAGACCTCATTTGGAGTATTGTGCGCAGTACTGGAGACCATATCTCCAGAAGGATATCGATACTTTGGAGAGAGTTCAGAGAAAAGCTACTAAACTGGTACATGGATTGCAGGATAAAACTTACCAGGAAAGATTAAAGGACCTTAACATGTATATCTTGGAAGAAAGACGAGACAGAGGGGATATGATAGAAACTTTTAAATACATAAAGGGAATCAACAAGGTAAAAGAGGAGAGAATATTTAAAAGAAGAAAATCTGCTACAAGAGGACATAGTTTTAAATTAGAGGGGCAAAGGTTTAAAAGTAATATCAGGAAGTATTACTTTACTGAGAGAGTAGTGGATGCATGGAATAGATTTCCTGCAGAAGTGGTAGCTGCAAATACAGTGAAGGAGTTTAAGCATGCATGGGATAGGCATAAGGCCATCCTTCATATAAGATAGGGCCATAGTATTCAGTATATTGGGCAGACTAGATGGGCCGAATGGTTCTTATCTGCCGACACATTCTATGTTTCTATGTTTCTAACCCACGCAATTTAGTCTCGGCCAGGGAGACCCGATCTGGGTCATCGTAGATAAGCCCCAGAGCTCTTAAAAATTCATCTACCGACCGAAGGTATTGTGATACGGTTGGCAAAGAAAAAGCCCAAGACTGAGCGTCAACTTTCAGTAATGAAATTATAATCCCCACTCTTTGACTTTCGTCCCCAGAAGAGTTAGGACGTAGACTAAAATATAATTTCCACGACTCCCTGAACCAAACAAAGTTGTCACTTACCCCGGAAAACCTATTCGGGATAGCAACCTTAGGTTCCGGGCAGGCCTGGTTCCTGCTGCTGGAAGCCGCCGCCTGTGGTCTCTGAAACTGCGAGACAGCCGTGCGGAGGTCGGCCACCTCCAAAGACAGTCCCTGCATATGATCGACCAGTGCAGAAACAGTATCCATCGCTGCTCTGACACAAACAAAATGACGTTTTTTGGGCGATTGATAATGTTATGGGTAATGGGGAGGGGATAACACCAGATAACACACAGGAGGAATAGACCAGAGTCTAGGCTTCAAAGCTAAGGGAGAGGGATGGTGACCTCCTAGGAATCCCTAGACCTCTCCCTAACTCCTGCCAATATGAGTATACCCTAAAGGTGGAAATACTCATGCACCGGAACCTTAGCTCTGGAGACCCTGGAAATCCCTAGGAGTGGTGGCAGGGAATGAGACTACTGGTTCCTTCCCAGATAAAGGAACCAGCATCTCCCTGAGGCCTAGAAAACAACAAACACAGGTGAACAACAAAATGCAAAACAAAATGCACTTAGTTTAAAGAAGAATGGAGGAGCAGGAGATCCAAAGGAACAACACTCCAGCTCAACCAACTCCAGCAGGAAATATCAACCACATGGTAAGCAGTGTGTGTCAGAACTAAATAGAGCCTCAGTAATGATCACAAGCTGCACCTGAAGAGGTGTGGTCATCAACAAACAACAATACTGCAAGATGAAAACAGAGAGACTGTCAGATACCCTCATGTGTCGTCAGTCTCTCAGATCTTCTCACCTCTGTGACATCCATCACCATGGAGTTTCATAGTAAAAAATAAAAAAGTTTTTTTTTAGGACTCTGCAGGATGGGAAAGTGTAGTATACCATATTTTTCCATCCTGCAAAGTCCAGCAAAAAACATGTAGGCGAACGTAATTTTATTATTTTATTTTTACAATATAATTCTATGGTGACAGATGCCACAGTATGGCGTCTGTCTGAGGCGTCTGTTAATGTATATACGTTTTTTGTGTGTACATTAAATATATGGCAAAAATGTCATGTGAACCCAGCCTAACTGACAGGGAAGAAGCTGAACAGACCCCCCTTCCCCCTATTATGATGGGGTTCATTCAATTTCCGTTCACGGGCCTGTCTTTTTACTAGACCGAAAAAGTGCTGCATACAAGTCTTTCTTGTCTGGTCTTTAGACAGAATCTGCAAAAGAGGCTCCAAACGCAGCCTCCAACGCAGATGTGAGCGAGTGTAGGCCGATATATTATGTATTTGAATTACTGCAAATTTCGTGCTCCTCCTCGGACAAAAATACTCCTCAAAAATGGCTGGAAGAGTATTTTTACTCTTCTGGAAAAAATGTAGTGTGACCTCTGACAATAACTATATGCTGGCACACTTTTGCATGCCATCATATTGTGGTTGTACATAAAGAAACTAACCAGTGCATAATGACCTACAGTTCCAGCAATGATGGCATAGGACTTTGTGTGTCATTATAGAAGAGGATAGTCTATGGGTGTGAACACACGTTACAGAAAAGCAGCAGATTTTTGCTGTTCCCTAAGCAAGTGTCACTGTCCCTCAGGTGACTGATGTCAGGGAATCAAGGAGATTGGCTGAGCGTGGAGGAATCTAGTAGCCTCCTTGATTTCTCTTGATTCAGTGTTGATAGAGTTAATGACCACTTCCCTTTTATCTGCTGTTGCTCAGTGGTCATCACTTCTACCCTTTATAGTCTGACCCCACCCTTCTGACTATGCGGTAGATAGCTTCATTTGGGTTTGGCTGAGCTGGTGTGAGATCCTCTCTGGTGTTCCTGCTCGTCCGTCTCTACAGGAGTTAAGTGTTGCGTTTGTTTGTGTTTGGTATATTCCCTGTGTTTTGTATCTGGGCCTGAGACATAGACTTTCATTTGTCCATCTGGGGAGGAATGGGATGTCTCTGGTCCTAACCTTTTCCAGGGCCTTATAGGAATATAAAGGCCTAGGTATCCTGCATATGAATATTCCTATCTTCAGGGTCTATTCATATTGATAGATAGTTAGGGCCCGGATTAGGGTTGTCTAGGAGGTGACCTGTTTCTTCCCTAGTTTCCAGGCCCAGTTACTGTTCCCCTTCCCTCCTGTGTTCAGTGTGGAGGAGTTTCCCCCCACACTGGATCGTGACAGCAGGTCTATTAGCATGTTAAAATCTGCAGCACTTTTGCAATATGTTCACATCCTATGTGTCAGTGAAAATTGTGAGTAATGAGTGCAGCACTTAGAGCATGACCATATGTGGCATAAATGGTATTCAATGGAAATTTAGTATGGCAACTAGGTAAATTGTAATCAACTGCCTAAACTAACAAACTGCGGGTGTATCACCTAATCTGGAGTAGGTGACGGCTGACCAGGCAAAATAGAGTCTATAAAACAAGTCTCAAAGGGTCAGGCAGGAGCAGTGTCTGAATATAGGCCAAGGTAGTCAGTCATCTAGTCAGGGCCAGTAGCATAGGTGCAGATCAGGTCAGGAACGGGGATATCAGAACAGGAACACAAGCCGGGGTCAGATACTCGGGCAGACACTGTGGCCTCAGTTGAAGCAAGTGCATGTATATCCCATCATGGAGGAGCAGTGAACAGACAGCATGAATGGACATTAACAGGGTTACTGTGTCTGCTGGGAGAAGTAGTACGCTGGCTGGCACAGACTGCCGGCATTACATAAATATATCTGTCTTTGAATAGATGATAAGTTAATTTTGCAAATCCATTTTTAGAAGGATACGCACTCTGCCTAATTTGTTTGCATTGGACACCTAGAAATAGTAAATTTAAAAGGGGTTTTCCAGTTTATACAAGTGTGCCGTGTACTATGGAGTCACTCTACCATAGACTTCTATAGGAGAGCAATCTAGCCCATAGAAGTCTATTAAAGAGCGGCTGCAGTACATAGCCACGCCACAGCATCGTAGATGCGGTCTATTCTAAGAATACTTATAAGGAAACTCACTTGTGAAAGCTGGAAAACATATTTTATGATGTACAAGGTTGACCACATATCAATGGTATGTCCTGCGGAAGCTCAGATTGGTCTTTAAATTTTTGTTAGAAGAAACAAAGGCCAAGTTCATAAAGTGTATCATCGGTGAATATGCGTGGTGGTCAGAGGAATCCCGGCCTAACCAGCAGTAAAACAATGGGAAAGGTCCTTCTGGAGTCCGGGAAATAGAAAATAACTATAAAGACTTTATTATCCACCGTTCACTTGTGTTACTTTAGTCAATGCTATAAAGTGAAACAAATACAAATAATAATGTCACCGAAGCTTCTCCAGAATGGTTCTTGTGCAGAGAATGGGATTTAGCTAATTCACTGTGAAGCTAAATACTATGAAAGATCAGGTCAAGGACAATAGGGGAATAAATGGTCCCTGCAGATTATAGGAAATAGACGGCTGCCATAGAGCTGGCCATTCTCCATTATTAGTGAGGACCAGGTCCTTCTGAGTCACAGGAAATAGCCAATTCACTGGGACAAGGCTAAATACTGTATCTATGCAGGACCTCACCACTAGGGGGCAAAAAGGTCCTTACCAGTTAAGGGAAATAGACAGCTGCTGTTGGCTATTTCCCATGACTGGGGAGGACCAGGTCCCTCTGAGTCATGGGATTTAATCACAACTGTATCTGCTGCGGTAGATGCTAGAATGGAGTTGTTAGAAGGAGGTCTGTGACATCATGTCACGACGGGGAGTGGGCGAATCCCCCCCATCGCGCAATGTCCTTTGCTACCGGGCTGCAATGCAGGGAAAAGGGAGCTGGTCACCTCCTAAAACTTCCCTCAACAGGCCCTAGTCTCCTAGCTGTATGAGCCCCCTTCAAAGGTAAGGGGACTCATACCCACGTGCCTAGAATTCTAAGTATGCCTGCATTGCCCTACAGCTGGTGACAGGGCAGAGAACACCTGTTCATCCAGGACACGGATGACAGGCGTCTCCAAAGGCCCAGTAGCTGGCAGGGTGCAAGACTATAAACAGTACGGCAGGTAAATAGCACAGCAACACCACAAATGCTATCAACTCTTACCTGTCACAGCCGAGATGGAAGGACGGCACCAACGACAACCCGGACCTCCCTGCGGCTACAAGAAGCATGGAGGTTCCAGTCTTGCATATTGCTTAAACCCCTCCAGTGCAACATACACACACCAAAAGTGACACGTCAAGCAGCCATGCTGGTAACAACACCACAAATACCAGACATGGCACACCACACTAGACGTACAACAAAACCAGAGAGGAAGGGTACAGGAAACAGCCACAAATAATAAGCATGACAACTAAGGGTGGCTCACACAGCAGGACACATTCAGCCAGGGAGCAGAGCTCCAACACAGACTGACAACAAGCAAACCAAACGGACCTCAGGCTCCACCACACCAACATATAAGGAGGCCTGAGGTCACACCCACCACACTCCAACAAGTTTAACCCCGTGCACACCAAAGCAGGGAAAACACCATTAAACGTTGCCGCAGGCAACTAAATGGAGCCACGACCTTAACACAACGTCGTGACACATCACTGGTCACATGCTCCTTTATGGTCACATGACAAACCCCGATGGCAGCAGCTTGTGGAAAGAGGAAGGTCTGTGTGCTGGGCAGTGATGGCGACCTGTGTGCTGGGGGAGGCAGTGATGGCGACCTGTGTGCTGGGGGAGGCAGTGAGGGCGACCTGTGTGCTGGGGGAGGCAGTGATGGTGACCTGTGTGCTGGGGGAGGCAGTGATGGCGACCTGTGTGCTGGGGGAGGCAGTGATGGCGACCTGTGTGCTGGGGGGGCACAGTGATGGCGACCTGTGTGCTGGGGGGGCAGTGATGGCTACCTGTGGGCTGGGGGAGGCAGTGATGGCGACCTTTGTGCTGGGGGAGGCAGTGATGGTGACCTGTGTGCTGGGGGGGGGGGGCAGTGATGGCGACCTGTGTGCTGGGGGGGCAGTGATGGCAACCTGTGTGCTGGGGGAGGCAGTGATGGCGACCTGTGTGCTGGGGGAGGCAGTGATGGCGACCTGTGTGCTGGGGGAGGCAGTGATGGCGACCTGTGTGCTGGGGGAGGCAGTGATGGCGACCTGTGTGCTGGGGGAGGCAGTGATGGCGACCTGTGTGCTGGGGGAGGCAGTAATGGCAACCTGTGTGCTGGGGGGGGCAGTAATGGCGACCTGTGTGCTGGGGGGGCAGTGATGGCTACCTGTGTGCTGGGGGAAACAGTGATGGCTATCTGTGTGCTGGGGGAGGCAGTAATGGCTACCTGTGGGATGAGGGTTGCAGTGATGGTGACCTGTGTGCTGGGGGGTCAGAGATGGCGACCTGTGTGCTGGGGTTGGCAGAGATGGCAACCTGTGTGCTGGGGTGGGCAGAGATGGTAATCTGTTCGGGGGGGGCAGAGATGGCGACCTGTTCGGGGGGGGGGGGGGGGGAAGTACTGTCTGTACCTTGGGAACAGTTCGCCGGAGAGGCACGAGCAGCGGTCGGTGGGTGTGGGGTGCAGACAATGGTGTATATCTTATGTCAGGTCTGTGTGAGAGAAGAGGCACATGGTGAGGATTGTGTGTTTTGTAGGACACCTGATCAGACAGTAGTAGTTGGGGGAGCAGTCTAGATAGATGGGGTGACCTGGGGTGCAGTACCTGGTCTCCGGGCATATGGGGTCAGCAAGGAGTATTGTGTGGTAGCCATTAAGATCAGACAAGAAGATCATGAGTGCAAGAGTGAGGTGACGTGGGGGGAGTGTTTTTTTGTGTGGAAAGAAAAAGGTCAGAGGGACCCATGCAGAGCAATGGCGAGAGATGGGTGTCGTCATGAACCAAGAAGTTTATTGGGCAAGTCATGGATCAAACACCTGTTGTGAATTTTGCTGTTAAGCTCCTTGTTAGAGAACAGCAAGTTTTGCAAAAAGTATTGAAACATTGAACCCAAATATCCCTAACCTTTTGGTGAGTAGTGTATTTATACATAGTCATCATTTTTTCTAAACTGAATAACCCTAATTTTCATAATATGGGACAAGAAGTCCATCCATTCCAGTTATTACTTTAGTTGCCCTCCTCTGAACCCTCTCCAGCTCTGCTGTCTGTCTTCTACACAGGAGCCCAGAACTGTACACAGTCCTCCATGTGTGGTCTGACTAGTGATGTGTAAAGTGGCATGACTATGTTCTCATCACCAGCATCTAGTCCCCTTTTGATGCACCCCGGTATCTTAATGGCCTTGGCAGCAGCTGCCTGACACTGATTTCTACAGTTAAGTTTACTGTCAACTTCTTAAGTCCTTTTCCATGTCAGTATTGGGGCTCATACACAAGAACGTATATTTTTTCTGCATCTGATCCGCATTTATCAGTGTTACTATTTATTAGAAAGAGTCACTAATACACATACATAATATAAAAAATACAAAAACCATAAACATGAAGCTATTAAGAAGCCGGTACAGAGGGGAGAAGACCCTGACAAGTTAGCGAGAACAATTTACAGTTAGTTTGGGTTACCTTGCAGCTTGATAATCATAAGGTAACTCGTGTAGGTGTGATATATAGACCACCTAGCCAAGTCAAAGAATTAGATGATCTACTAGTTGAGGAAATAGCTAAAATGACATTGAAGGGGGAAGTTATTATTATGGGAGACTTCAATCTTCCTGATGTAAACTGGAAAACCAAAATAGCTAGTTCTGCCAAGAGTACAGATATTCTAAATTCCCTACTGGGATTATCTCTACAGCAAGTAGTGGAGGAGCCAACCCGGAAGGAGGCCATTTTAGATTTAGTATTCACAAATGGGAATTTGGTATATGATATTACTGTAGGGGAAAGCTTGGGATCTAGTGATCACCAGTCAGTGTGGTTTACTATAAGTACAGTGACTGAGTCACACCACACAAAAACATTAGATTAGTAGTATACGAGTCCCTATCAGACTGGAACAGTTTAATTGGAGTCCAGGAGAAATGGGACTACTTAAAAGTGGCACTATTGAAGGCAACAGAAGATTGCATTAGGCTTGTCAGTAAAAGCAAAAAAAGGAAGAGACCACTGTGGTACTCAGCAGAAGTGGCCAAAATCATTAAAAACAAAAAGATAGCATTTAGGAATTATAAAAATAAAAAAAAACGAGGATGACAGACAAATTTATAAGATTAGGCAGAGAGAGGCCAAACAAGTTATAAGAGCTTCTAAAGCACAGGCAGAAGAGAAATTAGCTCAGTCAGGGAAAAAAGGCGATAAGGCATTCTTCAGATACATAAATGAAAAAAGGAAACTAAAACAAGGAATTACCAAATTAAAAAGTAAAGAAGGAAGGTATATGGAAGAAGATAAAGAACTAGCTGACTGCCTCAATGAATACTTCTGTTCAGTTTTTACAAAGGAAAATGAAGGAGAAGGACCTCAGTTGGGAAAGAAGACTAATGAATCTTTTGACGCATGTGTCTTTACAGAGGAAGAGGTTCTAAGTCAACTGTCTAAAATTAATACAAATAAGTCACAGGGGCCTGATGGGATACACCCAAAGCTATTAAAAGAGCTCAGCGGTGAACTAGCAAAACCATTAACAGATTTATTTAACCAATCACTGGCAACAGGAGTCGTCCCAGAAGATTGGAAATTAGCAAATGTTGTGCCCATTCACAAGAAAGGTAGTAGGGAGGAATCGGGCAACTATAGGCCAGTAAGCCTAACATCAATAGTGGGGAAATTAATGGAAACCATACTTAAGGAGAGGATTGTGGACCATCTAAAATCCCATGGATTGAAAGATGAAAAACAGCATGGGTTTACTTCAGGGACATCATGTCAAACTAATCTTATTGATTTTTTTGACTGGGTGACTAAAATAATAGACGGTGGAGGTGCAGTAGACATCGCTTATCTAGACTTTAGTAAGGCTTTTGATACTGTCCCACAGGCTTATCAATAAAGTGCAGTCATTGGGCTTGGACTCCCATATTGTTGAATGGATTAGGCAGTGGCTGAGGGACAGGCAACAGAGGGTTGTAGTCAATGGAGTATATTCAGACCATGGTCTTGTTACCAGTGGGGTACCTCAGGGATCTGTTCTGGGACCCATATTGTTTAATATCTTTATCAGCGAAATTGCAGAAGGCCTCAATGGTAAGGTGTGTCTTTTTGCTGATGAAACAAAGATTTGTAACAGGGTTGATGTTCCTGGAGGAATACACCAAATGGAAAAGGACTTAGGAAAACTAGAGGAATGGTCAAAAATCTGGCAGTTAAAATTTAATGTTGATAAGTGCAAGATAATGCACCTGGGACGTAAAAACCCAAGAGCAGAATATAAAATCAGTGATACAGTCCTAACCTCAGTATCTGAGGAAAGGGATTTAGGGGTCATTATTTCAGAAGACTTAAAGGTAGGCAGACAATGTCACAGAGCAGCAGGAAATGCTAGCAGAATGCTTGGGTGTATAGCAAGAGGAATTACCAGTAGAAAGAGGGAGGCGCTCATGCCGCTCTACAGAGCACTAGTGAGACCTCATTTGGAGTATTGTGCTCAGTACTGGAGACCATATCTCCAGAAGGATATTGATTCTTTGGAGAGAGTTCAGAGAAGAGCTACTAAACTGGTACATGGATTGCAGGATAAAACTTACCAGGAAAGATTAAAGGACCTTAACATGTATAGCTTGGAAGAAAGACGAGACAGAGGGGATATGATAGAAACTTTTAAATACATAAAGGGAATCAACAAGGTAAAAGAGGAGAGAATATTTAAAAGAAGAAAAACTGCTACAAGAGGACATAGTTTTAAATTAGAGGGGCAAAGGTTTAAAAGTAATATCAGGAAGTATTACTTTACTGAGAGAGTAGTGGATGCCTGGAATAGCCTTCCTGCAGAAGTGGTAGCTGCAAATACAGTGAAGGGGTTTAAGCATGCATGGGATAGGCATAAGGCCATCCTTCATATAAGATAGGGCCAGGGGCTATTCATAGTATTTAGTATATTGGGCAGACTAAATGGGCCAAATGGTTCTTATCTGCCGACACATTCTATGTTTAGAGCTTACAATCTACAAGGGAAGGAGAAGGACACAGTAGGTGAGGGTAAAGCTGCTCATCTGGCTGTGTGGAGGCAGCGTGCTCATTGTAGGTGGTAGGCCTTTCTAAAGAGGTGGTTTTCAGGTTGCTTTTAAAGATTTGGATGTTTGGGGGGTGGGGGGGGGTGGTCTGATGTACTGGGGTTTTGAGTTCCAGAGTATGGAGGATGCAGGTGAGAAATCTTGTAGACGATTGTGTGAAGAACAGACAAGAGGAGAAAAAAGAAGGCGGTCTTGTGAGGATCGGGGATTATGTGTGAAGGTTGCATAAAACAATCCAGCACTGCCGTTTTTCAAACCAGACACTTTATATTGCGATACACAGGCAGATAAAAACACAAGTGTATTGTGAAATGAAGTATCCGATTTGAGGAGCGGCAGTGCTGGACGTTTTATACTATATTGAAAAAGTTCCAACTCACCATGACACACCGCTCTAAAGAAACGTTGATTTCACTCTGGACTGTTGGAGCTGGTAAGGGGGGAGTACCCCTATTCATTTTGTCTTCACATGTGGAGATGTATTAGCAAAGCAGGTGAGAGATGTAAGGAGGGGACCGATTGTTCACGGCCTTATATGTAGTGGTTAGTATTATAAACTGAATTTGCTGGACAATGTGGTAAACCTCATTTTCCACTTCTCTGCCCAAGCCTCCAATCTAGCCAGATCCATCTGAGGCAGTATAAGTGAGCTGGATACAGTACCTACAGAATTCAGCATCTGACTCCATTCATGTTCTGCAGGTAATAAAGATGGAGGGAGGATACATATGAAACACATATATGAGCATCACTTGGTCACTGAAGTCATGTTGGCATTATTCAGGGGTTAATTGTGACATCACAAGCGATTTCCACCACTGCTATATCACTCAGCAACAGTATCTAGATAGGTTTACCATTAAACTGCAGGAATGTACATATGGGGTTAATTATCACAGATCACATGGTCAGATAAATCAGTGATGTAGTCATCATGCCACCAATATCACTGTCTCCGCACAGGAGGGTTAGTCTGTAGGAGCAATGAAGGTCACAGCGCTAGGAGAAAGTATAATATGAGCCTAGAAAGACAACGTCTGTCAGTGACAAGGGTGACGCTGTCGTGGAGCAAATAGAAAAGTTTATTATTGGCTTTTAAGCTGGAGATGCACGGTGACATCAGATGATATTGTCCATCCCTCTAATCTCTCCTTCTAAATCCTGGTAGGTCTTGTCTGAACTATTAAGGTCTCTTTCCCTGCTGGATTTATTGAGTATGTGTTTACATTGACTATTTCACCCCTGTATCTGGTCCTCCTTGATTAGGCCAAATGTACCCCCTCCCCTCTTGGTCACACCTGATTGAACACTGAGTGGTATAAGTCTAAGGTCCTAGGTCTTTTGAGACCTTGGTCTTTCCAAATGTAACTCTTAACTGCACAGACTGAATTATACCAGAATTGGACCAGAAAAGGACCACAGGTAATTACAGACATAGTTAATGCAAACAATGTTTCAATTTTTCATCTTACTGTAACCACTTGTCAACAACCTCCTGAAATACCCCCACGTTCATTCACCCAGCAAGGAACTATTCATCTCTCCCTCCATCTTACCTTCTCATCTGACCGCTTGCACAAACCTGCTTGGCAACATAAAACACTTCCTTCCCAAACACACACAGATACCTCCTGTTCTCACCTATTAACACTTTCTCTGCTTCTCCTTACAGCTGGTGATATCTCTCCAAATCCAGGCCCCCCTCAGCAAATCCCCACTATCACCTCTACATCCCAATACAAATCTCCTACAAATTTCTGCAACTCCTTAAACCTAATAACCATTCCTGTGACCCCTGCTCCTTTGGTTCCGCTTGCAGGAGCATTATGGAACGCACGCTCTGTCTGTAACAAACTGTCGTACATTCATGAACTTTTCATCTCTCAAAACCTTTCCTTTCTGGGTCTCACAGAAACATGGCTGACATCCTCTGACACCTCCTCCCCTGCTGCACTCTCATATAGTGGATTTCAATTCACTCACACCCCCCGCCCCGGCTGCAAACATGGTGGAGGAGTTGGTTTTCTCCTATCAGACACCTGCTCCTACAGCCCAACTCCACTGCCACCCTCCATTACGCTCACCTCATTTGAAGTACACTCTGTTTGCATCTACTCTCCCTCCAACCTCCAAGTAGCCGTCATTTACCGCCCCCCAGGCCCAGCCACCATCTTTCTTGACCACTTTAACACCTGGCTACTACACTTTCTTTCTGCCGACATCCCCACTATCATCATGGGTGACTTCAACATCCCTATTGACACCTGCCACTCAGCCGCCTCTAAACTCCTATCGCTCTCTTCCTCCTTCGACCTATCACAGTGGTCTTCAGTTCCCACCCACAGGGATGGTCACACTTTGGATCTTATCTTTACCCGCCTCTGCTCCCTATCTAACCTTTCTAATTCGCCTCTCCCCTTATCCGACCACAACCTACTCACCTTCTCTTCATTGGTCTCTTCTGCTGCTCCCCCGGTCCACACACTAGCACACCCCCACAGGAACCTTAAACATCTAGACTTTCGCTTGCTTTCTGACTCTCTTCTCCCACTCTCTACCATCTGTTCCCTCCAAGACCCAGATGCTGCTACCACCCTATATAACACCACAATAAGTACAGCTCTGGACACTGTTGCCCCCCTCACACACAACAAAACCAGAAAAATTAACAGACAACCCTGGCACACCAACCTGACCAAAAAACGTAGACAAGCTTCCAGGGCTGCTGAGCGGCGATGGAAGAAATCCCATTCAAAAGATCATTTCACCGCATACAAGCAATCCCTCCTCATATTCAAATCCTCACTCGCTGATGCAAAACAGGCCTACTTCTCATCTCTCATATCTTCCCTGGCCCAAAGCCCTAAACAACTTTTTAGCACTTTTAACTCCCTTCTCCACCCCCCCAGCGCCCCCACCCTCTCCTCTCTTCTCAGCTTAGGACTTTGCCAAATATTTAAAACAAAAGATAGTCAACATCAGAGAAAGCTTCACTACACAATCCCCACAGACCCTCTACACAACTGCTCGGTCCTCTTCTCCCAAAACCCGCTTCTCCACCATTACAGAAGAAAAACTCTCCACTCTATTCTCCAGATCACATCTCACCACCTGTGCACTTGACCCAATCCCATCCCACCTCATCCCTAACATCACCACAGTATTTATCCCAGCCCTATCTCATCTCTTCAACCTATCACTAACCTCTGGTGTCTTCCCCTCTGCTTTTAAACATGCTACCATTACACCCATCCTCAAAAAGCCTTCACTTGACCCATCTTCTTTGTCCAGTTATCGCCCCATATCACTGCTTCCGTATGCCTCAAAGCTACTTGAACAACATGTCCATTCTGAACTGTCCTCTCACCTTTCCTCCTGCTCCCTCTTTGACCGCCTACAATCTGGCTTCCGACCCAGCCATTCGACTGAGACTGCCCTCACCAAACTCACCAATGACCTACTGACAGCCAAAACCAAGAAACAATACTCTGTCCTCCTTCTCCTTGACCTGTCCTCTGCCTTCAACACTGTTGACCACTCCCTTCTGTTGCAAACTCTCTCATCTCTTGGCATCACTGACCTGGCCCTCTCCTGGATCACATCATACCTCACAGACCAGACGTTTAGCATCTCCCACCACCTTCTCGTCTCATTCCCTCTCTGTTGGTGTCCCGCAAGGCTCTGTCCTAGGACCCCTGCTCTTCTCTATCTACACTTTTGGCCTGGGACAGCTCATAGAGTCCCATGGCTTTCAGTATCACTCCTACGCTGACGACACACAAATCTACCTCTCTGGTCCAGACATCACCACCTTACTATCCAGAATCCCACAATGTCTATCTTCTATATCATCCTTCTTCTCCTCTCGCTTTCTAAAACTTAACATGGATAAAACAGAATTCATCCTCTTTCCCCCATCTTGCTCAACCCCCTTAACAGACCTATCTATCACGATCAATGGCTGCACACTCTCCCCGGTCAACCAAGTCCGCTGCCTTGGAGTGACCTTGGATTCTGCCCTCTCCTTCAGACCGCACATCCACGCACTTTCCACCACCTGCCGCCTCCAACTCAAAAACATCTCCCGCATCCGTGCTTTCCTTAACTTTGAATCAGCGAAAATGCTTGTACATGCCCTCATCATCTCCCGCCTAGACTACTGCAACACTCTCCTCTGTGGTCTTCCATATAGCACTCTCGCACCCCTCCAATCTATCCTCAACTCTGCTGCCCGACTAATCCACCTCTCACCCTATTACTCCTCTGCCTCTCCCCTCTGCCAATCCCTTCACTGGCTCCCCATTGCCCAGCGAATTCACTTCAAAGTACTAACAAATACATACAAGGCCGTCCATAACCTGTCCCCTCCCTATGTAACAGTCCTACAGGCTCACCTGAGTCAGAGGACCGCTGGCTGGAGGTAGGAGTGGAGCCCAGTGGCAAGGACCGCAGGCAGGTAGTAAGCGTGGTCAGACAATCCGGATGGCAACGGTGGTAGCAGTTCAGTAGGTAGGGATAAGGCAGAAGAGTAGTCGGTAGGCAGGCGGTGAGTCAGGGCAGGCGGCAGTAAGCGTGGTCAGACAATCCGGATGGCAACGGTGGTAGCAGTTCAGTAGGTAGGGATAAGGCAGAAGAGTAGTCGGTAGGCAATTCCTGGTCAGCAGTGGACTTCCAGCAGTAGCAGGAGCAACAGATGAGGAGAAGCTTGATCAAGGCTCAGGAGCTCAATAATCAGCAAACTGGAGTGCAAGGGGCTGGACTATATAGGGAAGTACCAGGTGTGGGGAATCAAGGGTAATGAGCAAGGCTAGGCAAGACTGAGGTTAACTAATAGACTTCAGGGAGGAATGTCCAGAGAGGATGGTAGCCTAGTAAGCAGGGCTACTGCCTGGGATGTGGCTGGTCACGGGTTCGAATCCCGACAGTACTCCCCCCCTTCCAAGGTGACCTCCGGGCACCGCAGGGGCAGGCTTACCGGGGTGCTGTTGGTGGAACTCTTTTACCAGTCTGGGGGCGTGGACATTTTCTTCTCGCTCCCAGGAGTTATCCTCGGGAGGGTAACCCTCCCACCCAATTAGGTATTGTAGTCTTCCTCCGTGGATCCTGGAGTCGAGAATCTTTGCGACAACGTATTCTTCTTCACCCTGTACCCTCACAGGTGGTGGAGGGGGCGAGTGGCGGCCTGTGAAGGTGTTCTCCACGTATGGCTTGAGGAGAGAGCAATGGAAGACAGGGTGCACCCTAATGGAGTCCGGGAGGTCGAGCCGGAACGTGACCTCGTTGATTTGTGCGGTGATCCGGAACGGACCCATGTATCTTTGGGCAAATTTTTTGGAGGGGACCTTCAATCTGAGGTTCCTGGTGGACAGCCACACCTTGTCTCCCACATGGAAGCCCGGGGTGGGTTTGCGACGTCTGTCTGCTCCCTGTTTAAAGCGCCTCTGGGCAAGCTGGAGGTTGTCTATAATGTTCTCTTGTGCCTCCGGTAGGGTTGTTAGGCGTTCGGCCACTGCTGGGAGGGTGGAGGCAACGGGTAGGTGGGGAATGAACACCGGGTGCGAGCCTGTGTTAGCAAAGAAGGGGCTGTGCTTGGTTGAGCTGTGCTCAGCATTGTTGTAGGCGAACTCGGCCGTGGGGAGATGATCAAGCCAGTCATCCTGCAGGTGGGAGCTGAAACAGCGTAGGTATTGCTCTAGGGTCTGATTAGTTCTCTCCGTCTGCCCGTTTGACTGAGGGTGGAAAGCAGAGGACAGGTTCACTTTAACCCCGAGCGCCAGGCAGAAGTTCTTCCAGAACTTTGAGGCAAATTGTACGCCTCGGTCGGAGACCACGTCGTCCGGGATCCCATGCAGCCTGAAGACCTCTCTGAGAATAAGATCGGCCGTCTGTTTGGCTGTGGGTAGGCCTTTGTAGGGGATGAAATGGGCCATCTTGGTGAGACGGTCGACCACGACCAGGATGGCGTTCATCCCTTTTGAAGGAGGAAGGTCTACCACAAAGTCCATGGAGATCGAGCCCCAGGGGCGGGAGGGAATCGGGAGGGGTTGTAACAGACCCACTGGAGAGGAACGAGGAGTCTTATTGCGGGCACAGACCGTGCACGAGGAGATGTACCTCTTGATGTCCTCCTTGTATGTTGGCCACCAGAAGGAGCGGGAGAGAAGCTCCTGAGTCTTTCTTGTGCCAAAATGGCCGGCCACCTTGGAGTCATGGTTGAGTTTGAGCACTTCGAGCCGTGCGATTTCTGGTACATATAGTTGTAGGTCCTGATGAAACCAATGACCGTTCTTAAACGTAAGGCTGACATTGCCTGTGGGGTGGGAGAGGAAGGGGTCATTTTCATATCCTTCTTTGATTGTGCCCATGAGTTCTTTAGAGTAGGTGGCCCCTACGACCCTTCTCTCGGGTAAGATGTTATTTTGGCCCTTGTTACTCTGTGAGGGCTCGGAAAACATTCTGGAGAGGGCGTCAGCCTTGCCGTTTTTTGATCCAGGGCGATAGGTGATGAGATAGTTGAAGCGGGAAAAGAATAGGCGTCTCTTAGCGCTGCGGATGAACTCGAGGTTCTTGTGGTCAGTTAGTACGATTATGGGGTTGGTGGCTCCCTCCAGCAGGTGTCTCCACTCGGAGAAGGCATCCTTGATCGCCAGTAGTTCTTTGTTCCCGATGTCATAGTTCTTCTCGGAGGGGGACATCTGGCGGGAGAAATATGCGCACGGGTGTAATAGCATCCTCTCCCCTGTCCGTTGTGACAAAACTGCCCCCACCGCAGAGTCTGATGCATCCACTTCGACTGTAAATGGGAGCTCAGGGTTCGGGTGGATTAGGATTGGGGCAGAAGTGAAGAGGAGTTTCAACTTGGTGAAGGCCTCCTGGGCCTCGGGTGTCCAGGAGAAGGGGACTGCCTTCTTGGTGAGTTGGGTGATTGGTGCTATGACCTTGGAGAAGTTCCGGATAAACTTCCGATAGAAGTTGGCGAAGCCAATGAATCTTTGTATCTCCTTCTCGTTTTTCGGAACGGGCCAGTTCATCACAGCTTGGACCTTCCCCGGGTCCATACTTAGGCCCGCTGGGGAGATGATGTATCCGAGGAACTGAGTGGTGGTTCGCTCAAACTCGCATTTCTCTAGCTTAATATAGAGAGAGTTCTGTCTGAGCCTCTGCAGTACCCTGCGGACGTGTTCGCGGTGCTGCTCGAGGTCTTCAGAGAAGATCAAGATGTCGTCCAGGTAAACGACTACAAACAGATCCAGCATGTCCCTGAGGACGTCGTTAATGAAGTGCTGGAAGGTGGCGGGAGCATTGCAGAGTCCGAAAGGCATGACCAGGTACTCGAAATGACCATAACGTGTCCGGAAGGCGGTCTTCCATTCGTCCCCAGGGCGGATTCGGACGAGGTTGTAGGCCCCTCGAAGGTCGAGTTTGGTGAAGATCTTCGCTTCCCGGAGTCTCTCAAGGAGTTCGGAAATCAGTGGGAGCGGGTACCGGTTTTTTACGGTTATGTCATTAAGCTTTCTGTAGTCTATGCAGGGACGCAGGGAGGAGTCTTTTTTCTCTACGAAGAAAAAGGGGGCTCCCGCGGGGGAGGTGGAGGGCCGGATGAACCCCTTCCTCAGGTCCTCGTCCAGGTACTCTTTCAGAGCCTTGAGTTCAGGCTCTGAGAGGGAGTAGATACTGCCAAAGGGTATTTCGGCCCCGGGCAACAGTTCTATAGGGCAGTCGTAGGGTCGGTGTGGTGGCAGCTTGTCTGCGTTTTTCTTGTCGCAGACATCCTGGAACTCGCTGTATTGAGGGGGTAGCAGATCCTTGACGGATAGCTTTGAGATGGTGGTGTCTTCGGGTGGAAGGATGGGTCTGTGGGAGCAATTTAGCGAGCAGAACTCGGACGGGAATCGTATGCAGCGGGTTTCCCAGTCTACCGAGGGGTTATGGGTGGCCAACCAAGGGATGCCCAAGATCACCGGGAACTTCGGGGAAGCGATCAGCGAGAAGTGGATCTTTTCGCGGTGATCGGGTTCTATGAGGAGTTGTAGTTCGGTGGTCTCGTGAGTGGCCGGCCCCGAGGAGAGTGGGGATCCGTCGACGGTTTCCAGGTCAACGGGGGCTGCCTTGATTGTCAGTGGAATGTTCTTTTCGCGGGCGAAGGTTAAGTCCATGAAGTTGCCTCCCGCCCCGGAGTCTAACATCGCTGAACAGGGGAGTTGTCGCCCCTCAATGTCGATGAGGATGGGAATGATGAAATGGGATCCAGGAGCCGCCGTATTGTTATTTTCCGGGGCTGCTGACGGGGTTGGAGTCTGTGGTTGCTCCTTTAGTTCCGTGACGGCAATAGTCTTTCGGATCTTATGAGGACATTTGATGGCAAAATGACCCGGCTCCCCACAGTAGAGGCAGAGGTTTTCGGCCAGCCGTCTCTCCTTCTCAGCTGTAGATAGAGACCTACGTAGAGCGTCGACCTGCATAGGTTCAGTTGCTGATTGGGGGTCGCGCTGGGCGTTGGAAGAGAAGGAGTAAGTGGGTCTGTGGTCCGAGGACCAGAGTCTTTCTCTCTTCCTCTCGGAGAGTCTTTGATCTATCCGGATGCATAACTGAATGAAGTCATCCAGATCGTCCGGGGCCTCAACTCTGGTGAGTTCGTCCTTTATTAATTCTGACAGGCCTCGCCGGAATTGGCTCCTCTGTGCCGCTGGGTTCCAGGTGGTGTCCGTGACCCAACGGCGAAACTCGGCAGTGTATTCGGCGACGGAGCGTCTCCCTTGCCGCAGACCATGTAGTCGCGCCTCAGCTGTCGCACAGTGGTTGGGGTCGTCGAAGACTTGGCTCATGGCGGTGATGAAGTTGTTTAGGTCGTCCAGGAGCTGACTGTTAGTCTCCACGTAAGGTGATGCCCATGCTAATGCTTCTTCCGTCAGGAGATTGACCATGAATAGCACCTTCTTTTTCTCGGTGGTGAAGGGGGCCGGGTACATCTGAAAATAGATGCGGCATTGGTTTAGAAACCCCCGATACTGGCGTCTGTCACCGCCGAATCTTGATGGGAGTGGCATGCGGGTGTCTGCGGCCGCGCCGCGGACGTCCAGGTGTTGCCTCTGTAGTTCAATAATCTCCCTTTGCTGGCTTTGGACTACGCCTTGGAGCTGGGCAAATTTCTCCTGATATGTAGTACCAAATTCTTGAAGTTCGGAGACCTGCTTACGCAGAGTGGCCATTGCGGACTCCATAGTGTGGCTGATTATTCTGTAACAGTCCTACAGGCTCACCTGAGTCAGAGGACCGCTGGCTGGAGGTAGGAGTGGAGCCCAGTGGCAAGGACCGCAGGCAGGTAGTAAGCGTGGTCAGACAATCCGGATGGCAACGGTGGTAGCAGTTCAGTAGGTAGGGATAAGGCAGAAGAGTAGTCGGTAGGCAGGCGGTGAGTCAGGGCAGGCGGCAGTAAGCGTGGTCAGACAATCCGGATGGCAACGGTGGTAGCAGTTCAGTAGGTAGGGATAAGGCAGAAGAGTAGTCGGTAGGCAATTCCTGGTCAGCAGTGGACTTCCAGCAGTAGCAGGAGCAACAGATGAGGAGAAGCTTGATCAAGGCTCAGGAGCTCAATAATCAGCAAACTGGAGTGCAAGGGGCTGGACTATATAGGGAAGTACCAGGTGTGGGGAATCAAGGGTAATGAGCAAGGCTAGGCAAGACTGAGGTTAACTAATAGGCTTCAGGGAGGAATGTCCAGAGAGGACGGTAGCCTAGTAAGCAGGGCTACCGCCTGGGATGTGGCTGGTCACGGGTTCGAATCCCGACACCCTACATCTCTGAGCTACTTTCCCGATACACCCCTACACGCACTCTCCGATCCTCACAAGACCTCCTTCTCTCCTCTTCCCACAATCGCCTCCAAGATTTCTCCTGTGCATCCCCCATACTCTGGAACTCGCTACCACAACATATCAGACTCTCACCTACAGTGGAATCCTTCAAAAGAAACCTGAAAACCCACCTCTTCAGACAAGCCTACAACCAGTGACCCTGCTGCCTCCATACCGCCATGACCAACTTCACCCACACCTACTGTGTCCTTCTCCCATACCATGTAGATTGTAAGCCCTCACGGGCAGGGCCCTCTCTCCTTCTGTACCAGTTTGTAACTCGTCTTGTTTATGATTAGTGCAATTGTCTGTATTATGTATGTATACCTTTTCTCATATGTACAGCGCTATGGAATGAATGGTGCTTTAATAATAAATAATAATAATATGTTGAATTGTGACACTACATATAATGACTGTCATTCTGAACATTGATACGGCTTCTCTCCTGTGTGACTTCTCTCATGTGTTACAAGACTGGATTTATCTGCAAAACATTTCCCACACTCTGAACACTACATATAATGACTGTCAATGGGTTCACAACACGGCATGCTATACGTCATGACAGTCGAATAAAATCCAACACTTTTGGTCGCAGGTCATATGTGACTTTCCCATGATAGAACCCAATTCAAGTGTCACAACATCCAGTGTCAGAGGTTAGAAGATCTGAGAGACTTGCTGCTTGTGAGGCTAACTGAGTCTCTCGATTCTCAGTATTGTTGTTTGGTAACGACCACACCTCTTGTCAGGTGTAGCTTGTGGTCATTGCTGCATTCCCTATTTAGTTTGATCTCACACTTCTTACCATGCGGTTGATATTTTCTGCTTGGATTTGGAAGAGTTGGTGTGTGGACCTTTCCTGTGTTCCTGCTCATCCATTTTCTATAAGATAAGTTGTACTGCTCTTTATATTTGGTTGTTCCCTTGTGCTTGTTGTTACTAGGCCTCAGGGAGATGCTGGTTCATTCACCTGGGAAGGAACCAGTTGTCTCATTCCCTGTCAGTATCTTTAGGGCTCCTAGGGTTTAGGTTCTGGCGTATGTATTTTCCCACCTTCAGGGTCTATACATGCTGATAGGAAACCCCTAAATCTGGCCCTGACTCCTAGGAGGTGACCGTTCCCCTCTCCCTAGCCTTGAGGCCTAGTTCTTTGTGTTTCCCCTTCTGTTGTTATTCTGGCGTCCCTCCCCTCCCCATTATTCGTGACAGCAAATCATGGTCAACTACGACTTCTGCAGTTTGGCAGATATTTTTTGCCGCCAAATCTCAGCTCTAAAATACCTACAAGACATAAGTTACAGACAAGTTGTGAGACTGTTCTGAGACTTGCAGTAATGTGACACATGGTGCCCAAAATTTAATGTCTGTGAATAAGATTTGTTTAAAATAATTTTTTGCTCCTATCACATTTCCCATATCTATGTGTGAATTATCTGATGTCTAACAAGAGATGATTTATGTGTAAAACATTTCCCACATTCTGAACATGAATATGGCTTCTCTTTTGTATGAATTCTCTCATGCATAACCAGATTTGATTTATGTGTAAAACATTTCCCACATTCTGAACATGAATATGGCTTCTCTTTTGTATGAATTCTCTCATGCATAACCAGATTTGATTTTTGTGTAAAACATTTCCCACATTCTGAACATGAATACGGCTTCGCTCCTGTGTGAATTATCCTATGTTTAGCAAGATATGAATATTCTGTAAAACATTTCCCACATTCTGAACATGAATATGGCTTCTCTCCTGTGTGACTTCTCTCATGTGTTACAAGACTTGATTTCTGTGTAAAACAGTTCCCACATTCTGAACATGAATATGGCTTCTCTCCTGTGTGAATTCTCTCATGTTTAGCAAGATCCGATTTCTGTCTAAAGCATTTCCCACATTCTGTACATGAATATGGCTTCTCTCCTGTGTGACTTCTCTCATGTTTTACAAGACTTGATTTCTGTGTAAAACAGTTCCCACATTCTGAACATGAATATGGCTTCTCTCCTGTGTGAATTCTCTCATGTTTAGCAAGATCCGATTTCTGTCTAAAGCATTTCCCACATTCTGAACATGAATATGGCTTCTCTCCTGTATGAATTCTTTCATGTCTAATAAGAGAGATTTTTTCTATAAAACATTTCCCACACCGTGAACATGAATATGGCTTCTCTCCTGTGTGAATTGTCTTATGTTTAGCAAGATCTGTTTTACTTGTAAAGCATTTCCCACATTCCTGCTCTGCTGTCTGAATTATTCTGTGTGTAGAAAGTCTTGATTGATCTGTACACTCTTTACCACCTTGAAACCTTTTATCCCCTTTCTGACCTGTATTTGTGGTAACAATCTGTAATTTGTCAGGAGAAGGTTCCTCATGATGAGGGGGATTATATAATAGATCTGTACTGTGAAATCCTGGGTGTACATTAAGTGTAATAAGATTTTCTTCTGAGGAGAGCTGCAGGAGATCTTTATCTTCTTCTTTATAATTTAGTGATAATATAGCTTTGCTCTTAATATTTTTACTGGAACTCTCTGTGAAAATAAAAATTGGAATTTGTGATTATTTTTCAAACTACGGCGAGGACAAACCTATAACATTCCTATTAGGCCTCATGCACACGACCGTTGTTTTGGTCCGCATCCGAGCTGCAGTTTTTGCGGCTTGGATGCGGACCCATTCACTTCAATGGGGCCGCAAAAGATGCAGACAGCACTCCGTGTGCGGTCCGCATCCGTTGATCCGTTCCGTGGTCACCAAAAAAAAATATAACCTCTCCTATTCTTGTCTGTTTTGCGGACAAGAATAGGCAGTTATATCAATGGCTGTCCGTGCCGTTCCGCAAATTTCGGAACGCACACGACGCCATCCGTGTTTTGTGGATCCGCAATTTGCGGACTGCAAAACACACAATGGTCGTGTGCATGAGGCCTTAGGCTGTAAATGGATATATGGTATAAACCAGCTCTGCCTCTAATGCCACCAGATGTAAGGTAGCTATCGTATAAGTCAGTGTCCGACCTTTTAAACTGGTCTCGAGACATGACTTGGATAATGATTAAGTTATTACCTGCTGCTGGAAAACTCACACTGGTCAGTACATGATGAGAGATCTCCTTCCTCCAGCAGCAGGTTCAGTGTGTAATTACAGCTTCTAATTCCTTCTGCTGTTATTTTACTGCAGCCTGGACTAAGCTTGTGTGAGACAGCAGCAGCGGGGGAGGAGGTACACTGAGAGGAGCACGTCACTTAGGCCCCTTTCACACGAGTTAGTATTCCGCGCGGGTGCAATGCGTGATGCGAACGCATTGCACCCGCACGGAATCCGGACCCATTCATTTCAATGAGGCTGTGTACATGTGCGTTGGTTTTCACGCATCACTTGAGTGTTGTGTGAAAATCGTAGCATGTTCTATATTCTGCGTTTTTCACGCAACGCTGGCCCCATAGAAGTGATTGGAGCTGCGTGAAAATCGCATCGCATCCGCAAGCAAGTGTTGCTTGTATACATTCAGTTTCTTATCACGCGCATGAAAAACGCATCAAAAAACGCAATAAAAACTGAACAATTGAACGCGATCGCAGGCAAAACTGAAATCGTGCAGTTTTCACTGAATGCAATCGCAATACATCCGGACCTAATCCGGACACGCTCGTCGGCTGTTTCACACGAGTGGATCCCGCGCGTGTCATCCGCAGCGTGAAAGACAGCCAAGCAGCGCTGCAGACTGCAGAGACACGGAGCAGTAACATGATTGATGATGCTCCGTGCCTCTCTGTGACCTTTTTACTACAAAATCACAATGAGATAAAGTTGTCACCGTGATTTTGTAGTAAAAAGATCACAGAGAGGCACGGAGCATCATCAGTCATGTTACTACTCCGTGTCTCTGCAGTCCACAACGCGGCTAGGTAGTCTTTCACGCTGCGGATGACACACGTGGGATCCGCTCGTGTGAAACAGCCCTTAAGGAACAGATGTACACTGGGAAGGCACTGAGTGAGAAACGAAAATGGAAAATCACTTTGACCTCAAAGGGTTAAGACTCTGAAGTCTGTATAGCCGCCTAAGGGCCGCACAGTCCCCAGATCTCAGGTTTATAGACATCTGTAGGATGCAGTGGAATAGACAGAGTGAGGTCATCAATCAGAACCTGTAATAAAGGTCTCCAGCACCTTGTTGGGTCCATTACACTAAGAATTCAGGATGTTCTAAGGCTACTTTCACACTCGCATTTTGGCTTTCCGTTTCTGAGATCCGTCATGGGCTCTCACCAGAGGTCCAAAACGGATCAGTTTTGCCCTAATGCATTCTGAATAGAAAAGGATCCGCTCATAATGCATCAGTTTGCCCTCCGATCAATCTCCATTCAGCTCTGGAGGCGGACACCAAAATGTTGCCTGCAGCTTTTTTCTCTCCGCTTGACGAAACTGAGCCAATCAGTAACATAGCCAAGACGGGTCCGTCATGAACTCCATTGAAAGTCAATTGGAGACGGATCCGTTTTCTATTGTGCCAGATAAAACGGATCCGTCCCCATTGACTTGCATTGTGTGCCAGGACGGATCCGTTTTCTCTGACACAATTTGGCCCAATAGAAAACGGATCCGTCTCCCATTGACTTTCAATGGAGTTCATGACGGATCCGTCTTGGCTATGTTACAGATAATACAAACGGATTCGTTCATGACGGATGCATGCGGTTGTATTATGGTAACGAATCAGTTTTTGAAGATCCATGACGGATCCGCCTAAAAAGGAGTGTGAAAGTAGCCCAAGGCTGTGATGGCGAACCTCCGGCACACCGGCTGTGGTAAAACTACAAGTCCCAAGATGCACACTTGCTTGGCTGTTCTCAGAGCTCCATAGAAAATAATGGAGCATGCTGGGAGTTGTAGTTTCACCACAGCTGGAGTACCGGAGGTTAGCCACAACTGTTCTAAGGGGAACGAGGGTCCTATCAAGAATTAAGAAGGTGGAGCTAATGACGTGTCCTGTGAGTGCAGGTGACCATCACTGAGACGTCTGTGTCTGTACAAAAATCACATGTGACATCAGAGCTTCCTGATCATCATGGAGCGGAGGACAGGAGTGCACCGAAAGGAAGGAAAAAACACAACAACCAAACAGCTTTAACCCCTTAATGACTAGGCTAGTTGTCATTTAACGACCAATTTTTTCTTTCTTGCAATGGAACCATTTACATGTAATTTATGGTTTAGCTTTTATAAGCCCCAGCAATTGTATTGTGTTTTGCTGTTCTCTTTGGCGTTCTGTCATAAAGGGAGTTTAAAGAAATGCCGAGCACTAAGATCTACCTGAAAATTTAGGTCAGAAGCAGATAGTAAAACAGCTGGCTTTTGTTCCAGGAGATGAGCTAGCATGTGAAGCTGAGTTCCATCTACAGTCGTGGCCAAAAGTTTTAAGAATTACATAAATATTGGAAATTGGAAAAGTTGCTGCTTAAGTTTTTATAATAGCAATTTGCATATACTCCAGAATGTTATGAAGAGTGATCAGATGAATTGCATAGTCCTTCTTTGCCATGAAAATTAACTTAATCCCAAAAAAACCTTTCCACTGCATTTCATTGCTGTCATTAAAGGACCTGCTGAGATCATTTCAGTAATCGTCTTGTTAACTCAGGTGAGAATGTTGACGAGCACAAGGCTGGAGATCATTATGTCAGGCTGATTGGGTTAAAATGGCAGACTTGACATGTTAAAAGGAGGGTGATGCTTGAAATCATTGTTCTTCCATTGTTAACCATGGTGACCTGCAAAGAAACGCGTGCAGCCATCATTGCGTTGCATAAAAATGGCTTCACAGGCAAGGATATTGTGGCTACTAAGATTGCACCTCAATCAACAATTTATAGGATCATCAAGAACATCAAGGAAAGAGGTTCAATTCTTGTTAAGAAGGCTTCAGGGCGTCCAAGAAAGTCCAGCAAGCGCCAGGATCGTCTCCTAAAGAGGATTCAGCTGCGGGATCGGAGTGCCACCAGTGCAGAGCTTGCTCAGGAATGGCAGCAGGCAGGTGTGAGCGCATCTGCACGCACAGTGAGGCGAAGACTTTTGGAAGATGGCCTGGTGTCAAGAAGGGCAGCAAAGAAGCCACTTCTCTCCAAAAAAACATCAGGGACAGATTGATCTTCTGCAGAAAGTTTGGTGAATGGACTGCTGAGGACTGGGGCAAAGTCATATTCTCCGATGAAGCCTCTTTCCGATTGTTTGGGACATCTGGAAAAAGGCTTGTCCGGAGAAGAAAAGGTGAGCGCTACCATCAGTCCTGTGTCATGCCAACAGTAAAGCATCCTGAGACCATTCATGTATGGGGTTGCTTCTCATCCAAGGGAGTGGGCTCACTCACAATTTTGCCCAAAAACACAGCCATGAATAAAGAATGGTACCAAAACACCCTCCAACAGCAACTTCTTCCAACAATCCAACAACAGTTTGGTGAAGAACAATGCATTTTCCAGCACGATGGAGCACCGTGCCATAATGCAAAAGTGATAACTAAGTGGCTCGGGGACCAATACGTTGACATTTTGGGTCCATGGCCTGGAAACTCCCAAGATCTTAATCCCATTGAGAACTTGTGGTCAATCCTCAAGAGGCGGGTGGACAAACAAAAACCCACTAATTCTGACAAACTCCAAGAAGTGATTATGAAAGAATGGGTTGCTATCAGTCAGGAATTGGCCCAGAAGTTGATTGAGAGCATGCCCAGTCGGATTGCAGAGGTCCTGAAAAAGAAGGGCCAACACTGCAAATACTGACTCTTTGCATAAATGTCATGTAATTGTCAATAAAAGCCTTTGAAACGTATGAAGTGCGTGTAATTATATTTCACTACATCACAGAAACAACTGAAACAAATATCTAAAAGCAGTTTAGCAGCAAACTTTGTGAAAACTAATATTTGTGTCATTCTCAAAACTTTTGGCCACGACTGTATACACTGCACATGACGGCTCTTACCCTGTGATATAAGAGGCTGGTGTTCCTCCATTACATGTCACTGCACACACGTGTATACACTGCACATGACGGCTCTTACCTTGTGATATAAGAGGCTGGTGCTCCTCCATCATGGCCTCCTTGTACAGATCCTTGTGTCCTTCTATATACTCCCACTCCTCCATGGAGAAATAGACAGTGACGTCCTGACACCTTATAGGAACCTGACAACACAATGACACCGTCATCACCCAGACCCCTCCAGTGCTGTTACTGGAGAATTTCCCAGCATTCCCAGCAGTGTCACCTCTCCAGTCAGCAGCTCCATCATCTTGTGGGTGAGCTCTAGGATCTTCTGCTCATGTATCAGGGGGTGAGGGGGAGGCTCTATGATGGGGGGAGGGGTCCTGCTCCACCCTCCTGACTCCTGGAGATGGATGATGGGAGTCACACAGTCCCCCGATGTCTTCTTCAGTATTGTGTACTCCTGTGGATGGAGAGACACTTAGGGAATAAACCCTTCAGGGGCCATGTGCTCTCCTCCGGCCCTCTCCTCCTGGTACACCGTGCCTACTTACCTTCTCATGGGTCCTACAACATGACTATTGGTCACTGGTCACATGACACATCACTCACCATACTGGGGGCTGATCTTCAGGTTCTCCGTCACTTGGAAGGTCTGGAGGCCATTCTCCAGGACCCTGGACTCTTCCTATCACTTCCTATGATGGATTCTCCTTCCCGATGTCTGACTTGTTACAGAATACAATACAGAGGAGAGAAATCTAGAAAAGTTTACCTCTCCGCTCAGCAGGGAGATAATCTCCAAGGTGAGGTCTAATATTCTTCTGCTGATCTCCTTCCTGTCCATCCTTGGTGGTCATTCAGGAGAAGAGGAGAGAACTGGAGGAGCTGGAGGCTTCTAGTACTGCAGGCGCCTTTATGAGAAGAGGAGAGGAAATCATCCAGGGGACAAGACCAGATGTCACCTCCAGAACCGCACTTCCTGAGCCTGGAGGGGCCCCGCTTCTCAGAGCCCCCACCACATGGATTCCAGGGCCCCCAACATGGAGATTTCTGGTGGCTCCACAGGAGATAAATGTCTGATAGATGCAGGTGCTCAGCTGTGTCCACAACTCCTAGAGAAGAGACTGGAGAGAGCTGAGCTCAGGCCGGGCCCCGCTCCATTCATTCTCCTCCTGGTGGCAGGGGCCCCTCACCAGGACAGTCAGGGGCCAGAGAATGATGACAACCCCCACTATGCCCACTACTCCTCCCCCCATCATACTAAGCTGAGGAACGGAGAAGGATTCCTTGTGTGTAATGGAGGAGAATCTCCAGAGGTGACATGTCTGAGCTCTCCACCACACTGTCTCCTCACAGCTCATCTTACCTGCAGGCTGGAGGAATGGCTGATACCAGAGAGAACAAGAGCCCTGACTACCGACCAGGACCTGCCCAGTATCTGCTGCACTGCAAGAGCTGAAGGACCTGGGGTGACGTCATCGTCATGTGATCAGTGCAGGGGGCGGAGCTCAGGAAAGGAGGTTGTGAAGGACCTGGGGTGACGTCACCGTCATGTGATCAGTGCAGTGGGCGGGGCTAATCAGTGGTGAGGAGAAGTAGTGGTGAAGGACCTGGGGTGATGTCACCATCATGTGATCCGTGTAGGGGGCGTGGCTCTGCAGTTGTGAGTATAACAGGTGGTGAAGGACCTGCCCAGTATCTGCTGCGGTAGATGCTAGAGTGGAGTTGTTAGAAGGAGGTCTGTGACGTCACTGGTCACATGCTCCTTCATGGTCACATGACAAACCGGCAGCAGCTTGTGGAAGGAGGAGGGGCTGTGTGTAAGGAGCCCAGTGAGGGGGGATGTGCTGCAGTCCTGGAGGACACAGAGCTTCATGAGGGGCGGCATATGGAGCTCATATATGAGGGGCAGGTGGAGGAGCACTCAGGGGCCGTGGGGTTAATGGAGTGGAACCTGGTGCCATTACGGGGTTTATAGTACAGATCCGGGTGTATTCTGGGGACATGAGGGTGCAGAACCGAGGCCGGGGACCTTTATGGGGTGTAAATCTGTGAGGGGGGGGGGGATGTGGTGTATTCTGGGGATATGAAGGTGCAGATCTTTGGTGAGGGTCTTCATTGGAAGTAAGGTGTGATGTCAGTGGTCATGTGACTTTGCTGCTACTTATGTTGGGGAGAGCTATGGGTAGCGGGCACAGATGGCGATCTGTGTGCTGGAGGGGGGGGTGGCAGAGATGGCCACCTGTGTGCTGGGGGGGGCGGGCAGAGATGGCCACCTGTGTGCTGGGGGGGGCGGGCAGAGATGGCCACCTGTGTGCTGGGGGGGGGCGGGCAGAGATGGCCACCTGTGTGCTGGGGGGGGGCGGGCAGAGATGGCCACCTGTGTGCTGGGGGGGGCGGGCAGAGATGGCCACCTGTGTGCTGGGGGGGGCGGGCAGAGATGGCCACCTGTGTGCTGGGGGGGGGCGGGCAGAGATGGCCACCTGTGTGCTGGGGGGGGGCGGGCAGAGATGGCCACCTGTGTGCTGGGGGGCAGTGATGATGACCTGTTCGGGGGGGCAGTACTGTCTGTACCTTGGGAACAGTTCGCCGGAGAGGCCTGAGCAGCGGTCGGTGGGTGTGGGGTGCAGACAATGGTGTATATCTTATGTCAGGTCTGTGTGAGAGAAGGGGCACATGGTGAGGATTGTGTGTTTTGTAGGACACCTGATCAGACAGTAGGACTTGGGGGAGCCGTGTAGCTAGATGGGGTGACCTGGGGGTGCAGTACCTGGTCTCGGGGCATATGGGGTCAGCGGGGAG
Organism: Bufo bufo; assembly: GCF_905171765.1. NCBI lineage: Eukaryota > Metazoa > Chordata > Amphibia > Anura > Bufonidae > Bufo > Bufo bufo. The sequence continues at coordinate 21,010,498 of NC_053390.1, read as the reverse complement.
TATTGTGTGGGAGCAATTAAGATCAGACGAGGAGATCAGGAGTCACGAGTGCGGTGACACGTGGGGAGTCCAGGCTCTGTGGGGGCAGTGTGTTTGTGTGGGAAGAAAAAAGTCAGTGGGGACTGTGAGGGATGTGACTCCATCTTTGTGTCTGCAGCGGCCATTTTACATTGTACGACCTTTTTTGAAATTAATAGATCAGTGACTTTTTGCATGTTAATTTCTGCAGATGCTGGAAGGAGTAACTTAGCCCCCACTTTTGCTATTCTTGAGAAAAGTAAACTGCTTGGTGTGACATATATCTACTTCCTGTATTCTGAAAGGTATGTCTCTGCGGTTAACTGACACTTACATCTTCTGTTTCATAAGCATTTTTATATATGTCTAGATGTTTTGTGATAAGTGTGGGGGTGTATAACCGAAACTGGCCCTAATGATGAGTATTTGCCTTCCATAAAAATAAAATAAACAGAGACTTGTTTGAATACAGCCTTGATGATTGTATTATTTAATTCCTCTGAGTACTCTACCTATTTGCCATAATAATTTGAAACTCGGCATAAATCAGAGTAGGGGTCTTTGCCCTGACAATTCTTTGGCGCCTAACATGGGGCTTGACCAGTGGACTCTTGACCCTGCAATTCCGGCCACGACGGGAGGAGAACTGGACTCACAGATAAAATATACAGCGCTGTAAGGTAAGAACTTTATTCTTACACAATATATCTGTGTTTCCCGTATCTTCAACCGGGTCCGAGGCAGCAGGTCTATTGAAGTCTTACTGACGGTGAAGCCTATTATGGTAAGAACCTATTTATGCTGAGATATGGAATTTGATTGGTTTTGGTCTTGGGAAACATATGGATTGGTCATTGGTGGTGTTATGTGTATTGGTTGGATTTTGTATCGTATCACAGAAAATGCCCGTAGAGGAAATGGTTAACCGTGGAGTCCTCTATATTGTCTTAACACTTTCTCAGAGATTTCCTATCTGTAATATAGTTGATACACTAACAGGAGATTAGTGAGGATGTCGCTATAAGGAAGCAGATAGATGGTTGTTGAAATTTCAACTAAATATTTCAGATGTCTGGTAGAGAAATTCTTAACACATAGACATGGGCAATACACAGAGTATACCGGAGGGGTACAAATTAGCCAAACACATAGTCGAAGATGTAGAAGGAAAACAAGACAAGAAAAAGACAGAGAAGGTGTTACAGAGGACGGCTATGAAACATGGTCATTTAGGTTCTGAAGTTTGGGAAAGATTCAAAAGAACACATAGTGGTTGGATGAAGGATCAGGAATGTGTGGAATGTTGGTGTCGGGCAGCAGAGAAAGTTGGTGTCGGGCAGCATTTGGAGGAAATATGTATTATGACACCAATGTGAAAAAGGATGACGTGGATGAACTGAAAGACAAAAAGTGTCCAGTACCCTGTGCTCCACCGCCCTCTTATCCGATGGTCACGGGTGGCCTGGGATACTGGACATGCAGTGTTTGTGGAAATCAGGATGGACTGTACCCACTGACTATCAGAACACGTTTTATTCCACGACTACCAGCACCACCACCAGTTGACGGGGCCTCAGACCGAGTAGACGGGACAGACAATCAGGCTCCCCAAGCCCCACCAGTGAGAGGTCAGTATGAACAATACATACTGTCATATTTACCTTGGAGTCCTAAGGATCAGATGGGACTTTTAGGTAGAATTCCTGACCCATTGACAAGACCTATGTCTGCCCACCGTATGTTACAACAGCTATAAGCCACATATAGGGCAACATGGGCTGACTTAAATGACTTAGTGGCCTAAAAAATGGGAGTATCACCATATAACCCTCTAAAAGAACAGTTACTGGCTGAAAGGGTAAAACCTGACCAGTCCTCATGGTCTGACTGGGAAAAGGCTGACGCATTGGGCATAGAATATTTTGGCAGATGGGCCAGGACAAAGGAAGATGACAGCGCCCGTAGTTTAAAATGCGTAATATAGGAGACTAAAGAAGACGTAATGGCATTTGAGTCTAGACTATGGACAATGTGGACAGACATGGGTTGGGATACCACTGGACCTATGGGACAGAAGTTATTGACATCTGCTTTCATGGAGGGACTGAGACCTGCCCTCCAGACAAAACTGAAGGCATGTAAGCCTGAATGGAGGGTGAAGGCACTACCTCAGTTAGTTGCTGCTGCTAAGGGTTTAGAACTAGACATGTCCACTACCAAATCCTCAAAAATCAATATGGTACAAGGACAACAGAGACCATGTTCTGGTCAACAGGGACAGACCAGACACAGGAGGGGTGACTTCAGATGTTACAATTGTGGAAAAACCTGGTCTCATACGCAGACATTGCCGGTTACCCCCTCAAGAACAACAGTTGAACCCACAGAACCAGAGTTCAGTGCACACCCCTGGTCCGGTGACCTCACAATAGGAAGTTGGCAACCCCGTGTCCTTATCTGCCATGACCACGGCGACCGAAGGTTGCCGGATCAAAATACCAGTTCAGGTGGGCAATCGGCAGGTTCCCTTTTTAGTTGACACGGGGGCAGCCAAAACCGTAATAAATCCAGATTATGTGAAACCATGGCAGATAAGTGGACAACGTGTACCCGCCTCAGGGTTCATGGGGGTAGTTGTTTTTGTTCCTGAAACTATACCGATGAAGTTGAAAATCAAAAATAGTACAGTGGTGACTCAGGGCTCTTTCAGACTTGCGTTCTTTTGTTCCGGCATAGAGTTCCGTCGTCGGGGCTCTATGCCGGAAGAATCCTGATCAGGATTATCCCCATGCATTCTGAATGGAGAGAAATCCGTTCAGGATGCATCAGGATGTCTTCAGTTCCGGAACGGAACGTTTTTTGGCCGGAGAAAATACCGCAGCATGCTGCGCTTTTTGCTCCGGTCAAAATTCCTGAACACTTGCCGCATCGACTGATCCGGAATAATAGCCCATTAAAATGTATTATTCCGGATCCGTCCTAACATCTTCAGTTGTTACGACGCAACGACGGATCCGGAAGTTGCGTCTGCGCCAGGAAGTAGGAAGGTCTTGGCTGGCGCGATAACTTCCACAGACAACCCGCGCGGGAGAATACAGGTCGTGAAAGCAGCTCCTGGAGGTGAGTATTGTGTGTGTTTGTCCCTGGGAAAAAACATTAACTACATGCATCTATTATGTCCTAGACATAGTAGATGCATGTAGGAGGCAGAAAAAGAATGTTGGGGGTAGTAGTCCCCTTGGGAATGCTGCCCCCAGTACCCACCGTGCAGTTACCCCAGCTGCAGTCCCAAGTGCTTTTGCTTTGGGAATGCAGCTGGGGTGACTGCATGGAGGATGTTGGGGGTAGTAGTCCCCTGGGGAATGCTGCCCCCAGCACCCACCGTGCAGTCACCCCAGCTGAAGTCCCAGACTGCATGGAGAACGTTGGAGGTAGTAGTCCCCTGGGGAATGCTGCCCCCAGCACCCACCGTGCAGTTACCCCAGCTGCAGTCCCAAGTGCTTTTGCTTTGGGAATGCAGCTGGGGTGACTGCATGGAGGATGTTGGGGGTAGTAGTCCCCCGGTTACGGTGTTACTGTTGTTTAATATTAATTTTCATATTTTTGGTCTCATTGTTTAGGTTATATTTTTTGCGAGAGAGACCTGATAGTGTCCGAAAATATGTCCAGTGAGTATCATTTTCGAGGGATTTTTTTTTCAATGATTCAAAATAAATTGTTTAATTATTTTAAATTGTTTCAATAGGCTATTCAAGCGAGTCCGGGAACTCTCCTCCAAGCCAACGAGTTCGCTTGGATACGGTATGTCATGTTTAAAAGCTTTATTTTATTATCCCATGTCCAAAATATTAATGTTTTTTTTTTCTTTCACAGCAATCGTCAACGGAGGAGAGGTGTTCCGGACCTGCTCCGCCAACGGGAGAGGAGGAAGTCGGGGGTGGACACCATGAAGCGGTAAATTTTATTAAACATTTTTGGTTTTTTTTTAAATTATTTTAAAAAAAAATTGAGTATTAAGTTTGATATTCTTTTATTTTAGTCTAATCCTACTGTTGCCTCAAGAGGTCGTCAGCAACCATCCACAATGCGCCGGGGAGCACGCGGCGGTCGGGGACGTGTGAGTATATCTCAGTATTGAATCTTGTTATCATATGTGTATATTATTTTTTATTTTTTTATTTATTAATTTATTTTCTCATTTATTTAGGGTTCAAGGGCCTCTGCCAGAACGGATGAGGAGGAATTATCCGGATTCTATATTGATAATAAACTCCTCATCCATCTGGTGGAGGAACGCGTCCCACTCTGGGACCATACCGACCGCCGCCATGCAGATCATCGCCTGACCCGGAGTCTGTGGATGGAGATTTGTTGCAAAATACTTCCGGATTGGGACGACCTCAGTGAAGGCCAACAAGAAGATTGCAGTAAGTAGCCTTAAATTTTTTTAATTGATTAGTTATCAGTCAAACTGCGGCCCTCCAGCTGTTGCTAAACTACAACTCCCAGCATGCCCTATCCAGGCATGTCAGGGGTAGTAGTTTTGCAACAGCTGTAGGGCTGCAGTTTGGTAATGCCTGTAATTTGAGAGTAATGTTTATTTTTATATTTTTCAGAGACGTCAGTCATGGTGCGATGGCGCTCAATAAGGGACCGCTATAAGAAAGATTATAACGAGGAGGTCAATCGCCCGAGTGGGTCTGGCGGAACCCGCCGGCAGTCGTACCGCTATGCGGCTGCCCTAGGGTTCCTACGTAGAACCCTAGAGCTGCGAAGGTAAGTAAAAAATCCATCTAAGGGCTCTTTCACACTTGCGTTGTCCGGATCCGGCATGTACTCCATTTGCCGGAATTACACGCCGGATCCGGAAAAACGCAAGTGAACTGAAAGCATTTGAAGACGGATCCGTCTTCAAAATGCGTTCAGTGTTACTATGGCAGCCAGGACGCTATTAAAGTCCTGGTTGCCATAGTAGTAGGGGGGGAGCAGTATACTTACCGTCCGTGCGGCTCCCGGGGCGCTCCAGAGTGACGTCAGAGTGCCCCATGCGCATGGATGACGTGTCCATGCGATCACGTCATCCATACGCGTGGGGCGCCCTGACGTCACTCTGAAGCGCCTGGGGAGCCGCACGGACGGTAAGTATACTGCTCCCCCGCTCCCCACTACACTTTACCATGGCTGCCAGGGCTTTAGCGTCTTGGCAGCCATGGTAACCATTCAGAAAAAGCTAAACGTCGGATCCGGCAATGCGCCGAAACGACGTTTAGCTTAAGGCCGGATTAATGCCTTTCAATGGGCATTAATTCCGGATCCGGCCTTGCGGCAAGTGTTCAGGATTTTTGGCTGAAGCAAAAAGCGCAGAATGCTGCTGTATTTTCTCCGGCCAAAAAACGTTGCGGTCCGGAACTGAAGACATCCTGATGCATCCTGAACGGATTTCTCTCCATTCAGAATGCATTAGGATGAAACTTATCAGGATTCTTCCGGCATAGAGCCCCGACGACGGAACTCTATGCCGGAAGAAAAGAACGCAAGTGTGAAAGAGCCCAAAATGGTAAAATGTAGAAGTAGATTTTAAAAACATGCTAATTTTTTTTTTTTTTTAAACAGAACAACTAGCAGTACTCGGGCGCCAGAACCTCCTCGTGAAAGTGATCAAGAGGCGGTCCCTGCTGAGCTGCCACCCGCGGATCCCTCTCCACCTCGTCCAGCACCTGGTCAGGATCCAAATCGTCCTCTACTGGTACCCTCTGGTGACGCAACAATGGCTGTTATGGCGCCACTTTTTGAGGCGTTGATGCGTCGCCAGAGGGCCGGTAGAAGCCACCAAGCTGATTATGAAGACCTCACAAGGCTCTTGTATGAGACCTTGTGTGGTTACAGCCATAGGATTGTAGCCATGGAGGCCGAGCTGAGAAGTCTGCGGGAGTGTGTGGCGCAGTTTTCTCAGCCGGGCCCGCTACAAACCTATTGGCCATCAGTTAATCAGCTGGTGGCGGACTTCACGACCGACCAGGTGCTGGAGTTCAGACGTAGGGTGGAGGATGCGGTGTGGGATTTGAGACACCGCACAACTTCCGTCCCCCACCCACCGACCTATCCCACGTCCCATTCCTATCCCCCATCCCAACCTCCTCACCCCTTCCAACCTCCAACCCGTCCACCTCAACCACCTCCCCATTCTCCAAACCCCAAGCCTTTTCACCACTGTTCTCTCTCCTCCTAACTATTTTCAACCATCAACTTTCACCACTCCTTCTTCGCTGGCTCGGGCAACTCCTTCACCCAATTCCCCATCCCGGTTGCATACTCCCGCTGTCTCTCCTCCCACATCGCACATTTCTATGTCCACCAGAACATACGAAGGTCGAGAGGGATCAAGCCATGCACCTTCTTCCACCCCCCAACCTCCTCCTCAAAATCCTCAATACCGGGATTTGTGATTTTGTTGATTTTATTTTTATATATATATATATTTTTTTTTTTTTTTTTTTTAAACAGTAAAAATCTGTTAAACGTTTTTATGTGTCCTTGTGTTTATTTACTAAAATAAAAATATACCTGACATGCTCTCCCACCGCTTGGTGAGCAACACTGGAACCGTGTCGCTCTCCGGTCGGGGGGAGAGTGTGTGTTGGATAAAGGCCTGACATGCTCTCCCACCGCTTGGAGAGCGACACTGCAACTGTGTTGCTCTAAAGGCGGGGGGAGAGGGTGTGTTGGATAAAGACCTGACATGCTCTCCCACCGCTTGGGGAGCCAGCCAATGATGGTGTCTACTCATGCGGTGATAAGAGTTTTTTTTTAAAATAATTTAAATTATTTATAAAGAAACACCATACTACTATATTAATTTGAAAAAGTTAATAAACTTTATTATTGAACAATTTTTGTCAAACAAACAGGAAAATATTTCAATATTATACATTCTGGTCCTGCCACTGTAAACGTCCAGCATCTGAGCTAAAGTAGGCAGCAAATGAATCGTGCATGGCGGACACCGCCACAGTACCACGTGGTCCAAAAGTTGCAATACTTGGCATTTGGCTGCCATTGATTATTCGCTCAATGGCGGGTTCTTTAGTCCGTAGGAAATTGTGAAGTACAACCCCACACTTTACCACTTCGTCTACAGTGTCGATCTTCAACTGAATAGGTTTTGCAAACACTCTCCATTTAGAAACAAGGATCCCAAAGGTGCACTCGACCATTCTTCGTGCCCTTGTTAATCGATAATTGAAAATTTGTTTGGTGGCATCCAATCCAAGGCTTGAGTAAGGTTTTATCAGGTTTCCAGAAATTTGGAAAGCTTCATCACCCACCAATACGTATGGCAGTGGTGGACTGTTGGTTCCAGGCATAGGTTCAGGAAGTGGAAAGTCAAATTGCCTATTGTACACGCTCCGTCCCATGAAAGAGTTTTTGAAAATCATGGAATCATTGGTGCGGCCATATGCACCAATATCAACTGCTGCAAACCGGTACTCCGCATCAGCTATGGCCATTAAAACAATTGAAAAATATTTTTTATAATTATATTCTGATCTGGTACCTGGCGGCTTTATAATACGGATATGTTTTCCGTCCACTGCGCCGACACAATGCGGAAATTGACACACCTCGTAAAAAAAATTTTCAATTTGTAGCCATCTCTGCTGATTGGGAGTAGGTATAAACTCCTCATGCAGTTGCTCCCATAAAACTTGACACGTTTCTTTTACAATTGTTGAAATTCCAAGCCGGAAATTATAGTGTAGCAAGGTGAAACTGTCACCTGTAGCCAGAAAGCTGATGAAAAAAAATAAAATATTGATTATTAATTTTAAATACATAAAAATTATATATTATGGATTTGTCAAATTTGATCTGGCCTGAATGACTATAATTATCAAAAATATCCTTTTGAGTAAAATTTTTCTATACTTGAAAGGATCAATATATATTTACTCCAAGTAATATTTTTATAAAATACGGACAGATTAGTATAGCTGCTATAAAAATTATAACTGAAATATAAATACTAAACAACACATATAAATAATTAAAATTAATATATCTATATGTCATTATCTTACCGGATGGTCAACATGAGTCGTTCTGTTGGTGACACACTCCTGCGGAAAAACTTATCCATTCTTGCCAGTCTCGGTGATACTCGGTCTAGGAGGTCATCAAAGGTAGCCATATTCATACGGAAATAGTTATTAAATTTTTCGGGATAATGACGTAATTCCGGGTACAGGACTTCAAATGCTCCTTCAGTAATCCGTGCTGATGATATTGGATGAACCCAATACCGACGAAGACGACGGCGACGTCTATCTCGCTCTTGTTTCCTCCATCTTGAAACCAAGATCAGGGCTTTGAAAGCAAACTCTTGTTCAGGCATCATCCTGGCGACAATCCTAAGCAGAATCTGAGCTAGTCACCTAGGTTAACTTTTTATAGACCAAAATATTTGCATATTTTATTGTTTGTACAACTTTAAATTTAATTTCTGATAAGAATTATTTTACATACCGGATCCGCTCATCAGTACACGACGGATCCGCTGTTTCGACGGATTCGGCCCCATACCGGATCCGTACAAAAAACGGTAATGTTGCATTCAGGATTTCCGGATCAGTATCTTAGAAAAAAAGCCGGAAGTCCGCACGGAAAGAAAAAATGATGCGTTCTCACTCGTTTTTCCGGATCCGGCGTGTAATTCCGGCAAATGTAGTACACGACGGATCCGGCCAACGCAAGTGTGAAAGAGCCCTTAGTTGTGTAAAATAAAATATCCCATTCAATTTGCTGGGTACTGATGTCCTGCAGGCACTGGGAGCTCATATTTACTTTAATGAGGATGGTACCACACATGTAGATATTGACACCACTGATGATGTTTTAACCCGGGTTCTAGCTTTACACCTGGAGCCGGACCAAACATCCTGTGTGGTACAATTGGAGCAGGACATGCAACCAGTCCCCGACAAATTGTGGGCAAAGGGTAAAACTGATATTGGTAGATTGGATGTCACTCCTTTCATGGTTCATTTGAAACCAGGGTGCAGTCCACCTCGGGTCCGCCATTATCCTCTGAGTCACGCACAAGAACAGTCTGTCACTGAGCAGATTGAACAATATGTTCAAATGGGGGTCCTGGTGGTTACCAACTCACCCGCCAATACTTCCCTGTTTCCGTTCAAGAAAAAGGCCACTTTTAGGATGGTAAATTACCTAAGGGAAATCAACAAGGTCACTGTCCTACAGACCCCGATTGTCCCCAATCCACATACCTTGTTGATGCAATTGCCTTCAAAGGCTTCATGTTATACTGTGATTGATCTTGCAAATGCATTTTTCAGTGTTCCTCTCCACAAGGACTGTCAATATCTGTTTGCATTCAACTTAAGGGTACACAGTATACCTGCACAGTACTGCCACAGGGTGCCCAGAATTCCCCCACCCACCATGTATACTCAAGCCCTTCAGTCCGTGTTGACAGGGTGGTCTGTCTCAGATGGTATAGTCCTTTTGCAATATGCTGATGATCTGTTGCTTTGTGCCCCCAGTTATGAAACATGTAAAAATGCATCATTGTCATTGTTGATTTTTCTGGCAGAAAGTGGTTGTAAATCTTCAAAGAACAAACTGCAATTTTTCCAATTCCGTGTTACTTTTTCTCGGTCACTGTCAGAAGGCTCCCGTCACCTCACCGAGGAAAGAAAACAGGCTGTAAAAGACATCACACTCCCTCGGGGGCCAAAACCCCTCAGAATGTTTTTGGGACTGGTGTCTTATTGCACACCCTGAATTTGAAATGCATCCATGTTGATGTAGCCTTTGTACGACTGCCTGAGTACTGAACCTTTTTCTCTCAGTGACCAGGCAGAAGAGTCTTTTTACACTCTCAAATTGGCAATTTTGTCAGCACCTGCACTGGGCATACCCAACTATGACCAGCCTTTTAATCTATTCTGCTCAGAACTAAGTGGCCATAGCACCTCAGTCCTGACACAGAAACATGGAGACAGGCAGCGTCTGGTTGCATACTTTTCTGCCAGATTAGATCCTGTAGCGCACAGCGCCCCTTCCTGTGACAGGGCAGTTGCGGCAGTGCAACTCATGGTGGAAAAGGCATCAGAAATTGTGCTTGATTACCCCCTGGTGGTACAGACCCCTCAAGACATTCAAGGAATCCTCAGTCAAGTACAGCCAAAGCACACATCAATGGCCCGTCAACTTAGATTGCAGTGCTACCTCCTTATGCCTGACTAAATTACATTCAAAAGATGTATGATTCAGAATCCTGCAACGTTGCTGCCCATTACAGATTCAGAAATGGGGGAGGGAGGTACAGGGTCTCTTTTAAATGATGTAAATGAAAATGATTCACAATTAATGCAACAAGAAACATCTGGATATTCTCATGTACATGATCAACCTTTGTCTAATCCAGATCTTTGAGTTTTTTTGTAGATGGCAGCAGATACATGGGTGAGGATGGCCGATTTCATACTGGATATGCAGTGGTCACGCAACATGAGGTAGTATTGGCTGAACCACTTCCTCCTCACATGTCAGCACAGGAGGCTGAGTTGAAGGCACTAGCTGAAGCGTGTAAAATGGCAGATGGTAAAAGAGCAAATATCTTTACAGATTCCAGGTATGGCTTCGGTATTGCACATGACTACGGCCCCACCTCGAGGGCCAGAGACTTCCTCACTTCAGAAGAGCAACCAATTAAAAACAAAGATGCTGTGTTTGAACTAATGAACTCACTATTGCTTCCAGAGGAAGTAGCCATTGTAAAGGTAAAAGCACATACCTGGCAGGAAACTGGTGAGGCTAGGGGCAATGACAGGGCAGATCAAGCTGCCAAACAGGCGGCATTGAAGCCTTGGAACTCCGAGGTCATCCCTGTCAGCATCCTGAAGTCGCACCACATGTCTGAAGACGTGCTGGTTAAACTGTCTGCACAGGCAGATGAAAGAGACTCTTGGGTACAGAAAGAAGCAGCCCTGAATGAGCAAGGTCTCTGGGAGGTCTCAGGTAAAATCTGCCTCCCCAGGGCTCTCTACCCTATAATGGCACAAGAGGCCCACGGGCCCACACACCTCGCCAAAGGGCCAATGATGGTCACTGTGCTGAAGAAATGGATTGCACCAGGTTTTTCCACAACTGCCAGCAGGTTTGTACAGGGTTGCATGATCTGTGCTCTGAATAACCCAGGACAGGTAGTAAAAACACCCAAGAAACACACACCCAGGTCATTTTACCCGTTTCAGATATTGCAGATAGATTATATACAACTACCAAAAGTGGGAGTATACGAATATGTGCTTGCGTGCGTTGATCTCTTTTCAGGATGGCCGGAAGCCTACCCAGTATCTGCTGCAAATGCTAAGAATACAGCAAAGAAATTGATCAGTGAACTTGTCTGCCGGTATGGGGTTCCGGAGGTCATAGAATCAGACAGAGGAAGCCATTTCACTGGGGAGGTGATGAGGGAGATAATGGGAACTCTGGGAGTTACTCAGGCTTTCCACATGGCCTATCACCCCCAAAGCAGCGGCCTTGTCGAAAGATTGAATAGAACGATAAAACAATAAATCCAGAGAGACTGGAAGGCCCTGGACAGAGTACCTCCCTCTGGCCCTGTACTCCATCAGAATCACCCCTGGAAAAAGGTCTGGTTTATCCCCTTTTGAGATATTATTTGGATCTGTGCCCAGACTGGGACTGTATTTTCCTCAACAATTGCAGGTCCAGACTTATAGTTTGGTCAGTTACATGAAGGCCATCACCCGCAGGTTGGAGCACAATCATAAACAAGTGTTTTCTTCCATTCCAGATCCAGACTCCGTGGAAGGGACACACCCCCTGGTGATTGGGTTGTCATAAAAAGGCATGTCAGAAAGAGATTTGAGTCCAGATTTGATGGTCTTTTCAAGTTTTACTAAAGACTGAGACTGCTGTAAAAGTTGAAGGAAGGACGAATTGGGTCCACGCTTCTCACTGCAAGAAAGTTTTGGAACCACAGGATGAGGGTCCTTCTGTTGGCAGTGGCTCTGAGCGTGTCAGCAGTGTTTCGTCCACTGGATGATGAATGGGACAATGCTTTGATACAGCACCATCAATTGCTGTTTGAGGGACTGAATGACATAGAAAAAATTGAGAGACTGTTGGATTTGTACTCACAGTCCTGTGAGTTCAGCCCGTATGCTCTATTTCGCCGTGCCCCTCAGTTTTTCTGAATTGACTGAACTGGCCATCTCTACTATCTTTTTCACAGGCATGAAGCAGGTTAAGTCCAAAACTAAAAACAAGGAGGTACCCTTACCCATTGCAGGATGGGCTGAGCCCCCCTGGCTCATGGTAAACAGATAAGGGCCACTAGTTGATTATAGCTCTACCCCCTGGAATGAGAACATGTGGTGCAATGTGTCATGTTTACCAAGTTGGTCGCACTGTTATTGTTTGCAGATACAGTCGAAAGGTATGTTTTTTTTTTTAGTCCTCATGACAAATTCGGCTACAATGACTCTAACCCGAACAGCCTGGTGCAGTGTGTTGGAATAGAGCCTGTAAAGCAGCGGTCCCCAACCGCCGGGCCCAGGACCGGGCCGTGGAGGATTGTTAGCCGGGCCGCGGCGATCAGGGCAGTCTTTAACTCTGTACTAATGAAGCGCTTCCATTATGGAAGCGCTTCATTAGTACAGAAGGACCAGGGAGCGGTGAAGGATCTGTACTCACCGCTTCTTGGTCCTCGGCTCGGCTATCGGCTGTGCATGGCTGCGCACAGCGTGAGGTCTCTCTGTGACCTCACGCTGTGTGCCGCTATATACAGCCAGCCGACAGCAGAATGAAGAGGATAGCGATGGTGACCAGGAGCAGGAGAGGTAAGTGGTTTTTTTATTTTATTTTATTTGCACTGGGGGCTGATGGCTGACATGGGGCTGACATAAAGGGGCTAATGGGGGGCTTATGGCTGACATGAGGGTCTAACGGCTGACATGAGGGGCTAATCATGGCTGACATGGGGGGCTTATGGCTGACATGGGGGGCTTATGGCTGACATGGGGGGCTTATGGCTGACATGAGGGGCTAATGGGGGGCTTATGGCTGACATGAAGGGCTAATGGGGGGCTTATGGCTGACATGAGGGGCTAATGGGGGCTTATGGCTGACATGAGGGGCTAATGGGGGCTTATGGCTGACATGAGGGGCTAATGGGGGGCTTATGGCTGACATGAGGGGCTAATGGGGGGCTTATGGCTGACATGAGGGGCTAATGGGGGCTTATGGCTGACATGAGGGGCTAATGGGGGGCTTATGGCTGACATGAGGGGCTAATGGGGGGCTTATGGCTGACATGAGGGGCTAATGGGGGGCTTATGGCTGACATTGGGGGGGTTTATGGCTGACATTGGGGGGTTTATGGCTGACATTGTGGGGGGTTTATGGCTGACATTGGGGGGGGTTTGGCTGACATTGGGGGCTGATAGATGGCTAAAGGTTTGGGGGTTGAGCTGAGCCATTGGGGGTCTGATCTGAGGTCTGATTAACATTGGGGGTCTGATTGCTGGTCTGACCTGAGGTGTAATGAAAAATATTTTTTTCTTATTGTTCTCCTCTAAAACCTAGGTGCATCTTATAGGGCGAAAAATACGGTACAGTGCAGCAGAGACCAGTGCAGCAGAGACCAGTGTCAGTTTATATAGTCATTATATAGTGTTATATATTTTAATATGCACCTTGTGTTTTGTTATGCGCGTGAATCAGTCAGCCCCGCCCACCCCATAAGCCCCGCCCCAGAACCCCCCACCCGGTCCCTGGGAAAATTGTCTTGCATGAAACCGGTCCTTGGTGCAAAAAAGGTTGGGGACCACTGCTGTAAAGGGTACAAATCTGGCCTGCAGCAACCGTACCTTAGGTGATTTAATTTCTGGAATGACCTTCAACTCCTCAGAGAATCAGCAAAAGGGATCAAAACTGGCAGCAGGTGTCCTACTGGCCAAATTGATAACTCAGTTGTTTAATAGTACAGTGGTTTCAGTCCCAGAAAGTATATACCTAGTCTGTGGGCATAAGGCATACAAGTGGTTGCCCAGAAATGTCACTGGTTTATATGCTATTGCCCGACTTACTCCTGCAACCTTTTATAATACCCCATTTCGACATAGATATAAACTCTGTACCTAAACATACTCTATCGAAGAGCCAAGGACAATACACCCAGACCAAATGGTAAACCTCACGTAGTAGAGATGAGCATCTCCAATAAGATTTTCAGTACCCTCTTCTTGTACCCCATGGTAATGCAGATGTGGGACAAGCTAGTGATGGCAACTGATTATTTGGATGATCAGATATGGGAGGTGTTAAATCTCATGAACGCCTCTAACATTGTCCAGAATCAGATAATTATTGTCACCAATCAACACACCTTGGTTTTAGACTACCTGACAGCAAAGGAGGGAGGTATGTGTCAGGTTGTAGGACCTGTTTGGTGCCATTATATAGATCCCCAAAGTAACCTACAGGTAAAAGCTGGAATAGGAAAGGTGAAAACCATGAGAGACAAATAATTACAGGAAAATAGTGCAAACAAAGACTGTGTGTGTGGAACCTATGCAGAGCAAACAAGGGGTTCTCGTGCTGCTGTCTGTGGGAGAGGAGTGGCATGAAGTGGCCCTGGCAATGTGGGTGTATGGGATCCATGCAGGGGTACTTGTCCTGCTGTCTGGTAGAGTGGGGTGGCATGAGGAGTGGTCCTAGGAGTTTTTAGTGGAATCTGTAAAGGCAGGGGCCGTCGGTTGTAATATGTGTATGGGGTATAGGAACTACACTGTCTGGAGTAGGGGGTGTTGCTGTGAATTCGCTCATGGCAGGTCTGTCTGGAATGTGGCTCCTAGGTTTGGGCTTCATGTGGTGGTTTGGAGTTTAATGCCTCATCTTAAATGTTCTACTTATGTGGCTGTGTTCCTGGGAGCTGAATGGCACAGGAGAGGGGTGTCCAGTCATGAAACCTAGGGGAGAGGATCGCTCCAGCGCTGGATCATGGGGAATACTTTGCTAAGACGCTCCGGAGTGTAATACCACCGCAAGACTGTCTTCATGTATGATTCATAATGAAGTGCTCACTTAACCTCTTGGGGACACAGGGCGTACAGGTACGCCCTGATGTCCCAGTACTTAAGGACACAGGGCGTACAGGTACATCCTGTGTATTTCCTATCATTCGCCCGCTTCCTCTCTCATTTCCAGGATGGATGAGCGGTTAGCAGAGTATCAGCACATTGCTGACACTCTGCTTGAAACGGCTGACATCAAATCGGCACCTCATCCCGCAAAAAATGAGCCCCTACATGAGACAATCGCCCAAAAAGCAAAAAAAATGTCTCTCAGACTATGGAGACACTAAAATATGATTATAATTTTTTTTTAAAATGCTGTTATTGTGTTAAAGTAAAATAAATAAAAAAACTATACATATTGGGTATCGCTGCGTCCGTAAGAACCTGCTCTATAAAATATCGCATGACCTAAGCCCTCAGGTAAATACCGTAACATTTTTTTAATAAAAACAGTGTCAAAAAAGCCATTTTTGTCACCTTACATCACAAAAAGTGTAATAGCAAGCGATAAAAAAGTTATATGCCTCCCAAAATAGTACCAATCAAACCGCTATCTCATCCTGCAAAAAATGAGCCCCTACATAGGACAATCGCCCAAAAAAAATTAAAAATATGGCTTTCAGAATGTTTTTTTTGTTTCAAAAATGATATTATTGTGTAAAACTTAAAAACGATTATACATATTGTTGCGGAGCTTCACGGTATACCCTCAATATCTTCACTTAAATCCCCTTGAAGCTGAAGAAGCAGGTCAATATGCAAGAGACAATTTCCCCAGTGACTGGACGACACACAGTTTGGGAGTCAACTGACTTTACTAGGCATGCGCACCTGGTTTCAAACCTCCAACAGCCTCATTTACATACAATACATAGATTACTATGGTACAAGGAAAGGTGGGGTCAGACAATAGCAAGGACTGATGGGAGGTTGAGGGGGGACACTGCAGCTGGTTTAAACTGGTCTCCCAGTGTCCCTGAGACAACACCCTGCTGGGGAAACAATGGGACAGGAAAAGGGGGAGGGGAAGAGGTACAGACAAGAAAGACATTCTATAAGTGGCTAGGTTTGCCACACATATTAGGTATCGTCACGTCCGTAAAAACCTGCTCTATAAAAATAACACCTGATCTAACCCCTCAGGTGAACACAGCAAAAAATATATATATAAATACAGTGTCAAAAGCCATTTTTGTCACCTTTACATCACAAAAAGTGTAAAAGCAAACAACCAAAATTTCATATGCACCCCAAGATAGTGCCAATCAAACCGACATTTCATCCCGCAAAAAATGAGCCCCTACATAAATGCTTTATTTACTGAAACGAAAACCCCCCAAAAAGTAGTCATATTTGGTATTGTCACATACGTAACAACCTGGTCTATAGAAATAGCACACGATCTAACCTGTCAGATTAACGATGTAAATAACAAAAAATAAAAACGGTCCCAAAACAGCTATTTTTATTTTGCAAATTTTTCCATTTTTCCAGTAACAAAACAGCCAAACAAAACTCAATATTTATTGCCCTGATTCTGTAGTTTGCAGAAACACCCCATATGCTGTCGTAAACTGCTGTATGGCCAAACGGTAGGGCACAGAAGGAAGGGAACACTATATGGTTTTTGGAAGACAGATTTTGCTGGACTGGTTTTTTGACACCATGTCCCATTTGAAGTCCCCCTGATGTACCTCCATCTAATAAACGACACCCCTAAAGGTATTCAAAACTGATTTTACAAACTTTGTTAACCCTTTAGGTGTTCCACAAGTTATTGGCAAATGGAGATGAAATTTCAAAATTTCTATTTTTTGTTAGCTTGCCTCAAAAAAAGTGTAATATAGAGCAACCAAAAATCATATTTACCCTAAAATAGTACCAAAAAAACTGCCACCTTCTCCCGTAGTTTCTAAAATGGGGTCAATTTTTGGGAGTTTCTACTGTAGGGGTGCATCAGGGGGGCTTCAAATGGGACATGGTGTAAATAAACCAGTCCAGCAAAATCTGCCTTCCAAAAACCATATGGCGTTCCCTTCCTTCTGTGCCCTGCCGTGTGCCCGTACAGCAGTTTACGACCACATATGGGGTGTTTCTGCAAACTACAGAATCAGGGCAATAAATATTGAGTTTTGTTTGGCTCTTAACTCTTGCTTTGTTACTGGAAAAAATTGATTAAAATGGAAAATTTGCAAAAAAAAATAGAAATTCTGAAATGTTATCTCCATTTGCCATTAACTCTTGTGGAACACCTAAAGGGTTAACAAAGTTTGTAAAATCAGTTTTGAATACCTTGAGGGGTGCAGTTTCTAGAATGGGGTCATTTTGGGTGGTTTCTATTATGTAAGCCTCACAGAGTGACTTCAGACCTGAACTGGTCCTTAAAAAGTGGGTTTTAGAAAATTTCTGAAAAATTTCAAGATTTGCTTCTAAACTTCTAAGCCTTGTAACGTCCCCAAAAAATAAAATGGCATTTCCAAAATGATCCAAACATGAAGTAGACATATGAGGAATGTAAATTAATAACTATTTTTTGAGGTATTACTATGTATTATAGAAGTAGAGAAATTGAAACTTGGAAATTTGCTAATTTTTCAAAATTTGATACATTTTAAATTTTTTATTTATAAATAAAAAAGGAATTTTTTTTACTCCATTTTACCAGTGTCATGAAGTACAATATGTAACGAAAAAACAATCTCAGAATGGCCTGGATAAGTAAAAGCGTTTTAAAGTTATCACCACTTAAAGTGACACTGGTCAGATTTGCAAAAAATTGCCTGGTCCTTAAGGTGAAAATGAGCCCGGTCCTCAAAGGGTTAAATCTTTTGGTACCGAAAGAGAGGGCCTGTGACTAGTGATGGACTAACATCTGCCAGCACGGTTCGCGAACGCGATCAAATGTTCGTGAACCACAAGTTCGCTGCGGGTCCCATTCATTTTAATGGCAGTCGAACCTGAAAAACCTTCAGCTCATATTTGTAGCCAAGAAATAATTGTTAGAAGTGCACAAATAGTCCCACAACATGGACAGTGACATACCAGATGTATTATTCGAATTTGCGATCTCCATTCAAATGCACTATACAGTACCCAAATGCACTATAAATAAAGTGGTATATAACACCCCGCTTCAGTTTTTTTTTTTTGGTGGGGGGGGCGACTGGTATATCACACCAGTAGAAATTATGTGTTCCAATATTGCTTGTCCCTATACCTTCTGTATCGCAGCAGAACCGCACACAACTGCCGCACAATACAAATGCACTATAATATGCTTTCTAACATAGAATATTGGAACATTAACACAATTCTAACATTTTTGGCTCTATACACCACCACAATGGATTTGAAATGAAACGAACAAGATGTGCTTTAACTGCAGACTGTCAGCTTTAATTTGAGGGTATTTAAATCCAAATCAGGTGAACGGTGCAGGAATTACAACAGTTTGCATATGTGCCTCCCACTTGTTAAGGGACCAAAAGTAATGGGACTTAATAATAATCATAACTCAAACTTTCACTTTTTAATACTTGGTTGCAAATTCTTTGCAGTCAATTACAGCCTGAAGTCTGGAACGCATAGACATCACCAGACGCTGGGTTTCATCCCTGGTGATACTCTGCCAGGCCTCTACTGCAACTGTCTTCAGTTCCTGTTTGTTCTTGGGGCATTTTCCCTTCAGTTTTGTCTTCAGCAAGTGAAATGCATGCTCAATTGGATTCAGGTCAGGTGATTGCCTTGGCCATTGCATAACATTCCACAAACTCTTGCTTCTGCAGTATGCTTTGGGTCATTGTCCATCTGCACAGTGAAGCGCCGTCCAATGAGTTCTGAAGCATTTGGCTGAATATAAGCAGATAATATTGCCCGAAACACTTCAGAATTCATCCTGCTGCTTTTGTCAGCAGTGACATCATCAATAAATACAAGAGAACCAGTTCCATTGGCAGCCATACATGCCCATGCCATGACACTACCACCACCATGCTTCACTGATGAGGTGGTATGCTTAGGATCATGAGCAGTTCCTTTCCTTCTCCATACTCTTCTCTTCCCATCACTCTGGTACAAGTTGATCTTGGTCTCATCTGTCAATAGGATGTTGTTCCAGAACTGTGAAGGCTTTTTTAGATGCTGTTTGGCAAACTCTTATCTGGCCTTCCTGTTTTTGAGGCTCACCAATGGTTTACATCTTGTGGTGAACCCTCTGTATTCACTCTGGTGAAGTCTTATCTTGATTGTTGACTTTGACACACATACACCTACCTCCTGGAGAGTGTTCTTGATCTGGCCAACTGTTTTGAAGGGTGTTTTCTTCACCAGGGAAAGAATTCTTCGGTCAGCCACCACAGTTGTTTTCCATGGTCTTCCGGGTCTTTTGGTGTTGCTGAGCTCACCGGTGCGTTCCTTCTTTTTAAGAATGTTCCAAACAGTTGTTTTGGCCACGCCTAATGTTTTTGCTATCTCTCTGATGGTTTGTTTTTGTTTTTTCAGCCTAATAATGGCTTGCTTCACTGATGGTGACAGCTCTTTGGATCTCATCTTGAGAGTTGACAGCAACAGATTCCAAATATCACACTTGAAATGAACTCTGGACCTTTTATCTGCTCATTGTAATTGGGATAATGAGGGAATAACACACACCTGGCCATGGAACAGCTGAGAAGCCAATTGTCCCATTACTTTTGGTCCCTTAACAAGTGGGAGGCACATATGCAAACTGTTGTAATTCCTACACCGTTCACCTGATTTGGATGTAAATACCCTCAAATTAAAGCTGACATTCTGCAGTTAAAGAACATCTTGTTTGTTTCATTTCAAATCCATTGTGGTGGTGTTTAGAGCCAAAAATGTTAGAATTGTCGATGTCCCAATATTTATGGACCTGACTGTACATAAAGAGAAAACGTAACCTTTAATAATGTTACTATGAGGGTCCATTCACACGTTCGTAAGTGTTTTGCGGATCCGCAAAACACGGACACCGGCAATGTGCATTCCGCAATTTGCGGACCGCACATCGCCGGCACTATAATAGAAAATGCCTAATCTTGTCTGCAATTGCGGACAAGAATAGGACATGTTCTATTTTTTTTGCGGAAACGGAAGTACAGATGCGGAAGTGCGGATCCGCGGATACGGACAGCACATTCCGGCCCCATTGAAAATGAATGGGTCTGCACCCGTTCTGCAAAATTGCGGAACAGATGCGGACCCATTTTGCGGACGTGTGAATAGCAAAGATATTCCTCAAAATGAAAATAAATTAAATTATTAAAGTTAAGCAAAAAGCATAGATGTGGTAGGCAATAACAAGTGCTCGGCGGCACCAAATCAGAAACCATATGTCCTACCACAATCCGGGGGGTTCCAGGGCACATCCATGAATCCCGGAGGGAAAGCAAAAAACATCTATCCCTGGGCTAGATGATGATGTGGTATTGACGGACAGGGTGGGAAAAGAACTGTCCCTGATATTGCCCTACAGGGGGGTGCTATTCTGGCCCTGATAGCCTAACCACAGACCACCCGCCCTGATAAGAGCGACCCCATCCGGAACCTTACCCTATATAAAAATGGCCCTAGTAAGCCCCTAGGCCCCTGACTTCCAGGTGATCACTGTATAGATCTATGTGTTTTTGACTCATTATAAAAGTATATTTGTGCTCGGATCAGCTCATGTAAGAACACACCCTACCTAACTCTACCTAATAGCAGCAGGATTATGCCGGAACTGCTGTAGAAGGGCAGCCTAAAGGGGGCAACCCTAATATGGAGTGCCTGATGAAAAGGGGGGGTTTTGGGAGGGCTGTAACACCGACAAACCGCTCCTGTGGCTGTGCGCCTGCAGGTATAAATAGGCATTAGGGCCCCGCCTCCCATCTCACAAATACGGTAATCATATTGCCCAACACTTCTGCTCGGATCGGCTCATGTAAGAACACACCCTACCTAACTCTACCTAATAGCAGCAGGATTATGCCGGAACTGCTGTAGAAGGACAGCCTAAAGGGGCCAAAAATAACAGACCATAGATATAGCAAAAGGTATCTTTATGACATATAATTACATAATCAAATCTCGAAAGGCAAGTGACAATTCACGATGCGGATCGGGAATATAACGAGTATAGCAAGCAGAATTCCATCGACCCATTTTTTAATGATATGAACCGGTACATTATGCTCAGAAGCAGCTGAAGCTGCGCCAATACGAAAAGAGTGACCAGTAATAGACAAAGGGTTAACCCCTGAATTGGCCAACAATATGCGGATGAAATTGAGGAACGTATTAATATTCAAGGGAGCATCTCCCAACTTGAGCAAAGAGGAATCAGCTGGCTCAGCTTTGATAAACTGCAACCATTGATGTAATACACTCACCGGGCACTATTCATTACCGGTGGCAAAGTACTTGACCGCTACCGGTTCTCCCGGCCGGGTCGTCTTGGAAGCTACTAAGGTAAGGATATAGCAAGAGCTACTCCAGCACAACTGACTCTTGCGTAAGTAATTTAAAGATGTGTTGGCACAGCAAAACTCACCTGGCCTGAGGAACCCATAGAATGCCAAGTACAAGGCTGTTTTAATTAGTAGGCTGATGTGCAGACCAAACGGTTCTGAAACATGTCTGATAAAAACCTAAACATGCTGCCAGGAAAAGGCTGGCGAGTGGGTCGTTTCTTAACGGACACCTTCTGAATACCCTTTAATAAGGCCTTAACGGGATGGGCTGAGAACAGAGACGGTTGATCGGGATACTGGCAATACCAATAATGTTGAATACCAGCTGGGTATAGTTTAATAGTGCTATGGGCCAAGTGTAGATGAGAGTGGCAAAAGCAACAAATGCAAGTATGTAAGTTATAGGCCCCTCTCCCGCAGGGGGGTAGGTATGTTTAAACCTACTAAACAAGTGTCAGGCCGTCTTATATGTCCTAAGAGTATTAGTGGACAATAATTTGGCCATAAGGCTTCTGGCTACAGCGAGATATGCCACTAGTCCATCAGCAATTGAAAATGATGAGGAGTTGGTGTCGGCAAACAATCTGCGCCCGGAAAAACCTGAAAAAAAGTTGAAGATTAAACTGGGACAGAGCATCCGCTGCGACATTACACTGCCCACTGATATGTGTGCAAATGAAGTGAAAATTATGTTGTAAAGACAGCCAAACGAACCTCCTCACAAATGACATTATCTGTTTTGACCCAGATCTACCCTTCATAAGGATGTCAGCCACTGCCGCATTATCAGTCAGAAATAACACTGTATGGTTCCTCCACTGTTTACACCAAACTAGCCGCCCCCACTATAGGATAAATTTCAAATACGGGGAACACTGAGAGAAGCCTGGGATAATCGCAATCTCTGGGGGCCAAGAACCAGCAAACCAATGCTTATCATAGATGGCGGCAAAACCTACTGCCGGAGATGAATCGGTGTACGCCACCGGAGATTGATTAGAGACCACCGGAATAAAGAGCGAGACTCCATTCCATTGTGACAGAAACCTATCCCACATTAATAAATCAGCAAGGGCATCTTGATCCAAATAAACTGGACTGTCCTGACTTGGGGCACAAGGGAGCAATACCAGGAGTCTAGAAACAAAGGACCTTCCTTGGGGAATGATGCGCAGAGCGAAATTGAGCATACCTAAAAGAGACTGGAGATCCGCCTTGGTAGTAACCCAAACCTGTGCCAATCTATGTACATCCTCCCTGATCCTATCTAATTCGTCTAGTGGGAGACTATCTTGCATCTGAACAGTATGTAAACAAATACCCAGAAATGTAATTAAGGTACTAGGACCTTCGACCTTGTGCGGAGCTACCGGAACCCTAAGATCTTCAAACAGCGTGCGCAATACCTGCAAGTCTTGAGGCTCTTGTAACGGGGGCTCAATCAAGAGAAAGTCATCTAGGTAATGAATGACATGATTAACACGAAAGGTGTTCGACAAAACCCAATGCAGGGCGCTAGTAAACTGGCAGAATAACCATTGGCTAGATTTTGACCCAAACGTTAATTTACTAGAAAATAAATACTGCCCTTGCCACTTGATACCATGCCACCGCCATAAATCTAGTTGAATGGGGAGTAGCTTAAAAGCATCTGTAATGTCTGCCTTAGATAACCAGGCACCTTTACCCAATCTAAGTATGACCTGAATAGCTCCATCGATAGACGCATACTTCATGGAAAACTCTTATTAGAAAATTTGCCGGACACCACCCCAACCGGATTAATCCTCCAACAATCAAACGGGGGCTGCTTCAAAGGGCCAATTAAATATCCCCTATCTAACTCCGTCTGGATTAACTGTGAAATAGCATGCACTCATATGGGGACTGAGGGAGGGCAAGCATACCCGTATGGAAACCGTTGACTAAGCCGTTGAGCACAAACTGTACCCAAGCTGGGTCTGGATGAGCGGCTAATAGACAAGTAAGGAGTTCCACATTCACCACGCTTAGTCACGCAGGATTATTGCCCTTTTGAGGGCATGAAACTCGGGGGTGGGCCCTAAAGCAAATAGCACATAAATGCAACAATCTGCACTGGCTGTAGTGGCACGCATAAAAGTGGAAATTGTTACAAATTTGCGATTTGCCTAGATATTTAATTGGCCGGCCCAACTTATCCACTCCGGAGACTACCCTGCTAACTGATGGGCCCGGAACAGCAGTAGACTGGGAATGTTCCGTTGTGTGGTTAATATTGGAACACCAGTCAGCAGTATGGGCGTAGGAGTTACAAACCGTACAGGTTGGGGCTTTAAGACCCGCAAAATGGCGACAAAATAGCTCTGTATCAATGACTGACCAATCAACCGTATGCTGACACTGTGCAAAAGCGGCTGCTGCCTTAGCCGAAAATAAGTGGTGAAAGTCGTAAAATGCAGTACCACCATATTTGTACCCCAAGTCTACTACTTTATACATATATAGGTATAACTCCTCCCTCCTAAGTGGGCTAAGCGTACAAACCACGTCCCGAAACAAGCTAAATGCCAACACAAACTCTGCAATATTGAGCTTTCTATTCAATCTAGCGTCCCTAGACTTTATTATCACCGAGATCTCACCGCAGGTTATGGTTTTGTTATCTGGGACCTCATGAGTAGCTATGAGAAGAGATGCCAGATTAACATCTCTCCCTGCAAGGATGTCTTATCGTATGTTAGCGGGTATGAAATGAGAAGGTGCAATAGTAGGAGTAGGACTCGACCCACCAGGAACATTAAACTGTGAAACAGTGGCCACCGCCGGTGTCTGCCCTATCAAGCCAGAAGCAGCAGTACTGTCTTCGACTGTGTCCAGTCTAGCCTGAATGTCAGACATTGAAGAAGCCATCGTATTAATGACAGCGTGTAGCTGAGTTAGTGACGTCTGGATGGTATTCATGGAAACCACTTCCTGGCTTGGTGAAGCCGAATCTGTAGAGAGAAGACGGTAAAGTTCTGCCTTTAAAGCTGAGGCTGAGAACGGAATTCCTCTTTTTGACAATTCTGCCGTCAATTTCGGGATGGTCCATGACCTCAACGATGGTACAGTGTCTCGTACTGATTGCAGATCACCACTGTCGCGAGAGGAGGACAAGCCCTCGGCGAGAAACTCTTGAGACATCTCCCTACTAAAAGAGATAGCTAAATCAAGAGACCGACTACCACCCTAAACGACAAACATCATGCCAAACCTGAATAACCGTATACCAACACCTTATTATTAATGAAAACCGCACCTACAAGTGTGAGTAACACTTGAACCTATAGTCGGACAACACTATACCCCGATCCTGTAGTCTTGACAGGACTAGTAATCGAGTCTGTGACAGACATAGCCCCGTTGCCTGTAGTCGTGACAGGACTTGAAATAGTCTGTAGTCGTGACAGACATTGGCCCGTTGCCTGCAGTCGTGACAGGACTTGAAATCGAGTCTGTAGTCGTGACAGACATTGCCCCGTTGCCTGTAGTCGTGACAGGACTTGAAATCGAGTCTATAGTCGTGACAGACCTTGCTTTGCCAAAAAAGATATATATTTTTTCTTTCTTATTTTTTTTTTGTTTCTTGTAACCGTGGCAGGCCTCCAAGCTGCTCCCTGACTACCGCGCAATCGTGGACCTGTATGTGCAAGGACGACACACTGGACTCTGCAGTGACCTGAAAAACATGCCTGTAACCGTGACAGGACCGGGGTTTATATACAGTTGCAAGAAAAAGTATGTGAACCCTTTGGAATTATATGGATTTCTGCACAAATTGATCTTTAAATGTGATCTGATCTTCATCTAAGTCACAACAATAGACAATCACAGTCTGCTTAAACTAATAACACACAAAGAATTAAATGTTACCATGTTTTTATTGAACACACCATGTAAACATTCACAGTGCAGGTGGAAAAAGTATGTGAACCCCTAGACTAATGACATCTCCAAGAGCTAATTGGAGTGAGGTGTCAGCCAACTGGAGTCCAATCAATGAGATGAGATTGGAGGTGTTGGTTACAGCTGCCCTGCCCTATAAAAAACACACCAGTTCTGGGTTTGCTTTTCACAAGAAGCATTGCCTGATGTGAATGATGCCTCGCACAAAAGAGCTCTCAGAAGACCTACGATTAAGAATTGTTGACTTGCATAAAGCTGGAAAAGGTTATAAAAGTATCTCCAAAAGCCTTGCTGTTCATCAGTCCATGGTAATACAAATTGTCTATAAATGGAGAAAGTTCAGCACTGCTGCCACTCTCCCTAGGAGTGGCCGTCCTGTAAAGATGACTGCAAGAGCACAGCGCAGACTGCTCAATGAGGTGAAGAAGAATCCTAGAGTGTCAGCTAAAGACTTACAAAAGCCTCTGGCATATGCTAACATCCCTGTTAGAGTATCTACGATACGTAAAACACTAAACAAGATTGGATTTCATGGGAGGATACCAGAGAGGAGGCCACTGCTGTCCAAAAATTACATTGCTGCACATTTACAGTTTGCACAAGAGCAACTGGATGTTCCACAGCAGTACTGGCAAAATATTCTGTGGACAGATGAAACCAAAGTTGAGTTGTTTGGAAGAAACACAAAACACTATGTGTGGAGAAAAAGAGGCACAGCACGCCAACATCAAAACCTCATCCCAACTGGGAAGTATGGTGGTGGGGGCATCATGGTTTGGGTCTGCTTTGCTACGTCAGGGCCTGGACGGATTGCTATCATCGAAGGAAAAATGAATTCCCAAGTTTATCAAGACATTTTGCAGGAGAACTTAAGGCATCTGTCCACCAGCTGAAGCTCAACAGAAGATGGGTGTTGCAACAGGACAACGACCCAAAGCATAGAAGTAAATCAACAACAGAATGGCTTAAACAGAAGAAAATCCGCCTTCTGGAGTGGCCCAGTCAGAGTCCTAACCTCAACCCGATTGAGATGCTGTGGCATGACCTCAAGAAAGCGATTCACACCAGACATCCCAAGAATATTGCTGAACTGAAACAGTTCTGTAAAGAGGAATGGTCAAGAATTACTCCTGACCGTTGTGCACGTCTGATCTGCAACTACAGGAAACGTTTGGTTGAAGTTATTGCTGCCAAAGGAGGTTCAACCAGTTATTAAATCCAAGGGTTCACATACTTTTTCCACCTACACTGTGAATGTTTACATGGTGTGTTCAATAAAAACATAGTAACATTTAATTCTTTGTATGTTATTAGTTTAAGCAGACTGTGATTGTCTATTGTTGTGACTTAGATGAAGATCAGATCACATTTTATGACCAATTTGTGCAGAAATCCATATCATTCTAAAGGGTTCACATACTTTTTCTTGTAACTGTATATTATTATTATTTTTTTCTTTTTTTTTTTTCTTAGCACTATACCCTATACCTTAATGGTAATGCCATAACAGTGGGCCCGACTGCAGGTCCAATGACCCCGATACGTGAAATGTTGAACTACTAGTAGTGCTAACAGGAAGTCTAGTGCCTGTGGATGAGGTGGAAAAATGGCACACCCGTGACGAGAAATCCTAGCCTTACCCCCTGCCCAGCAGCACGCGTAATAGTATGGCAAGCAAAGCCCCTACCATACCTACCTTTGATTACACGTAGACAAGATAGCGATAGAACTGCAGCGCACACCTAGTGTAGCCGACTATACTACGGAATTGAAGTAAAAAAGGCAACTTACTATCCAATAAATAGCACCCAACTAACACCCCCATTCAGGGCCGTCTTTAATGTTGATTGGACCCTGGGCAAGAATTTACTTGGGCCCCCTGGATCCCCCCCCCCCACTTTGCTGTACTTGCTATACAGCAGCACTTACCTGTCACGTCCAGGGTCTCCAGGTGACGTCTCCTCTCTGTCATCATCTTCTCTGTAGATCTTCTCTCTCATCATCTTCTCCACTCGGTCTGGACAACTTCTCTCAGCCACCTCGTCTCTGCAGAGTGTGACACACAGACATCTTAGCTTCCTCACATTCTATCATTATCCCCCAACTGGAGTCCCCACAGTGTTATCCTGCTGCTTGCTGTGCCCCCCCCAGGGGTGTAGCTATAGGGGGTGCAGAGGTAGCAGCCGCTACCGGGCCCAGGAGCATGAAGGGGCCCAAAGACACTTGTGCCGCATAAGAAGACACACAAAGCACTGAGGGAAGGGGCGCCCAAGCTGAACTCTTGCACCGAAGCCCATGATCCTTTAGTTACGCCCCTGCCCCCCCCCCCTCCCAATACCCCCAAATACTATCCTGAAGAAACATAGTAATAGTGCTCCTCATAGTCCCACCTATAGTAATTCCCTTCTAGAGTGTACTCATTAGTAATGAGGACATTTTGGGGCCTCGTGCTGCATATGGGCCTGGTCAAGAAACCTAGTGTCAGGCATTACTGGAGTGGGGACGTCCTCTACCAGGCCCCACTTTACAGTACGGCCATGACACGCTCCCGGTTTGAGGCCATCCGGAAATGTCTGCATTATTCAGATAATGCAGCATGTCCACCCCAAGGTGATCCTGCCTATGAATGTCTGTATAAGATACGGCCGGTCATCGATCATTTTGGGGACAAATTTGTACAGGCCTATGTACCTGGAAGGGAGGTCGCGGTTGATGAGTCTCTCATTGCGCTCAAAGGAAGACTCATTTTCCGCCAGTATGTGCCCTCCAAGCGGGCGAGGTATGGCGTGAAGCTATACAAACTTTGTGAGAGTACCTCAGGGTACACTTACAAGTTTTGTGTATACGAGGGGCCAGATTCCCGTATTCAACCCCCAGAATGTCCCTCCACTCTGGGTGTTAGTGGGAAACTTGTGTGGTACCTTATGTACCCACTGCTAGATAAGGGTTACCACCTTTACGTGGATAACTTTTATACTAGTATCCCCTTGTTCCAGTCCCTTGGCGCCAGATCCACGTCCGCTTGTGGGACCGTGCGGAAAAATCAACGCGGCCTCCCTGCCCACCCCCTCCAGGTACCTATCCCCAGGGGTGCGACCCGTGCCCTTACCAGTGAAAACCTGTTGCTGGTCAGATATAAGGACAAGAGGGATGTCCTTGTACTGTCCACAATTCATGGTAACGGCATCACCCCTGTCCCTGTGCGAGGTACCGCGGCAACGGTCCTCAAGCCTGATTGTATCGTCGACTACAATCGGTATATGGGAGGAGTTGATCTCTCTGATCAAGTCCTCAAGCCATATAATGTCATGCGCAAAACCCGGGCATGGTACAAAAAAGTTGCGGTCTACTTGGTGCAGGTTGCCTTGTACAACTCTTTTGTACTATCCCGAAGCGCTGGCAACACAGGGACATTCCTCCAATTCTATGAGGCAGTCCTCAAGGTCCTGATATTTTCGGACCGGGAAAGAGCAGGCCGGAGTACCTCGGGAACTGGAGGCGCCCGGATCGTCCCTGGCCAACACTTTCCAGGTGTGGTCCCCCATACTGGAAAGAAGGGACGAATCCAAAAAAAGTGCAGAGTGTGTCGCAGGAGGGGATACGGAAGGACACCACTACTCAGTGTGACACGTGCCCCGATCATCCGGGCCTCTGCATTGACGGTTGCTTCAGGGAGTATCACACTTCCATGGAGTCCTAAATTTATATCCCAATTTAGCCACTGACATCGGATAAAAAAAAACTGGTTCTCAGACTTGAGACACCCAAAAAAACTAAAATAATTTAAAAAAAAGTATACAAATTAGGTATCGCTGCGTCGGTAATAATCTCCTCTATAAAAATACCCCATGACCTAACCCCCCAGATTAACACGCTCCAAAAAAAAAAAACGGTGCAAAAGAAAACTTTTTTTGTCACCTTACACAACAAAAATTTTAATAGCAATCGATCAAAAAGTCCTATAGTCCCCAAAATAGTGCCAATAAAACCATCCTCTCATCCCACAAAAAATGAGCCCCTACATAAGATAATCGGCTAAAAAAAATAAAAATAAATGACTCTTAAGACTTTAGAGATAATATAGTCTAAAACCTAAATAATTGTAAAAAAAGTAGACTTATTAGGCATCGCAGCGTCCGTAAGAATCTCCTCTATAAAAATACCCCATGACCTAACCCCCCAGATTAACACGGTAAAAACAAAATTCCCACCTTCTATGCACTTCCAATGGTGCACAAGGACAAAATACCAATCCCAGGAAGGCCCATTGTATCTGGGAATGACAATCTGACAAAAGGCATCAGCGAGTATGTAGATCAGATACTGAGACCTTTTTTCACCACCTTACCGTCTTAAGTTAAGGACATGCAAGATCTCCTCTTGAAAATTAATGATATGGTATTAACACCAAATACAATCCTGGCAAGCTTGGATGTCAAATCATTATATAGTAACATACAACACGCACTAGGTATCAAGGCCACCCAAAAAGATTTGAGCACTAAAAGTAGTAATTTTGCACAGCACAACCACTTGGCACTTTCTATGTTAGAATTTATTTTAGAGCACAACTATTTTGTTTTTCAGGGTAAATTTTACCAACAAATAAACGGGACCGCTATGGGTACATCCTGTGCCCCCACATATGCAAACCTTTTTTTATGGTGGTGGGAGGATAATCTAGTATTCACAGATGGGATGTCGTCATATACCTGCCACATCATATTTTGGGGCAGGTATATTGACGACATACTCATCTTTTGGCATGGGGGTAAATCACTATTTCACAAATTCACCCAAGCTCTCAATGACAACTGCATAGGTATGAAATATACATACGAAATTCAGGAGAAAGAAATAGTGTCCCTAGATTTAAAAATCAAAATCACTGAAGACGGTCATCTGAACACTGAGATACATAGGAAACCGACCTCTACCAATAGCTATCTGCATTGGACCAGCTGGCACCCCTCACCTCTGAAGAGAATTTAACAGAGCTAAGATCACTGACAGAGATGACCTACTTAAAACAACTCCTATAAAAAGGAATGAGACCATCAGATGCATAGGGACTTTTGACGGATATAACAAAGAAATTTATCATATACTGGAAAAATACTGGCATATCATCCAGACAGACAGAGATCTCAAGTCAGTACTTACCGTAAATCCTAGTGTCACCTATAGGAGAGGCCCAAATTTGAAGGACCAACTAGTACACAGCCACCTAAAGGAAATGGAAATGGAGAATACATCAGTAGGAGAAAAATATAGAGGCTCAACTCCATGTGGAGACTGCTCATTTTGTAAATATATCCCCCGCATAAATTTTTTTTATAAATCCTGGAGACACGAAGGAATACAATATCAGACAACTGATCACATGCAAAACAACAGGGGTTGTATATATAGCGTCGTGTCCGTGCCCCATGTTATATGTGGGCAAGACTACACAAGAGCTAAGACGTCGCATCTCGGGCCACCTGAGCTCCATAGAGACGGGTAAAGATACCCTGATCGCAAGACATATTAAATATGTACATAATAATAAAACATCAGTCTTGCATTTCTGGGGCATCGAAAAATTAAGTCTAGGCCCAAGAGGAGGTAATCTAGATAGGAAACTCCTGCAGTGTGAAGCACGGTGGATAGACAGGCTTAACACCATGAGCCCTAATGGTCTGAATGAAGGCTTCTCCTTCACAGCATTCATATAAAGAAGGCAGAAAAATAATTTTTCCTAAGCCTCAATTATGGCAATTATAGCTTTATAAATGTAGCTCTCTCGTCCTTTATGATGCACCGAATAGCAATGAAGAATCTGATGAACAGTAATAAAAATCAAAAGAGAGACGGTTGAGAAATAATAGGGCAAAAATATCCGTAAATTGATGATAGATGTACGATACAGATAATCCGATTTAAAGTCACTAAGCCTATGCGTTAATGGCATATATGCAAACTGGGTGAATTTGAAGATAAGGATGGAATCCAAATATGATTTATGCGATCAGCAAGAATGATGTGAAATCTTCCTCTCTAGTGAATATTGGACTAGAAGCATTCTTAAAAATATGAGCCTAATAGCAATTCGAACTCCTATGCAAAATTCCTGGGATAGTAATTAGTCCCCAATAAGGATGGAACAATCCAAAAAAGAGTGAAGATAGACCTCAGATCTGCAGCATTGTTGTTGTAGAATCTGACAATCTGCATAACAATCTAAGTGCCAGCGCCTGCGCAAAGGCTTGGATAGGCAATTATTTCCTGAGTCCCCGCGCATGCGCTGTTGAGCCTTTCAAGCTGGAAATTATCTAAACCCGCTATATATGTGAAGAAATTAGAGAAATGACTCTCGGGTATTATAAGTTCCTGAGCATGGGTAGATATGAATCGGGCCAGAAACCTCAAAGTCCCTGCGCATGCTCTTTATAACAGCCACAAAATATATCTAAGTCTACACGCATGCGCATTGAGCATGTCAATCTTAAATGTTCAAGTTCTTGCGCATGTCTTTTTGCAGGAGTAAAGTTTTAGCGCATGCCCATGGGTAACCTGGAAATGGGCTAACTTGGAGTCTAATGGAAAACGCAAGTGCATAGACACCTATCGGATTGGTGTGGCAAAGTGACATCACGATCAGAGACGGAGCTGTGATTTGCCCTAAGGGACGATTACAACACGAGTGTCGATACTCTCATAGGTCAAGATGCGGTATGATCCGCCCTGTGAGTATAAAGTACATCCCAAAACTAAACACTCGTGTTGTCTGTAGCTCCATTCCCCTGAAGACGCCGCCTTGAGCGGTGAAACATGTCGGGGGAGCTGCGTCTCATAGCATTTTAAAGATTATGGCAGGGATAGTTTGAGCTGCAGCACCGCGATCTGCAGACGCAGTGCGCACCAGCTTATAATGACAGGGGTAGTAAAGATATAGTTAGCAGCAATCGACAGAGAATATAGCATTTCCCTGAATAGGATCAATCACTTCAGATAGTGATTAGTACATTATACAGGTCGATCTGCTCACCGAGTTAGTGTTAGTTTAAATAGTTTTACCGGTTTGGTGCCAGATGACACCAGCAGATAATTGAGTTTATCACTCAACGCCAAGTCTAATAAATCAGTCAGCACTTTCACTAGACCACTATACACCACTCACAGAAGGATACAATCATATCCCCCACTCTGATAGCATATGGTGACAGAGTGTCACATACTCTCACCTCCTGTCAAGTATCCCTCCATATATATTTTTAAACTCTCAACAGAGTCTTTTAGTTTTATCTTTTGTGTAAGTTTATAATAAATAAAAGTTATGTTTTAATAAAAAGACCACAAACAGGAATTTTTAGTCCTAGGACTATTAAACTATATCTTTTTGCTGATGAGACAAAGATTTGTAACAGGATTGATGTTCCTGGAGGGATACACCAAATGGAAAAGGACTTAGGAAAACTAGAGGAATGGCCAAAAATCCGGCAACTAAAATTTAATGTTGATAAGTGCAAGATAATGCACCTGGGACATAAAAACCCAAGAGCAGAATATAAAATCAGTGATACAGTCCTAACCTCAGTATCTGAGGAAAGGGATTTAGGGGTCATTATTTCAGAAGACTTAAAGGTAGGCAGACCATGTCATAGAGCAGCAGGAAATGCTAGCAGAATGCTTGGGTGTATAGGGAGAGGCATTACCAGTAGAAAGAGGGAGGCGCTCATGCCGCTCTACAGAGCACTAGTGAGACCTCATTTGGAGTATTGTGTTCAGTACTGGAGACCATATCTCCAGAAGGATATTGATACTTTGGAGAGAGTTCAGAGAAGAGCTACTAAACTGGTACATGGATTGCAGGATAAAACTTACCAGGAAAGATTAAAGGACCTTAACATGTATAGCTTGGAAGAAAGACGAGACAGAGAGGATATGATAGAAACTGCTAAATACATAAAGGGAATCAACAAGGTAAAAGAGGAGAGAATATTTAAAAGAAGAAAAACTGCTACAAGAGGACATAGTTTTAAATTAGAGGGGCAAAGGTTTAAAAGTAATATCAGGAAGTATTACTTTACTGAGAGAGTAGTGGATGCATGGAATAGCCTTCCTGCAGAAGTGGTAGCTGCAAATACAGTGAAGGAGTTTAAGCATGCATGGGATAGGCACAAGGCCATCCTTCATATAAGATAGGGCCAGGGGCCATTCATAGTATTCAGTATATTGGGCAGACTAGATGGGCCAAATGGTTCTTATCTGCCGACACATTCTACAGGGAGTGCAGAATTATTAGGCAAGTTGTATTTTTGAGGATTAATTTTATTATTGAACAACAACCATGTTCTCAATGAACCCAAAATACTCATTAACCGCCTCACGTCCGCCCATAGGATATAAACGTCCTATGGGTGGACGTCTATTTCTGACAGCACGTTTTAAAACGTCCTGTCAGAAATAGCAGCTGCACGCTAATCGTGCAGCTGCTGATCGGGTTGCCTGCTGTCAGTGACAGCAGGGCAACCCTAAGACAAGGCAGGGACAGTTCCCAGGTGTCCCTGCCTTCCCGATCGCTGCAGACACAGCGCTCTCCGAGCGCTGTGTCTGCAGAGCAGGAAGCGCTGTGCACTTCCTGTTCCGGCCCGGCGGTCATGTGACCGCCGTGACCGGAGAGTGCAGGGGCTGTGTGAGGTCTCTCAGAGACCTCGATCAGCCCTGCTGTGAGGCTGTACAGCGCAGGATTGCTGCTGTACAGCCTCTATAGGGGTGCATTTCTTCTGTAACTGGGGCTACTATGTCAGCCCCAGTTACAGGAGAAATCAACAGTGTAAAAAAAAATAAAAAGTGAAGTAAATGTCCCCCAGAGGTCTTGTATGACCTTATGGGGGACGAAAAGTGTAAAATAAAATAAAAATAAAATAAAGGGTTGAAAAAATAAACTAAAATAAAATTTCACATGTAAAAAAAATAAAAAATCCCAAGTAAGGAATAAAAAAAAAAATTAAAAATAGAAAAAATTAAATAAAATAGACATATTTAGTATTGCCGCGTCCGTAAAAACCAGCTCTATAAAAATATCACATGACCTAACCCCTCGGGTGAACACCGTAAAAAAAAAAAAAAAAAAAACTGTGTCAAAACAAGCAATTTTTGTCACCTTGCATCACAAAAGGTGCAACACCAAGTGATCAAAAACGCGTATGTCCCACAAAATGGTACCAATAAAACCGTCACCTCATCCCGCAAAAAATGAGCCCCTACATAAGAAAATCTCTCAAAAAAAAAAAAACTATAGCTCTTAGAACATGGAGACACTAAAACATCATTTTTTTGGTTTCAAAAATGCTATTATTGTGTTAAAGTGAAACAAATAAAAAAAGTATACATATTAGGTATTGCCGCGTCCGTAAAAACCAGCTCTATAAAAATATCACATGACCTAACCCCTCGGGTGAACACCGTAAAAAAAAAAAAAAAAAATACTGTGTCAAAACAAGCAATTTTTGTCACCTTGCATCACAAAAGGTGCAACACCAAGTGATCAAAAAACGCGTATGTCCCACAAAATGGTACCAATAAAACCGTCACCTCATCCCGCAAAAAATGAGCCCCTACATAAGAAAATCTCTCAAAAAATAAAAAAACTATAGCTCTCAGAACATGGACACATTAAAACATAATTTTTTGGTTTCAAAAATGCTATTATTGTGTAAAACTTTAATAAATGAGAAAAAGTATACATATTAGGTATCGCCACGTCCGTAACAATCTGCTCTATAAAAATGTCACTTGACTGAACCCCTCAGGTGAACGCTGTAAAAATAAATAAATAGAAACTGTGCTAAAACAACCAATTTTTTGGTCACCTTGCCCCATAAAGTGTTATAATGAATGATCAAAAAATCATATGTACCCAAAAATAGTACTAATAAAACTGGCACCCTATCCCCTAGTTTCCAAAATGGGGTCACTTCTTGGGAGTTTCTACTGTAAGGGTGCATCAGGGGGCTTCAAATGGGACATGGCATCTAAAAACCATGTGGAGTTCCTTTCCTTCTGCGCCCTGCCGTGTGCCCATACAGCAGTTTACGACCACATGTGGGGTGTTTCTGTAAACCGCAGAATCTGGGTAATAAATATTGAGTTTTGTTTGTCTGTTAACCATCGATGTGTTAAAGAAAAAAATTGATTAAAATGGAAAATCTGCCAAAAAAGTGAAATTTAAAAATTTGATCTCCATTTTCCTTTAATTCTTGTGGAACGCCTAAAGGGTTAACAAAGTTTGTAAAATCGGTTTTGAATACCTTGAGGGGTGTAGTTTCTACAATGGGGTCATTTATGGGGGTATCCACTATGTAAGCCCCACAAAGTGACTTCAGACCTGAACTGGTCCTTATAAAGTGGGTTTTGGCAATTTTCTTAAAAATTTGAAGAATTGCTTCTAAACTTCTAAGCCTTCTAACGTCCTAAAAAAATAAAATGACATTTCCAAAATGATGCCAACATAAATTAGACATATGGGGAATGTTAAGTAATAAATATTTTATGAGGTATCACTTTCTGTTTTAAAAGCAGAGAAATTGAAATTTTGAAAATTGCAAATTTTTCAAATTTTTGGGTAAATTTGGGATTTTTTCATAAATAAAGGTGAAATATTTTGACTCAAATTTATGACTATCATGAAGTACAATGTGTCACGAGAAAACAATCTCTGAATGACTTGGATAAATAAAGGCGTTCCAAAGTTATTACCACATAAAGTGAGATATGTCAGTTTTGCAAAATTTGGCCTGGTCAGGAAGGGGGCAAAGGGCCCAGTAGGGAAGTGGTTAATATCAAAGCTGAATATTTTTGGAAGTAGTTTTTAGTTTGTTTTTAGTTTTAGCTATTTTAGGGGGATATCTGTATGTGCAGGTGACTATTACTGTGCATAATTATTAGGCAACTTAACAAAAAACAAATATATACCCATTTCAATTATTTATTTTTACCAGTGAAACCAATATAACATCTCAACATTCACAAATATACATTTCTGACATTCAAAAACAAAACAAAAACAAATCAGTGACCAATATAGCCTCCTTTCTTTGCAAGGACACTCAAAAGCCTGCCACCCATGGATTCTGTCAGTGTTTTGATCTGTTCACCATCAACATTGCGTGCAGCAGCAACCACAGCCTCCCAGACACTGTTCAGAGAGGTGTACTGTTTTCCCTCCTTGTAAATCTCACATTTGATGATGGAGCACAGGTTCTCAATGGGGTTCAGATCAGGTGAACAAGGAGGCCATGTCATTAGATTTTCTTCTTTTATACCCTTTCTTGCCAGCCACGCTGTGGAGTACTTGGACGCGTGTGATGGAGCATTGTCCTGCATGAAAATCATGTTTTTCTTGAAGGATGCAGACTTCTTCCTGTACCACTGCTTGAAGAAGGTGTCTTCCAGAAACTGGCAGTAGGACTGGGAGTTGAGCTTGACTCCATCCTCAACCCGAAAAGGCCCCACAAGCTCATCTTTGATGATACCAGCCCAAACCAGTACCCCATTTTGCCAAAGGAAAGGAAGTTGCCTAATAATTATGCACACCTAATATAGGGTGTTGATGTCATTAGACCACACCCCTTCTCATTACAGAGATGCACATCACCTAATATGCTTAATTGGTAGTAGGCTTTCGAGCCTATACAGCTTGGAGTAAGACAACATGCATAAAGAGGATGATGTGGTCAAAATACTCATTTGCCTAATAATTCTGCACTCCCTGTATGTTTCTATGTTTCTAACCCACGCAATTTAGTCTCGGCCTGGGAGACCCGATCTGGGTCATCGTAGATAAGCCCCAGAGCTCTTAAAAATTCATCTAACGACTGGAGGGATTGTGATCCGGTTGGCAAAGAAAAAGCCCAAGACTGAGCATCACCTTTCAGTAATGAAATTATAATCCCCACTCTTTGACTTTCATCCCCAGAAGAGTTAGGACGTAGACGAAAATATAATTTCCACGACTCCCTGAACCAAACAAAGTTGTCACTTCCCCCGGAAAACCTATTCGGGAGAGCAACCTTAGGTTCCGGGCAGGCCTGGTTCCTGCTGCTGGAAGCTGCTGCCTGAGGTCTCTGAAACTGCAAGACGGCCGTGCGGAGGTTAGCCACCTCCAAAGACAGTCCCTGCATACGATCGACCAGTGCAGAAACAGTATAAATCGTTGCTCTGACACAAACAAAATGATGTTGTTTGGGCGATTGATAATGACATGGGTAATGGGGAGGGGATAACACCAGATAACACACAGGAGGAATAGACCAGAGTCTAGGCTTCAAAGCTAAGGGAGAGGGATGGTGACCTCCTAGGAATCCCTAGACCTCTCCCTGACTCCTGCCAATATGAGTATACCCTGAAGGTGGAAATACTCATACACCGGAACCTTAGCTCTGGAGACCCTGGAAATCCCTAGGAGTGGTGGCAGGGAATCAGACTACTGGTTCCTTCCCAGATGAAGGAACCAGCGTCTCTCTGAGGCCTAGAAAACAACAAACACAGGTGAACAACAAAATGCAAAACAAAATGCACTTAGTTTAAAGAAGAATGGAGGAGCAGGAGATCCAAAGGAACAACACTCCAGCTCAACCAACTCCAGCAGGAAATATCAACCGCATGGTAATCAGTGTGAGTCAGAACTAAATAGAGCCTCAGTAATGATCACAAGCTGCTCCTGACAAGAGGTGTGATCATTAACAAACAACAATACTGCAAGATGAAAACAGAGAGACTGTCAGATACCCTCATGTGTCGTCAGTCTCTCAGATCTTCTCACCTCTGTGACATCCATCACCATGGAGTTTCATAGTAAAAAAAAAAAAAAGTCACTGATCGTGACAGCAGGTCTATTAGCATGTTAAAATCTGCAGTACTTTTGCAATATGATCACATCCTATGTGTCAGTGAAATTTGTGAGTAATGAGTGCAGCACTTAGATGTGGGACTGGTAAGAGCATGACCATATGTGGCATAAATGGTATTCAATGGACATTTAGTATGACAACTAGGTAAATTATAATCAACTGCCTAAACTAACAAACTGCGGGTGTATCACCTAATCTGGAGTAGGTGACGGCTGACCAGGCAAAATAGAGTCTATAAAACAAGTCTCAAAGGGTCAGGCAGGAGCAGTGTCTGAATATAGGCCAAGGAAGTCAGACATCTAGTCAGGGCCGGTAGCATAGGTGCAGGTCAGGTCAGGAACGGGGATATCAGAACAGGAACACAAGCTGGGGTCAGATACTCGGGCAGACACTGTGGCCTCAGTTGAAGCATGTTTATCCCAGCATGGAGGAGCAGTGAACAGACAGCATGAATGGACATTAACAGGGTTACTGTGTCTGCTGGGAGAAGTAGTACGCTGGCTGGCACAGACTGCCGGCATTACATAAATATATCTGTCTTTGAATAGATGATAAGTTAATTTTGCAAATCCATTTTTAGAAGGATACGCACTCTGCCTAATTTGTTTGCATTGGACACTTGGAAATAGTAAATTTAAAAGGGGTTTTCCAGTTTATACAAGTGTGCCGTGTACAGTCGCGGCCAAAAGTTTTGAGAACGACACAAATATTAGTTTTCACAAAGTTTGCTGCTAAACTGCTTTTAGATCTTTGTTTCAGTTGTTTCTGTGATGTAGTGAAATATAATTACACGCACTTCATACGTTTCAAAGGCTTTTATCGACAATTACATGACATTTATGCAAAGAGTCAGTATTTGCAGTGTTGGCCCTTCTTTTTCAGGACCTCTGCAATTCAACTGGGCATGCTCTCAATCAACTTTTGGGCCAATTCCTGACTGATAGCAACCCATTCTTTCATAATCACTTCTTGGAGTTTGTTAGAATTAGTGGGTTTTTGTTTGTCCACCCGCCTCTTGAGGATTGACCACAAGTTCTCAATGGGATTAAGATCTGGGGAGTTTCCAGGCCATGGACCCAAAATGTCAATGTTTTGGTCCCCGAGCCACTTAGTTATCACTTTTGCCTTATGGCACGGTGCTCCATCGTGCTGGAAAATGCATTGTTCTTCACCAAACTGTTGTTGGATTGTTGGAAGAAGTTGCTGTTGGAGGGTGTTTTGGTACCATTCTTTATTCATGGCTGTGTTTTTGGGCAA
The DNA here is from genome assembly GCF_905171765.1 of Bufo bufo. NCBI lineage: Eukaryota > Metazoa > Chordata > Amphibia > Anura > Bufonidae > Bufo > Bufo bufo. Next base: position 20,970,802 of record NC_053390.1, on the reverse strand, counting down.
AATTGTGAGTGAGCCCACTCCCTTGGATGAGAAGCAACCCCACACATGAATGGTTTCAGGATGCTTAACTGTTGGCATGACACAGGACTGATGGTAGCGCTCACCTTTTCTTCTCCGGAGAAGCCTTTTTCCAGATGCCCCAAACAATCGGAAAGAGGCTTCATCGGAGAATATGACTTTGCCCCAGTCCTCAGCAGTCCATTCACCATACTTTCTGCAGAAGATCAATCTGTCCCTGATGTTTTTTTTGGAGAGAAGTGGCTTCTTTGCTGGCCTTCTTGACACCAGGCCATCTTCCAAAAGTCTTCGCCTCACTGTGCGTGCAGATGCGCTCACACCTGCCTGCTGCCATTCCTGAGCAAGCTCTGCACTGGTGGCACTCCGATCCCGCAGCTGAATCCTCTTTAGGAGACGATCCTGGCGCTTGCTGGACTTTCTTGGACGCCCTGAAGCCTTCTTAACAAGAATTGAACCTCTTTCCTTGAAGTTCTTGATGATCCTATAAATTGTTGATTGAGGTGCAATCTTAGTAGCCACAATATCCTTGCCTGTGAAGCCATTTTTATGCAACGCAATGATAGCTGCACGCGTTTCTTTGCAGGTCACCATGGTTAACAATGGAAGAACAATGATTTCAAGCATCACCCTCCTTTTAACATGTCAAGTCTGCCATTTTAACCCAATCAGCCTGACATAATGATCTCCAGCCTTGTGCTCGTCAACATTCTCACCTGAGTTAACAAGACGATTACTGAAATGATCTCAGCAGGTCCTTTAATGACAGCAATGAAATGCAGTGGAAAGGTTTTTTTGAGATTAAGTTAATTTTCATGGCAAAGAAGGACTATGCAATTCATCTGATCACTCTTCATAACATTCTGGAGTATATGCAAATTGCTATTATAAAAACTTAAGCAGCAACTTTTCCAATTTCCAATATTTATCTAATTCTCAAAACTTTTGGCCACGACTGTACTATGGAGTCACTCTACCATAGACTTCTATAGGAGAGCAATCTATCCCATAGAAGTCTATTAAAGAGCGGCTGCAGTACACAGCCACGCCACAGCATCGTAGATGCGGCCTATTCTAAGAATACTTATAAGGATACTCACTTGTGAAAGCTGGAAAACATCTTTAATGATGTACAAGGTTGACCACATATCAATGGTATGTCCTGCGGAAGCTCAGATTGGTTTTGAAATATTTGTTAGAAGAAACAAAGACCAAGTTCATAAAGTGTATCATTGGTGAATATGCGTGGTGGTCAGAGGAATCCCGGCTTAAACACCAGTAAAACAATGAAAAAAAGCAAAAGGTCCTATAACTATAAAACTATAAAATAACTATAAAGACTTTATTATCCACCGTTCACTTGTGTTACTTTAGTCAATGCTATAAAGTGAAACAAATACAAATAATAATGTCACTGAAGCTTCACCAGAATGGTTCTTGTGCAGAGAATAGGATTTAGCTAATTCACTGTGAAGCTAAATACTATGATACGGTAGATCAGGTCAAGGACAATAGGGGAATAAATTCTTATTATATTATTAGTGAGGACCAGGTCCTTCTGAGTCACGGGAAATAGCCAATTCACTGGGACAAGGCTAAATACTGTATCTATGCAGGACCTCACCACTAGGGGGCAAAAAGGTCCTTACCAGTTAAGGGAAATAGACATCTGCTGTTGGCTATTTCCCATGACTGGGGAGGACCAGGTCCCTCTGAGTCATGGGATTTAATCACAACCGTATCTGCTGCGGTAGATGCTAGAATGGAGTTGTTAGAAGGAGATCTGTGACATCACTGGTCACATGCTCCTTTATGGTCACATGACAAACCCCGACGGCAGCAGCTTGTGGAAGGAGGAGGGGCTGTGTGCTGGGCAGTGATGGCGACCTGTGTGCTGGGGGGTCAGAGATGGCGACCTGTGTGCTGGGGGGGGCAGAGATGGCGACCTGTGTGCTGGGGGGGGGGGGGCAGAGATGGCGACCTGAGTGCTGGGGGAACTTTGATGGCGACCTGTGTGCTGGGGGAGGCAGTGATGGCGACCTGTGTGCTAAAGGGGGCAGTGATGGTGACCTGTGTGCTAAAGGGGGCAGTGATGGCTACCTGTGTGCTGGGGGAGCAGTGATGGCGACCTGTGTGCTAGGGTGGGCAGAGATGGCAACCTATTCGGGGGGGGGGAGTACTGTCTGTACCTTGGGAACAGTTCGCCGGAGCAGCGGTCGGTGGGTGTGGGGTGCAGACAATGGTGTATATCTTATGTCAGGTCTGTGTGAGAGAAGGGGCACATGGTGAGGATTGTGTGTTTTGTAGGACACCTGATCAGACAGTAGTAGTTGGGAGAGCAGTGTAACTAGATGGGTTGACCTAGGGTGCAGTACCTGGTCTCCGGGCATATGGGGTCAGAAAGGAGTATTGTGTGGTAGCCATTAAGATCAGACAAGAAGATCATGAGTGCAAGAGTAAGGTGACGTGGGGGGAGTCCAGGCTCTGTGGGGGCAGTGTGTTTGTGTGGGAAGAAAAAGGTCAGTGAGGACTACTGTGTGTGTGGGACCCATGCAGAGCAATGGCGAGGGATGGGTGTCGTCATGAAGCAAGAAGTTTATTGGGCAAGTCATGGATCAAACACGTGTTGTGAATTTTGCTGTTAAGCTCCTTGTTAGAGAACAGCAAGTTTTGCAAAAAGTATTGAAACATTAAACCCAAATATCCCTAACCTTTTGTTGAGTAGTGTATTTATACATAGTTATTAGATCTCCTCGTAGTCATCATTTTTTCTAAACTGAATAACCCTAATTTTTATAATATGGGACAAGAAGTCCATCCATTCCAGTTATTACTTTAGTTGCCCTCCTCTGAACCCTCTCCAGCTCTGCTGTCTGTCTTCTACACAGGAGCCCAGAACTGTACACAGTCCTCCATGTGTGGTCTGACTAGTGATGTGTAAAGTGGCATGACTATGTTCTCATCACCAGCATCTAGTCCCCTTTTGATGCACCCCGGTATCTTAATGGCCTTGGCAGCAGCTGCCTGACACTGATTTCTACAGTTAAGTTTACTGTCAACTTCCTAAGTCCTTTTCCATGTCAGTATTGGGGCTCATACACAAGAACGTATATTTTTTCCGCATCTAGCAGTGTTATTATTTATTAGAAAGAGTGACTAATTCCATGGTGCTGCACATCAAGAGAGGGTTACACATACATAATATAAAAAATACAAATACCATAAACATGAAGCTATTAAGAAGCCGGTACAGAGGGGAGAGGACCCTGACCACAATAGCTTACAATCTACAAGGGAAGGAGAAGGACACAGTAGGTGAGGGTAAAGCTGCTCATCTGGCTGTGTGGTGGCAGCGTGCTCATTGTAGGTGGTAGGCCTTCCTAAAGAGGTGGTTTTCAGGTTGCTTTTAAAGGTTTGGATGTTTGGGGGGATGGGGGGTCTGATGTACTGGGGTATAGAGTTCCAGAGTATGGAGGATGCAGGTGAGAAATCTTGTAGACGATTGTGTAAAGAACAGACAAGAGGAGAACAAAGAAGGCGGTCTTGTGAGGATCGGGGATTACGTGTGAAGGTTGCATAAAATAATCCAGCACTGCCGTTCTTCTAACCAGACACTTTATATTGCGATACACAGGCAGATAAAAACGCAAGTGTATTGTGAAATGAAGTATCCGATTTGAGGAGCGGCAGTGCTGGACGTTTTATACTATATTGAAAAAGTTCCAACTCACCATGACACACCGCTCTAAAGAAACGTTGATTTCACTCTGGACTGTTGGAGCTGGTAAGGGGGGAGTACCCCTATTAATTTTGTCTTCATATATGGAGATGTATTAGCAAAGCAGGTGAGAGATGTAAGGAGGGGACCGATTGTTCACGGCCTTATATGTAGTGGTTAGTATTATAAACTGAATTTGCTGGGCAATGTGGTAAACCTCATTTTTCTCTGCCCAAGCCTCCAATCTCGCCAGATCCATCTGAGGCAGTATAAGTGAGCTGGATACAGTACCTACAGAATTCAGCATCTGACTCCATTCATGTTCTGCAGGTAATAAAGATGGAGGGAGGATACATATGAAACACATATATGAGCATCACTTGGTCACTGAAGTCATGTTGGCATTACTCAGGGGTTAATTGTGACATCACAAGCGATTTCCACCACTGCTATATCACTCAGCAACAGTATCTAGATAGGTTTACCATTAAACCGCGGGAATGTACATATGGGGTTAATTATCACAGATCACCCGGTCAGATAAATCAGTGATGTAGTCATCATGCCACCAATATCACTGTCTCCGCACAGGAGGGTTAGTCTGTAGGAGCAATGAAGGTCACAGCGCTAGGAGAAAGTATAATATGAGCCAAAAAGACAACGTCTGTCAGTGACAAGGGTGACGCTGTCGTGGAGCAAATAGAAAAGTTTATTATTGGCTTTTAAGCTGGAGATGCACGGTGACATCAGATGATATTGTCCATCCCTCTCATCTCTCCTTCTAAATCCTGGTATGTCTTGTCTGAACTATTAATGTCTCTTTCCCTGCTGGATTTATTGAGTATTTGTTTACATTGACTATTTCACCCCTGTATCTGGTCCTCCTTGATTAGGCCAAATGTACCCCCTCCCCTCTTGGTCACACCTGATTGAACACTGAGTGGTATAAGTCTAAGGTCCTAGGTCTTTTCAAATGCAACTCTTAACTGCACAGACTGAATTATACCAGAATTGGACCAGAAGGGGACCACAGGTAATTACAGACATAGTTAATGCAAACAATGTTTCAATTTTTCATCTTACTGTTCCCACTTGTCAACAACCTCCTGAAATACCCCCACGTTCATTCACCCAGCAAGGAACTATTCATCTCTCCCTCCATCTTACCTTCTCATCTGACCGCTTGCACAAACCTGCTTGGCAACATAAAACACTTCCTTCCCAAACACACACAGATACCTCCTGTTCTCACCTATTAACACTTTCTCTGCTTCTCCTTACAGCTGGTGATATCTCTCCAAATCCAGGCCCCCCTCAGCAAATCCCCACTATCACCTCTACGTCCCAATACAAATCTCCTTCTACAAATTTCTGCAACTCCTTAAACCTAATAACCATTCCTGTGACCCCTGCTCCTTTGGTTCCTCTTGCAGGAGCATTATGGAACGCACGCTCTGTCTGTAACAAACTGTCGTACATTCATGAACTTTTCATCTCTCAAAACTTTTCCTTTCTGGGTCTCACAGAAACATGGCTCATATAGTGGATTTCAATTCACTCACACCCCCCGCCCCGGCTGCAAACATGGTGGAGGAGTTGGTTTTTATCCTATCAGACACCTGCTCCTACAGCCCAACTCCACTGCCACCCTCCATTACGCTCACCTCATTTGAAGTACACTCTGTTTGCATCTACTCTCCCTCCAACCTCCAAGTAGCCGTCATTTACCGCCCCCCAGGCCCAGCCACCATCTTTCTTGACCACTTTAACACCTGGCTGCTACACTTTCTTTCTGCCGACATCCCCACTATCATCATGGGTGACTTCAACATCCCTATTGACACCTGCCACTCAGCCGCCTCTAAACTCCTATCGCTCTCTTCCTCCTTCAAACTATCACAGTGGTCTTCAGTTCCCACCCACAGGGATGGTCACACTTTGGATCTTATCTTTACCCGCCTCTGCTCCCTATCTAACCTTTCTAATTCGCCTCTCCCCTTATCCGACCACAACCTACTCACCTTCTCTTCATTGGTCTCTTCTGCTGCTCCCCCGGTCCACACACTAGCACACCCCCACAGGAACCTTAAACATCTAGACTTTTGCTTGCTTTCTGACTCTCTTCACCCACTCTCTACCATCTGTTCCCTCCAAGACCCAGATGCTGCTACCACCCTATATAACACCACAATAAGTACAGCTCTGGACACTGTTGCCCCCCTCACACACAACAAAACCCGAAAAATTAACAGACAACCCTGGCACACCAACCTGACCAAAAAACTCAGACAAGCTTCCAGGGCTGCTGAGCGGCGATGGAAGAAATCCCATTCAAAAGATCATTTCACCGCATACAAGCAATCCCTCCTCATATTCAAATCCTCACTCGCTGATGCAAAACAGGCCTACTTCTCATCTCTCATATCTTCCCTGGCCCACAGCCCTAAACAACTTTTTAGCACTTTTAACTCCCTTCTCCGTCCCCCAGCGCCCCCACCCTCTCCTCTCTTCTCAGCTTAGGACTTTGCCAAATATTTTAAACAAAAGATAGTCAACATCAGAGAAAGCTTCACTACACAGTCCCCACAGACCCTCTACACAACTGCTCGGTCCTCTTCTCCCAAAACCCACTTCTCCCCCATTACAGAAGAAAAACTCTCCACTCTACTCTCCAGATCACATCTCACCACCTGTGCACTTGACCCAATCCCATCCCACCTCATCCCTAACCTCACCACAGTATTTATCCCAGCCCTAACTCATCTCTTCAACCTATCACTAACCTCTGGTGTCTTCCCCTCTGCTTTTAAACATGCTACCATTACACCCATCCTGAAAAAGCCTTCACTTGACCCATCTTCTTTGTCCAGTTATCGCCCCATATCACTGCTTCCGTATGCCTCAAAGCTACTTGAACATGTCCATTCTGAACTGTCCTCTCACCTTTCCTCCTGCTCCCTCTTTGACCGCCTACAATCTGGCTTCCGACCCCGCCATTCGACTGAGACTGCCCTCACCAAAGTCACCAATGACCTACTGACAGCCAAAACCAAGAAACAATACTCTGTCCTCCTTCTCCTTGACCTGTCCTCTGCCTTCAACACTGTTGACCACTCCCTTCTGTTGCAAACTCTCTCATCTCTTGGCATCACTGACCTGGCCCTCTCCTGGATCACATCATACCTCACAGACCGGACGTTTAGCATCTCCCACCACCTTCTCGTCTCATTCCCTCTCTGTTGGTGTCCCGCAAGGCTCTGTCCTAGGACCCCTGCTCTTCTCTATCTACACTTTTGGCCTGGGAAAGCTCATAGAGTCCCATGGTTTTCAGTATCACTCCTACGCTGACGACACACAAATCTACCTCTCTGGTCCAGACATCACCACCTTACTATCCAGAATCCCACAATGTCTATCTTCTATATCATCCTTCTTCTCCTCTCGCTTTCTAAAACTTAACATGGATAAAACAGAATTCATCCTCTTTCCCCCATCTTGCTCAACCCCCTTAACAGACCTATCTATCACGATCAATGGCTGCACACTCTCCCCGGTCAACCAAGTCCGCTGCCTTGGAGTGACCTTGGATTCTGCCCTCTCCTTCAGACCGCACATCCACGCACTTTCCACCAACTGCCGCCTCCAACTCAAAAACATCTCCCGCATCCGTGCTTTCCTTAACTTTGAATCAGCGAAAATGCTTGTAATGCACTCATCATCTCCCGCCTAGACTACTGCAACACTCTCCTCTGTGGCCTTCCATATAGCACTCTCGCACCCCTCCAATCTATCCTCAACTCTGCTGCCCGACTAATCCACCTCTCACCCTATTACTCCTCTGCCTCTCCCCTCTGCCAATCCCTTCACTGGCTCCCCATTGCCCAACAAATTCACTTCAAAGTACTAACAAATACATACAAGGCCGTCCATAACCTGTCCCCTCCCTACATCTCTGAGCTACTTTCCCGATACACCCCCACACGCACTCTCCGATCCTCACAAGACCTCCTTCTCTCCTCTTTTCGCCTCCTCCCACAATCGCCTCCAAGATTTCTCCTGTGCATCCCCCATACTCTGGAACTCGCTACCACAACATATCAGACTCTCACCTACAGTGTAATCCTTCAAAAGAAACCTGAAAACCCACCTCTTCAGACAAGCCTACAACCAGTGACCCTGCTGCCTCTATACCGCCATGACCAACTTCACCCACACCTACTGTGTCCTTCTCCCATACCATGTAGATTGTAAGCCCTCACGGGCAGGGCCCTCTCTCCTTCTGTACCAGTTTGTAACTCGTCTTGTTTATGATTAGTGCAATTGTCTGTATTAGGTATGTATACCTTTTCTCATATGTACAGCGCTATGGAATGAATGGCGCTTTAATAATAAATAATAATAATAATATGTTGAATTGTGACACTACATATAATGACTGTCATTCTGAACATGGATATGGCTTCTCTCCTGTGTGACTTCTCTCATGTGTTACAAGACTGGATTTATCTGCAAAACATTTCCCACACTCTGAACACTACATATAATGACTGTCAATGGGTTCACAACACGACATGCTATACGTCATGACAGTCAAATAAAATCCAACACTTGGATTCTTGGTCGCAGGTCATATGTGACTTTCCCATGATAGAACCCAATTCAAGTCTCACGGTACATCCAATGTCAGAGGTTAGAAGATCTGAGAGACTTGCTGCTTGTGAGGCTAACTGAGTCTCTCGATTCTCAGTATTGTTGTTTGGTAACGACCACACCTCTTGTCAGGTGTAGCTTGTGGTCATTACTGCATTCCCTATTTAGTTTGTTCTCACACTTCTTACCATGCGGTTGATATTTTCTGCTTGGATTTGGAAGAGTTGGTGTGTGGACCTTTCCTGTGTTCCTGCTCATCCATTTTCTATAAGATAAGTTGTACTGCTCTTTATATTTGGTTGTTCCCTTGTGCTTGTTGTTACTAGGCCTCAGGGAGATGCTGGTTCATTCACCTGGGAAGGAACCAGTTGTCTCATTCCCTGTCAGTATCTTTAGGGCTCCTAGTGTTTAGGTTCTGGCGTATGTATTTTCCCACCTTCAGGGTCTATACATGCTGACAGGAAACCCCTAAACCTGGCCCTGACTCCTAGGAGGTGACCGTTCCCCTCTCCCTAGCCTTGAGGACTAGTTCTTTGTGTTTCCCCTTCTGTTGTTATTCTGGCGTCCCTCCCCTCCCCATTATTCGTGACAGCAAATCATGGTCAACTACGACTTCTGCAGATTGGCAGATATTTTTTGCCGCCAAATCTCAGCTCTAAAATAGCTACAAGACATAAGTTACAGACAAGTTGTGAGACTGTTCTGAGACTTGCAGTAATGTGACACATGTTGCCCAAAATTTAATGTCTGTGAATAAGATGGGTTTAAAATAATTTTTTGCTCTTATCACATTTCCCATATCTATGTGTGAATTATCTGATGTCTAACAAGAGATGATTTATGTGTAAAACATTTCCCACATTCTGAACATGAATATGGCTTCGCTCCTGTGTGAATTAACCTATGTTTAGCAAGATATGAATATTCTGTAAAACATTTCCCACATTCTGAACATGAATATGGCTTCTCTCCTGTGTGACTTCTCTCATGTGTTACAAGACTTGATTTCTGTGTAAAACAGTTCCCACATTCTGAACATGAATATGGCTTCTCTCCTGTGTGACTTCTCTCATGTTTAGCAAGATCCGATTTCTGTCTAAAGCATTTCCCACATTCTGTACATAAATATGGCTTCTCTCCTGTGTGACTTCTCTCATGTTTTACAAGACTTGATTTCTGTGTAAAACAGTTCCCACATTCTGAACATGAATATGGCTTCTCTCCTGTGTGAATTCTCTCATGTTTTACAAGACTTGATTTCTGTGTAAAACAGTTCCTACATTCTGAACATGAATATGGCTTCTCTCCTGTGTGACTTCTCTCATGTTTAGCAAGATCCGATTTCTGTCTAAAGCATTTCCCACATTCTGTACATAAATATGGCTTCTCTCCTGTGTGACTTCTCTCATGTTTTACAAGACTTGATTTCTGTGTAAAACAGTTCCCACATTCTGAACATGAATATGGCTTCTCTCCTGTGTGAATTCTCTCATGATTTACAAGACTTGATTTCTGTGTAAAACAGTTCCCACATTCTGAACATGAATATGGCTTCTCTCCTGTATGAATTCTTTCATGTCTAATAAGACAGATTTTTTCTATAAAACATTTCCCACACCGTGAACATGAATATGGCTTCTCTCCTGTGTGAATTGTCTTATGTTTAGCAAAATATGTTTTACTTGTAAAGCATTTCCCACATTCCTGCTCTGCTGTCTGAATTCTTCTGTGTGTAGAAAGTCTTGATTGTTCTGTACGCTCTTTACCACCTTGAAACCTTTTATCCCCTTTCAGACCTGTATTTGTGGTAACAATCTGTAATTTGTCAGGAGAAGGTTCCTCATGATGAGGGGGATTATATAATAGATCTGTACTGTGAAGTCCTGGGTGCACATTAAGTGTAATGAGGTTTTCTCCTGACGAGCGCTGCAGGAGATCTTTATCTTCTTCTTTATAATTTAGTGATAATATAGTTTTGCTCTTAATATTTTTACTGGAACTCTCTGTGAAAAAAAAAATTGGAATTTGTGATTATTTTTCAAACTACGAGGACAAACCTATAACATTCCTATTAGGCCTCATGCACACGACCGTTGTTTTGGTCCGCATCCGAGCCGTAGTTTTTGCGGCTTGGATGCGGACCCATTCACTTCAATGGGGCCGCAAAAGATGCGGACAGCACTCCGTGTGCGGTCCGCATCCGTTGCTCCGTTCCGTGGTCAGCAAAAAAAATATAACCTCTCCTATTCTTGTCTGTTTTGCGGACAAGAATAGGCAGTTATATCAATGGCTGTCCGTGCCGTTCCGCAAATTTCGCAACGCACACAACGCCATCCGTGTTTTGCGGATCCGCAATTTGCGGACTGCAAAACACACAATGGTCGTGTGCATGAGGCCTTAGGCTGTAAATGGATATATGGTATAAACCACCAGATGTAAGGTAGCCATCCTATAAGTCAGTGTCCGACCTTTTAAACTGGTCTCGAGACATGACTTGGATAATGATTAAGTTATTACCTGCTGCTGGAAAACTCACACCGCTCAGTACATGATGAGAGATCCTCCTTCCTCCAGCAGCAGGTTCAGTGTGTAATTACAGCTCCTAATTCCTTCTGCTGTTATTTTACTGCAGCCTGGACTAAGCTTGTGTGAGACAGCAGCAGCGGGGGAGGAGGTACACTGAGAGGAGCACGTCACTTAGGCCCCTTTCACACGAGTTAGTATTCCGCGCGGGTGCAATGCGTGATGCGAACGCATTGCACCCGCACGGAATCCGGACCCATTCATTTCAATGAGGCTGTGTACATGTGCGTTGGTTTTCACGCATCACTTGAGTGTTGTGTGAAAATCACAGCATGTTCTATATTCTGCGTTTTTCACGCATCGCTGGCCCCATAGAAGTGAATAGAGCTGCGTGAAAATCGCATCCGCAAGCAAATGTTGCTTGTATACATTCAGTTTCTTATCACGCGCATGCAAAACGCATAAAAAAAACGCAATAAAAACGGAACAATTGAACGCGATCGCAGGCAAAACTGAAATCGTGCAGTTTTCACTGAATGCAATCGCAATACATCTGGACCTAATCCGGACACGCTCGTCGGCTGTTTCACACGAGTGGATCCCACGCGTGTCATCCGCAGTGTGAAAGACTACCTAGCCACGTTGTGGACTGCAGAGACACGGAGCAGTAACATGATTGATGATGCTCCGTGCCTCTCTGTGATCTTATTACTACAAAATCACAATGAGATAAAGTTGTCACCGTGATTTTGTAGTAAAAAGATCACAGAGAGGCACGGAGCATCATCAGTCATGTTACTACTCCGTGTCTCTGCAGTCCACAACGCGGCTAGGTAGTCTTTCACACTGCGGATGACACGCGTGGGATTCGCTCGTGTGAAACAGCCCTTAAGGAACAGATGTACACTGGGAAGGCACTGAGTGAGAAACGAAAATGGAAAATCACTTTGACCTCAAAGGGTTAAGACTCTGAAGTCTGTATAGCCTAATGGCCGCACAGTCCCCAGATCTCAGGTTTATAGACATCTTCAGGATGCAGTGGAATAGACAGAGTGAGGTCATCAATCAGAACCTGTAATAAAGGTCTCCAGCACCTTGTTGGGTCCATTACACTAAGAATCCAGGATGTTCTAAGGCTACTTTCACACTCGCATTTTTTCATTCAGTTTCTGAGATCCGTCATGGGCCCTCACCAGCGGTCCAAAACGGATCAGTTTTGCCCTAATGCATTCTGAATGGAAAAGGATCCGCTCAGAATGCATCAGTTTGCCCTCCGATCAGTCTCCATTCAGCTCTGGAGGCGGACACCAAAACGTTGCCTGCAGCGTTTTTCTCTCCGCTTGACGAAACTGAGCCAATCAGTAACATAGCCAAGACGGGTCCGTCATGAACTCCATTGAAAGTCAATTGGAGACGGATCCGTTTTCTATTGTGCCAGAGAAAACGGATCCGTCCTGGCACACAATGTAAGTCAATGGGGACGGATCCGTTTTCTCTGGCACAATTTGGCCCAATAGAAAACGGATCCGTCTCCCATTGACTTTCAATGGAGTTCATGACGGATCCGTCTTGGCTATGTTACAGATAATACAAACGGATCCCTTCATGACGGATGCATGCGGTTGTATTATGGTAACGGATCAGTTTTTGAAGATCCATGACGGATCCGCCCAAAAAGGAGTGTGAGAGTACCCCAAGGCTGTGATGGCGAACCTCCGGCACACCGGCTGTGGTAAAACTACAAGACCCAAAATGCAAACTTGATTGACTGTTCTCAGAGCTCCATAGAAATGAATGGAGCATGCTGGGAGTTGTAGTTTCCCCACAGCTGGAGTACTGGAGGTTAGCCACAACTGTTCTAAGGGGAACGAGGGTCCTATCAAGAATTAAGATGGTGGATGTAATGACGTGTCCTGTGAGTGCAGGTGACCATCACTGAGACGTCTGTGTCTGTACAATAATCACATGTGACATCGGAGCTTCCTGATCATCATGGAGCTGAGGACAGGAGTGCACCGACAGGAAGGAAAAAACACAACAACCAAACATCTTTAACCCCTTAATGACTAGGCTGGTTGTCATTAAATGACCAATTTTTTCTTTCTTTCAATGGAACCATTTACATGTAATTTATTGTTTAGCTTTTATAAGCCCCAGCTATTGTTTTGTGTTTTGCTGTTCTCTTTGGCGTTCTGTCATAAAGGGAGATTAAAGAAATAACTGTCATGTTCTGTCTAAGGGACGGGGCAGCAAAGAGGGGAAGTCATATGGTCGGCAGATGTCAGCTGGATAAGGGGAAGACTTCATCAGAATCTGAGGTCACCTTCTCCATTCATGATTCCATACCTGTGGTGACATCTCCTGGAATGTCCTCCTCCTCCTCACTCTTACACGGGGGATCGCCCATCATCCTCTCCTCTTCATCCTCCACTTTAATATCAGTCAGATCTTCCCCCTGATTTGTCATCTGTAACAATTCAGTACAATACAGCAGACAGGTGGGAAATCTAACAGATCCACAGAAGAGACCCCCACAATCTATGACCCCTCTATGACTGCAGGACCCCCCTATATACAGTGGATATAAAAAGTCTACACACCCCTGTTTAAATGTCAGGATCTATGATGTAAAAAAAATGAGACAAAGATAAATCATTTCAGAACTTTTTCCACATTTAATGTGACCTATAAACTGTACAACTCAATTGAAAAACAAACTGAAATCTTATAGGTGGAGGGAAGAAAACATATAAAAATATATATTGTGGTTGTATAAGTGTGCACACCCTCTTATAACTGGGGAAGTAGATGTGTTCAGAATTAAGCAATCACATTCAGAATCCTGTTAAATAGGAGTCCGCAGACACCGGCCATCATTTAAAGTGCCTCTGATTAACCCCAAATAAAGTTCAGCTGCTCTAGTTGGTCTTTCCTGAAATTTTCTTAGTCGCATCCCACAGCAGAAGCCATGGTCCACAGAGAGCTTCCAAAGCATCAGAGGAATCTCATTGTTAAAAGGTATCAGTCAGGAGAAGGGGACAAAAGAATTTCCAAGGCATTAGATATACCATGGAACACAGTGAAGACATCACCAAGTGGAGAAAATATGGCACAACAGTGACATTACCAAGAACTGGACGTCCCTCCAAAATTGATGAAAAGACGAGAAGAAAACTGGTCTGGGAGGTGACCAAGAGGCCTACAGCAACATTAAAGGAGCTGCAGGAATATCTGGCAAGTACTGGCTGTGTGGTACATGTGACAACAATCTCCCGTATTCTTCATATGTCTGGGCTATGGGGTAGAGTGGCAAGACGAAAGCCTTTTCTTACGAAGAAAAACATCCAAGCCAGGCTACATTTTGCAAAAACACATCTGAAGTCTCCCAAAAGCCTGTGGTAAAAGGTGTTATGGTCTGATGAAACCAAGGTTGAACTTTTTGGCCATAATTCCAAAAGATATGTTTGGCGCAAAAACAACACTGCACATCACCAAAAGAACCCCATACCCACAGTGAAGCATGGTGGTGGCAGCATCATGCCAAGGGGCTGTTTTTCTTCAGCTGGAACGGGGGCCTTAGTTAAGCTAGAGGGAATTCTGAACAGTTCCAAATACCAGTCAATATTGGCACAAAACCTTCAGGCTTCTGCTAGAAAGCTGAACATGAAGAGGAACTTCATCTTTCAGCATGACAACGACCTAAAGCATACATCCAAAACAACAAAGGAATGGCTTCACCAGAAGAAGATTAAAGTTTTGGAATGGCCCAGCCAGAGTCCAGACCTGAATCCGATTGGAAATCTGTGGGGTGATCTCAAGAGGGCTGTGCCCAGGAGATGCCCTCGCAATCTGACAGATTTGGAGTGTTTTTGCCAAGAAGAGTGGGCAATCTTGCCAAGTCAAAATGTGCCATGCTGATAGACTCATACCCAAAAAGACTGAGCGCTGTAATAAAATCGAAAGGTGCTTCAACAAAGTATTAGTTTAAGGGTGTGCACACTTATGCAACCATATTATTTTATTTTTTCTTCCCTCTACCTAAAAGATTTCAGTTTGTTTTTCAATGGAGTTGTACAGTTTATAGGTCACATTAAAGGTGGAAAAAGTTCTGAAATGATTTATCTTTGTCTAATTTTTTTTACATCACAGAAACCTGACATTTTAACAGGGGTGTGTAGACTTTTTATATCCACTGTAGATGTGTATAGGGCTCAGCTCCATCTACCTGAGGATTCTCTGGGACCTTCTCCTCTGGACAGTCCTGGGAATACAGAGGACGAGGACATCTGTCTGGTGGATTTCTCCTCCTGGATCCATCTGTGGAGACACAAGCACAGTGACTGAATACATGGCCTCCTGTAGATCTTCTAGGTTTAGTTATCGGGGGAAATAACAAGGTTCTGCTCCTCACCACCTGTGCTGAGATGCCCACAATGAGCCCCTAAGCATCTGAAAAGGAGCAATGGTAGAATAAACATGATCTGAAGAATCACATTACATCATGTGGACGGCCAAGTGCATGTGCGTGCCACGTACCTGGGGGACAGACAGCACTATGGGAAGAAGACAAGCTGGTGAGGGCAGTGTGATGCTCTGGGCAATGTTCTTCTAAAAACCTTATCTCCTGGCATCATGTGGATGTGACACCAAGTACCACTCTTCATGGTAGCAGTACCCCCTAATGGTGTTGCCCTCTTTCAGCAGGATAATGTCAGACTACACTGCAAAAACTGATTATACAAAATAAAATGGCCACACACCATTATACATACAAACAATAGAGATAAGAAATGGGGGTCATTCTAAATAAGTGGTACAATACCGACTATAAATGCGTTAATGGAAGCTCTTAGCGCACATATTTGATCAAACGTGTGTCGGGCCCATCTACCAGGCGTCAAGGTGGCTTCTGCAGATGGGTCCCTAACACTAATATACTGCCTCTCTTTGGACTTACCTAAGCCTACAATATTCAGGGCACATTGATCAAAGATGTGCGCTAAGAGCTTCCATTAACCCATTTATAGTCGGTATTGTACCACTTATTTAGAATGACCCCCATTTCTTAGCTTTATTGTTTCTATGTATAATGGTGTGCGGCCATTTTATTTTTTATAATCATGCATGCTTCATGGATATGCACCTGTGATTCTGAAGGTTCTAGTCTAAATTCTCTTGTAGGATACACTGCAAAAACTGTCCAGGACTGAGGAACATCACAAAGAGATGAAGGTGATGACCCGTCTCCAGATTCTCAGATCTCAAGTTGATTGTCATCTGTGGGATGTGCTGAAAAATGTCTGATCCATGGAGAACGCACCGGACTAGCCTTAGAGATACTGGTCTCCCCTTGTCTGTAGACATAGGCTATGGTCACTGAAGGAACGTGAGGAGAATGACTCTAAACTCCCTCCCATGGTGAGAATCCTCCTCCTGAGCCGTATTCTACCTCCCCTGAAGTGGGAAAGATGCAGGTAGCTCCCATCCTGACCGTATCTGAGGCAGTTACTATGGGATTCCTTTTACCCATTGACCTCCGTTCTGTCTATTACACCTTTTGTTATGTCCTGTTCGCCATAATGTCTCTTTACTGTGAGGGGCACTGATGGCGGTTGTGCAGGGGAAGGAGTCGCACCATTTGGGGGAATGTATTACGACTGGCGCTTCTTACACATAGAATGTGTCGGCAGATAAGAACCATTTGGCCCATCTAGTCTGCCCAATATACTGAATACTATGAATGGCCCCTGGCCCTATCTTATATGAAGGATGGCCTTATGCCTATCCCATGCATGCTTAACCTCCTCCACTGTATTTGCAGCTACCACCTCTGCAGGAAGGCTATTCCATGCATCCACTACTCTCTCAGTAAAGTAATACTTCCTGATATTACTATTAAACCTTTGCCCCTCTAATTTAAAAATATGTCCTCTTGTAGCAGTTTTTCTTCTTTTAAATATTCTCTCCTCTTTTACCTTGTTGATTCCCTTTATGTATTTAGCAGTTTCTCTCATCTCCCCTCTGTCTCGTCTTTCTTCCAAGCTATACATGTTAAAGGGATTCTGTCACCAAGTTTTGGGCTATAGAGATACGGACATGCACGGCTAGATCGCCGCTAGCATGTCCGCAATATACCTGTCCTATAGGGCTGTGTGCTTTTATTTTCTTTAACCACCTCAGGTCCCCTATAGCTTAAACCCCCTTAATGACCAGACCACTTTTTACACTTCTGACCTACACTACTTTCACGGTTTATTGCTCGGTCATGCAACTTACCACCCAAATGAATTTTACCTCCTTTTCTTCTCACTAATAGAGCTTTCATTTGGTAGTATTTCATTGCTGCTGACATTTTTACTTTTTTTTTATTATTTATCGAAATTTAACGATTTTTTTTGCAAAAATATGACATTTTTCACTTTCAGTTGTAAAATTTTGTAAAAAAAACGACATCCATATATAAATTTTTCTCTAAATTTATTGTTCTACATGTCTTTGATAAAAAAAAATGTTTGGGTAAAAAAAAAAATGGTTTGGGTAAAAGTTATAGCGTTTACAAACTATGGTACAAAAATGTGAATTTCCGCTTTTTGAAGCAGCTCTAACTTTCTGAGCACCTGTCATGTTTCCTGAGGTTCTACAATGGCCAGACAGTACAAACACCCCACAAATGACCCCATTTCAGAAAGTAGACACCCTAAGGTATGCGCTGATGGGCATAGTGAGTTCATGGGAGTTTTTATTTTTTGTCACAAGTTAGCGGAAAATGATGATCTGGTATTGCCGTACTCAGGAGAAGTTGGGCAATGTGTTTTGGGGTGTCATTTTACATATACCCATGCTGGGTGAGATAAATATCTCGGCAAAAGACAACTTTTCCCATTTTTTTTATACAAAGTTGGCATTTGACCAAGATATTTATCTCACCCAGCATGGGTATATGTAAAATGACACCCCAAAACATACCAGATGTATGCCACTTTTTTGCAGCCTAGGTGGGCAAAGGGGCCCACATTCCAAAGAGCACCTTTAGGATTTCCCCGGCCATTTTTTACACATTTTGATTTCAAACTACTTACCACACATTAGGGCCCCTAGAATGCCAGGGCAGTATAACTACCCCACAAGTGACCCCATTTTGGAAAGAAGACACCCCAAGGTATTCCGTGAGGGGCATGGCGAGTTCCTAGAATTTTTTATTTTTTGTCACAAGTTAGCGGAAAATGTTTTTTTTTTTTTTTTCTTACAAAGTCTCATATTCCACTAACTTGTGACAAAAAATAAAAACTTCCATTAACTCACTATGCCCATCACGAAATACCTGGGGGTGACTTCTTTCCAAAATGGGGTCACTTGTGGGGTAGTTATACTGCCCTGGCATTCTAGGGCCCTAATGTGTGGTAAGTAGTTTGAAATCAAAATGTGTAAAAAATGACCTGTGAAATCCTAAAGGTGCTCTTTGGAATGTGGACCCCTTTGCCCACCTAGGCTGCAAAAAAGTGGCACACATCTAGTATCGCCGTACTCAGGAGAAGTTGGGCAATGTGTTTTGGGGTGTCATTTTACATAAAACCATGCTGGGTGAGATAAATATCTCGGCAAAAGACAACTTTTCCCATTTTTTTATACAAAGTTGGCATTTGACCGAGATATTTATCTCACCCAGCATGGGTATATGTAAAATGACACCCCAAAACACATTGCCCAACTTCTCCTGAGTATGGCGATACCAGATGTGTGACACTTTTTTGCAGCCTAGATGCGCAAAGGGGCCCAAATTCCTTTTAGGAGGGCATTTTTAGACATTTGGATCCCAGACTTCTTCTCACGCTTTAGGGCGCCTAAAATGCCAGTGCAGTATAAATACCCCACATGTGACCCCATTTTGGAAAGAAGACACCCCAAGGTATTCAATGAGGGGCATGGCGAGTTCATCAAATCTTTTTTTTTTTTGCCACAAGTTAGCGGAAATTGATTTTGTTTTGTTTTTTTCTCACAAAGTCTCCCTTTCCACTAACTTGGGACAAAAATGTCAATCTTTCATGGACTCAATATGCCCCTCACGGAATACCTTGGGGTGTCTTCTTTCCGAAATGGGGTCACATGTGGGGTATTTATACTGCCCTGGCATTTTAGGGGCCCTAAAGCGTGAGAAGAAGTCTGGAATATAAATGTCTAAAAATTTTTACGCATTTGGATTCCGTGAGGGGTATGGTGAGTTCATGTGAGATTTTATTTTTTGACACAAGTTAGTGGAATATGAGACTTTGTAAGAAAAAAAAAAATAATTCCGCTAACTTGGGCCAAAAAAATGTCTGAATGGAGCCTTACAGGAGGGTGATCAATGACAGGGGGGTGATCACCCCATATAGACTCCCTGATCACCCCCCTGTCATTGATCACCCCTCTGTAAGGCTCCATTCAGACGTCCGTATGTGTTTTGCGGATCCGATCCGTGGATCCGTAAAAAACATACGGACGTCTGAACGGAGCATTACAGGGGGGTGATCAATGACAGGGGGTTGATCAATGACAGGGGGGTGATCAATGACAGGGGGGTGATCAGGGAGTCTATATGGGGTGATCACCCCCCTGTCATTGATCACCCCCCTGTAAGGCTCCATTCAGATGTCCGTACGTGTTTTGCGGATCCGATCCATGGATCTGTAAAAAACATACGGACATCTGAATGGAGCCTTACAGGGGGGTGATCAATGACAGGGGGGTGATCAATGACAGGGGGGGTGATCAGGGAGTCTATATGGGGTGATCACCCCCCTGTCATTGATCACCCCCCTGTAAGGCTCCATTCAGATGTCCGTACGTGTTTTGCGGATCCGATCCATGCATCCGTAGATCCGTAAAAAATATACGGACGTCTGAATGGAGCCTTACAGGGGGGTGATCAATGACAGGGGGGTGATCAATGACAGGGGAGTGATCAGGGAGTCTATATGGGGTGATCAGGGGTTAATAAGGGGTTAATAAGTGACAGGGGGGGTGTAGTGTAGTGGTGCTTGGTGCTACTTATTACTGAGCTGCCTGTGTCCTCTGGTGGTCGATCCAAACAAAAGGGACCACCAGAGGACCAGGTAGCAGGTATATTAGACGCTGTTATCAAAACAACGTCTAATATACCTGTTAGGGGTTAAAAAAATCACATCTCCAGCCTGCCAGCGAACGATCGCCGCTGGCAGGCTGGAGATCCACTCGCTTACCTTCCGATCCTGTGAACGCGCGGGCCTGTGTTCACAGGAAATCTCGCGTCTCGCGAGAGGACGCGTATATGCGTCCAGAAGAAATGAATCGACCTCCTCCAGGACGCGTCCCTGCATTCGGCGGTCCGGAGGCGGTTAAAAAAGGATTTTAGAGATATGTAAATTAGGTCTTGTAGGTGCTTAATGGTCTGTATGAACCTTCCTGGTGCCCAGCCACGCCCGCCTGTGAAGGAGCCCAGCACCGCCCATGTCCTCCGAATGTCTCCTTTCGTCACCGATAGATTGCCGCAAGCTCGCGCATGCGCAGTGCCGGTATAGTGTTCCTTCCCTGTGCTGGCATCAGCCTCAGGGAAAGAACTGCGCATGCGCGAGATTACGGCAATCTATGGGTGACGAAAGGAGGAGATTCGGAGGACATAGGCGGTGCTGAGCTCCTTCACAGGCGGGCGTGGCTGGGCTCCAGGAAGGTTCGTACAGACCCTTGGGCACCTACAAGACTAATTTACATATCTCTAAAATCCTTTTTTAAAGAAAATAAAAGCACACAGCCCTATAGGACCAGTATATTGCGGACATGCTAGCGGCGATCTAGCCGTGCATGTCCGCAGCTCTATAGCCCAAAACTTGGGTGACAGAATCCCTTTAAGGTCCTTTAATCTTTCCTGGTAAGTTTTATCCTGCAATCCATGTACTAGTTTAGTAGCTCTTCTCTGAACTCTCTCCAAAGTATCAATATCCTTCTGGAAATATGGTCTCCAGTACTGCGCACAATACTCCAAATGAGGTCTCACTAGTGCTCTGTAGAGCGGCATGAGCACCTCCATATTTCTACTGGTAATGCCTCTCCCTATACACCCAAGCATTCTGCTAGCATTTCCTGCTGTTCTATGACATTGTCTGCCTACCTTTAAGTCTTCTGAAATAATGACCCCTAAATCTTTTTCCTCAGATACTGTCACAGCCAGACAGCTGAGAAGCGCTCACAGGAGCTTCTCAGATCCTCCTCCTTGAATTTCTTTGTTTTGGTTTAGTTTCTCATCTCGTTAGTCTATCTCAGCTGTCATGCAGTCAGACTGATCGCTACCCTTTAAGTTCCTCCCCATAATGCAGTAGTGTGCGGCTGATACAACTTCCTGGAGTGTGTGTGCATGCTGTTCCCAGTTCCCAGTCCTCAGTCCTCAGCAGATAAGTGCTGTTTATGTATTTATGTTTTTGTCTTTTCTGGATCCAGGTGACCCTGACTCCCTCCGTGTCAGTGTAGGGAGCCGGTGGTCGTGTCCCTTCACTATTGTAGGGTCTTCAGGTAATAGATAGCCGAGGAACGTGGATATGCGGCCATCCACCTTTGGGGTGTTCGCATAGGCTGAGCAGTGAGGGAGAGCGGCAGCTCTATTGCAGGGGTCTCCCTTTGTTCCTTAGTTGTGGATCCAGAGAGACATTGTTTATATGGTATTGTCTTGTTTCCTGTACACCATCCGTGACATTATCAGCCGCCAAAACCGTCTCAAGCATGGATCCGGTTTCACTTTTGGCTGAACGCCTACAGGGTCTTTCATTTGAGGTAGCTGATCTCCGTAGGATTTTTTCTCAGTTTCAAGTGACCGGTTCAGCTTGCGTTCATGGAGTTTGTGCTGAGCCCAAGATCTCGCTCCCGGATACGTTCTCTGGGGGTAGTGAGAATTTTGTGCGTTTTAAAGAGGCTTGCAAACTCCATTTTCGCCTTCTTCCCCATTCTTCTGTTGATGAAGAACGGAGGGTGGGGATCATTGTATCGCTGCTCAGGGGTAACGCTCAGTCTTGGGCCTTTTCGCTACCTGAGGGGGCACGGCCCCTCCGCTCAGTGGATGAATTCTTTTTAGCCCTGGGTCAGATATATGATGATCCGGATCGTATTGCTCTGGCTGAGTCTAGACTACGTCTGTTATGCCGGGGTAAACAATCCGCAGAGATATACTGCTCCGAATTTCGGAGATGGGCAGCTGATACTGGTTGGAATGATGCTGCACTCCGAAGTCAATTTTGCCATGGTCTTTCAGAGGGATTGAAAGATGCATTTTCCTTTCATGAGAGACCTATCTCCTTGGACTCTGCTATGTCTCAGGCCGTTCGTATTGACAGGCGTCTTAGAGAGAGACGAGAGATCTCTCCTTCCTGTCCTACTCAGTCTCGGAACAGTGCAGCGGTCTCATTCTGTGCGCAGGAGTCTCAGTCGCTGCCAGCCCCTTCTGAGCAGGAGCCCATGCAGCTGGGGTTGATTGCCTCTGACAATAGAAGATTCAGCCCGCATGGAGGGTTTGTTTTTGTTGTGGAGGTATAAATCATTTGGCAAATGTTTGTCCATCAAGGAGATTCAGGCAGTCTTCTGGGAGTAATAAAGAAACAAAAAGGAAAAAATCTTTTAAAAATGTTCCGCCTGTTACTATTGGCAGGGTTGAGGCGGAAATTGAAGGTTTTCCGTTTGCTTGTAGTTCCCGTTTTGTCCTGCCTGCTAGGGTGGCGCTAGAGAGCAAGAGCATTTTTTGTGAGATTTTTGTGGATAGTGGAGCAGCTGTCAACCTCATTGATAATCAATTTGCAATAACTCATGGTTTCCAGGTATGCTCTTTGGGAAGGGATATTCCTGTTTTTGCTATTGATTCAGCTCCACTTTCTCAGAAATCATTAAAGGGCATAGTTCACAATATCCGTTTAATTGTGAGTGATGCTCATGTTGAGGATGTGTCATGTTTCGTCCTTAGCGGTTTGCCTACTCCTCTAGTGTTGGGGCTACCCTGGCTCACTAAACATAACCCCACCATTGATTGGCAAGCGAGGCAAATAAATGGTTGGAGTAACTTTTGCAGAGAGAATTGCCTCATAACATCTGTTTCTGAGGTTTCTACTAAGACTGTACCACCTTTCCTCTCTGAATTTTTGGATGTCTTCTCTGAGAGTGGAGTTCAGGGTTTGCCTCCGCACAGGGAGTATGATTGCCCTATTAATCTCATCCCAGGCGCCAAGCTGCCTAAATCTCGTTTATACAATCTCTCCCAACCTGAGAGGGTCGCTATGCGGGCTTATATCTCTGAGAGTCTGAGAAAAGGACACATACGACCCTCGAAGTCACCTGTTGCCGCTGTTTTTTTCTTTGTTAAGAAAAAAGATGGTTCTTTAAGACCTTGTCTGGATTTCAGGGAGCTGAACAGTATCACTATTCGTGATCCTTATCTGCTTCCTCTGATCCCGGACCTGTTTAACCAGGTTGTTGGGGCTAAAGTCTTTTCCAAATTAGACCTAAGAGGGGCATACAACCTGGTCAGGGTCAGAGAAGGAGACGAATGGAAGACGGCTTTCAATACCCCTGAGGGCCATTTTGAGAATTTGGTTATGCCTTTTGGTTTGATGAATGCCCCAGCCGTTTTTCAGCATTTCGTCAACAGCATTTTTTATCATTTAATGGGAAAATTTGTATTAGTGTATTTGGATGACATTTTGATTTTTTCTCCTGATTTCAAGACTCATAAGGAACACTTACGTCAGGTCTTGCTCATTCTGCGGGAGAATAAATTATATGCGAAACTGGAAAAATGTGTGTTTGCAGTTCCAGAAATCCAATTTCTGGGGTTTCTTGTCTCCGCTTCTGGTTTTCGCATGGACCCCGAGAAGGTGGTCCGCGCTGTGCTTGAGTGGGAGCTTCCTGAGAACCAGAAGGCGCTGATGCGTTTTTTGGGCTTTGCCAATTATTACAGGAAATTTATTTTGAATTATTCCTCTGTTGTTAAACCACTCACTGATATGACCAGAAAGGGGGTAGATTTTTCTTCCTGGTCGGTAGAGGCGCGTAAGGCCTTTTCTAATATCAAGGAGAGTTTTGCTTCCGCTCCCATCCTAGTACAACCTGATATTTCGTTACCCTTCATAGTTGAGGTTGATGCTTCTGAGGTAGGGGTGGGTGCGGTCTTGTCTCAGGGTTCCTCTCCTGCCAAATGGCAACCGTGTGCCTTTTTCTCAAAGAAACTCTCCTCCGCAGAGAGAAATTATGATGTGGGAGATAGGGAATTGTTGGCCATCAAGTTGGCTTTTGAGGAATGGCGCCATTGGCTAGAGGGAGCCAGACACCCTATTACCGTGTTTACTGACCATAAAAATATGGCCTATTTGGAGTCAGCCAAGCGTCTGAACCCGAGACAGGCCAGATGGTCTTTGTTCTTTTCAAGGTTTAATTTTGTTGTTACGTTCCGCCCTGGGGTTAAGAATGTGAAGGCAGATGCCCTGTCACGTTGTTTTCCAGGAGGTGGGAATTTTGAAGACCCGGGTCCCATTTTGGCTGAAGGTGTGGTGGTCTCTGCTCTTTTTCCTGAATTGGAGGCAGAGGTGCAGGCAGCCCAGTCAGAAGCTCCTGATCTTTGTCCTCCTGGGAGGTTGTTTGTGCCTCTCGCTTTGAGACACAAGATTTTTAAAGAACACCACGACACGGTCCTTGCTGGGCACCCGGGGGCAAGAGCCACACTGGATCTCATCGCTCGGAGATTCTGGTGGCCTCCGCTTCGTAAGTCGGTTGAGGGTTTTGTGGCAGCTTGCGAGACTTGCGCTCGTGCCAAGGTCCCTCATTCACGGCCATCAGGTCCTCTCCTTCCTTTGCCCATTCCTTCCCGTCCTTGGACACATCTGTCCATGGACTTCATAACGGACTTGCCTGGTTCCTCGGGGAAGTCTGTGATTCTGGTGGTGGTGGACCGTTTTAGCAAAATGGTGCATTTTATCCCTTTCCCTGGTTTGCCCAATGCTAAGACGCTGGCGCAGGCATTTATTGACCACATTGTCAAATTGCATGGGATTCCTTCAGACATAGTCTCTGATAGGGGCACGCAGTTTGTTTCCAGATTCTGGAAGGCTTTCTGTTCTCGCTTGGGGGTTCGGTTGTCATTCTCTTCTGCTTTCCATCCGCAGTCGAATGGCCAGACAGAGCGCGTCAATCAGAATCTGGAGACATATCTGCGCTGTTTTGTGGCGGAGAATCAGGAGGATTGGTGTTCTTTTTTGTCCCTTGCTGAGTTTGCTTTAAATAACCGTCGTCAGGAGTCCTCTGATAAGTCACCATTTTTTGGTGCATATGGGTTCCATCCGCAGTTTGGGACTTTCTCGGGAGAGGGCTCTTCTGGTTTGCCTGATGAGGACAGATTCTCCTCGTCTTTGTCATCTATTTGGCAAAAGATTCAGGATAATCTAAAAAGCATGAGTGAGAGATATAAGCGTGTGGCGGATAAGAGACGTGTGCCTGGTCCGGACCTGAATGTTGGTGATCTGGTGTGGTTGTCTACCAAGAATATCAAATTGAAGGTTCCCTCCTGGAAGTTGGGTCCTAGGTTTATTAGGCCTTACAAGATCCTGTCTGTCATCAATCCTGTTGCCTACCGTCTTGATCTTCCTCAGACTTGGAAGATCCATAATGTTTTTCATAAGTCCTTTTTGAAACCTTATGTTCAACCTATTGTACCCTCGCCTTTGCCTCCTCTTCCGATTATGGTTGATGGAAATCTTGAATTTCAGGTCTCTAGGATTGTGGATTCTCGTCTTGTCCGCGGTTCCCTCCAGTACCTCGTTCATTGGGAGGGTTATGGTCCTGAGGAGAGGATGTGGGTCCCAGTGACGGACATTAAGGCCTCTCGTCTCATCAGGGCTTTCCATAGGTCCCATCCTGAGAAGGTGGGCCCTGAGTGTCCGGAGTCCACTCCTAGAGGGAGGGGTACTGTCACAGCCAGACAGCTGAGAAGCGCTCACAGGAGCTTCTCAGATCCTCCTCCTTGAATTTCTTTGTTTTGGTTTAGTTTCTCATCTCGTTAGTCTATCTCAGCTGTCATGCAGTCAGACTGATCGCTACCCTTTAAGTTCCTCCCCATAATGCAGTAGTGTGCGGCTGATACAACTTCCTGGAGTGTGTGTGCATGCTGTTCCCAGTTCCCAGTCCTCAGCAGATAAGTGCTGTTTATGTATTTATGTTTTTGTCTTTTCTGGATCCAGGTGACCCTGACTCCCTCCGTGTCAGTGTAGGGAGCCAGTGGTCGTGTCCCTTCACTATTGTAGGGTCTTCAGGTAATAGATAGCCGAGGAACGTGGATATGCGGCCATCCACCTTTGGGGTGTTCGCATAGGCTGAGCAGTGAGGGAGAGCGGCAGCTCTATTGCAGGGGTCTCCCTTTGTTCCTTAGTTGTGGATCCAGAGAGACATTGTTTATATGGTATTGTCTTGTTTCCTGTACACCATCCGTGACAGATACTGAGGTTATGACTGTATCACTGATTTTATATTCTGCTCTTGGGTTTTTACGCCCCAGGTGCATTATCTTGCACTTATCAACATTACATTTTAGTTGCCAGATTTTTGACCATTCCTCTAGTTTTCCTAAATCCTTTTCCATTTGGTATAACATTTGGTGTTACTCCAGTGTAACTAGTGAACCCGCTGGAGTACGATGCACCCGGATTATGAAGAGGTAATGATTCTGGAGCATCTTCAGGAGTTCTTTGTGGCTGAATCTAGGTCTGCTCAGGACCTGGAGATGATTTCTGGTCTAATGTGCGCCAGTTTTCTGTGCACATGTTGTTAAATGATTTGGGCTGCAGAGATGTTGGTGCAGGGGAAACACAGGAGGCGCCACTGAGCGACTGCAGGTCTGAGACAAGCCGGAGAGGGAGCACCATAAGAGAATTACAAAACTGCAACTGAGTTACAACTCACCACCTCAGACATGTTGCAGTATCTTCTGGATGGGTCATCAGTATCTGATCAGCGAGGATCTGACACCCGGGACCCTTGTAGAGTAACCTGAGCCACTGGTCATGTTCATCGGTCACATGGCCTAGGAGCTCCGTCCTATTGAAGTGAATGAGGCTGAGCTGTGATACCAAGCACAACCATTATACAATGTGCAGCGCTGTGCTGGGTGAGCTCTGCGGAGGCTGCGGTGGTGATAGGAGCGTCGCTGCCTCCTCAAAAAGCTGATCGGTGAGGGTCCGCGGTGTCTGACCCCCGCTGATCCGACACTGATGACCTACAGGGAGTGCAGAATTATTAGGCAAGTTGTATTTTTGAGGATTAATTTTATTTTTTGAACAACAACCATGTTCTCAATGAACCCAAAAAACTCATTAATATCAAAGCTGAATATTTTTGGAAGTAGTTTTTAGTTTGTTTTTAGTTTTAGCTATTTTAGGGGGATATCTGTGTGTGCAGGTGACTATTACTGTGCATAATTATTAGGCAACTTAACAAAAAACAAATATATACCCATTTCAATTATTTATTTTTACCAGTGAAACCAATATAACATCTCAACATTCACAAATATACATTTCTGACATTCAAAAACAAAACAAAAACAAATCAGTGACCAATATAGCCACCTTTCTTTGCAAGGACACTCAAAAGCCTGCCATCCATGGATTCTGTCAGTGTTTTGATCTGTTCACCATCAACATTGCGTGCAGCAGCAACCACAGCCTCCCAGACACTGTTCAGAGAGGTGTACTGTTTTCCCTCCTTGTAAATCTCACATTTGATGATGGACCACAGGTTCTCAATGGGGTTCAGATCAGGTGAACAAGGAGGCCATGTCATTAGATTTTCTTCTTTTATACCCTTTCTTGCCAGCCACGCTGTGGAGTACTTGGATGCGTGTGATGGAGCATTGTCCTGCATGAAAATCATGTTTTTCTTGAAGGAAGCAGACTTCTTCCTGTACCACTGCTTGAAGAAGGTGTCTTCCAGAAACTGGCAGTAGGACTGGGAGTTGAGCTAGACTCCATCCTCAACCCGAAAAGGCCCCACAAGCTCATCTTTGATGATACCAGCCCAAACCAGTACTCCACCTCCACCTTGCTGGCGTCTGAGTCGGACTGGAGCTCTCTGCCCTTTACCAATCCAGCCACGGGCCCATCCATCTGGCCCATCAAGACTCACTCTCATTTCATCAGTCCATAAAACCTTAGAAAAATCAGTCTTGAGATATTTCTTGGCCCAGTCTTGACGTTTCAGCTTGTGTGTCTTGTTCAGTGGTGGTCGTCTTTTAGCCTTTCTTACCTTGGCCATGTCTCTGAGTATTGCACACCTTGTGCTTTTGGGCACTCCAGTGATGTTGCAGCTCTGAAATATGGCCAAACTGGTGGCAAGTGGCATCTTGGCAGCTGCACGCTTGACTTTTCTCAGTTCATGGGCAGTTATTTTGCGCCTTGGTTTTTCCACACGCTTCTTGCGACCCTGTTGACTATTTTGAATGAAACGCTTGATTGTTCGATGATCACGCTTCAGAAGCTTTGCGATTTTAAGAGTGCTGCATCCCTCTGCAAGATATCTCACTATTTTTTACTTTTCTGAGCCTGTCAAGTCCTTCTTTTGACCCATTTTGCCAAAGGAAAGGAAGTCGCCTAATAATTATGCACACCTGATATAGGGTGTTGATGTCATTAGACCACACCCCTTCTCATTACAGAGATGCACATCACCAAATATGCTTAATTGGTAGTAGGCTTTCGAGCCTATACAGCTTGGAGTAAGACAACATGCATAAAGAGGATGATGTGGTCAAAATACTCATTTGCCTAATAATTCTGTACAGGGTGTATAGTGAGGATAGGTCATCAGTATAAAAATGTCAGAAAACCCCCTTCAAATGTACAGAAGACTTGCCGCTCCATAATTCAGATCCCGGAGGTTCCTCTTTCCTGGCCAGTATGGAGACAGTCCATGGTGTGGTCATGGACATCAAGGTGAGACATGGTGATCACTCTCATCAGTGATCAGATATAACCCAGGCCTAGGAGTATAAACATAACATCTTATAAACTGCCACCAATAGTCGGATCTCCTCAGACGTTCTGCGAGCTGTTGTGTTGTGGTCACTATAGGAAACATAAACCGTCCTCTCAGCTAATGTGCCCCATAGTATGGAGACGCTGAATCCTGACATCTCACCACCTGACAATGGCCCCCACATGACGGCTCTTACCTTGTGATATAAGAGGCTGGTGCTCCTCCATTACATGTCACTGCACACACGTGTACACACTGCACATGACGGCTCTTACCTTGTGATATAAGAGGCTGGTGCTCCTCCATTACATGTCACTGCACAGACGTGTATACAATGCACATGACGGGTCTTACCTTGTGATATAAGAGGCTGGTGCTCCTCCATTACATGTCACTGCACACACGTGTATACCCTGCACATGACGGCTCTTACCTTGTGATATAAGAGGCTGGTGCTCCTCCATTACATGTCACTGCACACACGTGTATACACTGCACATGACGGCTCTTACCCTGTGATATAAGAGGCTGGTGCTCCTCCATTACATGTCACTGCACACACGTGTACACACTGCACATGACGTCTCTTACCTTGTGATGAAAGAGGCTGGTGCTCCTCCATTACATGTCACTGCACACACGTGTATACACTGCACATGACGGCTCTTAACTTGTGATATAAGAGGCTGGTGCTCCTCCATTACATGTCACTGCACACACGTGTATACACTGCACATGACGGCTCTTACCTTGTGATATAAGAGGCTGGTGTTCCTCCATTACATGTCACTGCACACAAGTGTATACACTGCACATGACGGCTCTTACCTTGTGATATAAGAGGCTGGTGCTCCTCCATTACATGTCACTGCACACACGTGTATACACTGCACATGACGGCTCTTACCTTGTGATAGAAGAGGCTGGTGCTCCTCCATTACATGTCACTGCACACACGTGTATACACTGCACATGACGGGTCTTACCTTGTGATATAAGAGGCTGGTGCTCCTCCATTACATGTCACTGCACACACGTGTATACACTGCACATGACGGGTCTTACCTTGTGATATAAGAGGCTGGTGCTCCTCCATTACATGTCACTGCACACACGTGTATACACTGCACATGACGGCTCTTACCTTGTGATATAAGAGGCTGGTGCTCCTCCATTACATGTCACTGCACACACGTGTATACACTGCACATGACGGCTCTTACCTTGTGATATAAGAGGCTGGTGCTCCTCCATTACATGTCACTGCACACACGTGTATACACTGCACATGACGGCTCTTACCCTGTGATATAAGAGGCTGGTGCTCCTCCATTACATATCACTGCACACACGTGTATACACTGCACATGACGGCTCTTACCTTGTGATATAAGAGGCTGGTGTTCCTCCATTACATGTCACTGCACACAAGTGTATACACTGCACATGACGGCTCTTACCTTGTGATATAAGAGGCTGGTGCTCCTCCATTACATGTCACTGCACACACGTGTATACACTGCACATGACGGCTCTTACCTTGTGATAGAAGAGGCTGGTGCTCCTCCATTACATGTCACTGCACACACGTGTATACACTGCACATGACGGGTCTTACCTTGTGATATAAGAGGCTGGTGCTCCTCCATTACATGTCACTGCACACACGTGTATACACTGCACATGACGGGTCTTACCTTGTGATATAAGAGGCTGGTGCTCCTCCATTACATGTCACTGCACACACGTGTATACACTGCACATGACGGCTCTTACCTTGTGATATAAGAGGCTGGTGCTCCTCCATTACATGTCACTGCACACACGTGTATACACTGCACATGACGGCTCTTACCTTGTGATATAAGAGGCTGGTGCTCCTCCATTACATGTCACTGCACACACGTGTACACACTGCACATGACGGCTCTTACCTTGTGATATAAGAGGCTGGTGCTCCTCCATCATGGCCTCCTTGTACAGATCCTGGTGTCCTTCTATATACTCCCACTCCTCCATGGAGAAATAGACAGTGACATCCTGACACCTTATAGGAACCTGACAACACAATGACACCGTCATCACCCAGACCCCTCCAGTGCTGTTACTGGAGAATTTCCCAGCATTCCCAGCAGTGTCACCTCTCCAGTCAGCAGCTCCATCATCTTGTGGGTGAGTTCTAGGATCTTCTGCTCATGTATCAGGGGGTGAGGGGGAGGCTCTGTGATGGGGTGAGGGGTCCTGCTCCGCCCTCCTGACTCCTGGAGATGGATGATGGGAGTCACACAGTCCCCCGATGTCTTCTTCACTATTGTGTACTCCTGTGGATGGAGAGAGACACTTAAGGAATAAACCCTTCAGGGGCCATGTGCCCTCCTCCGGCCCTTCCCTCCTGGTACAACGTGCCTACTTACCTTCTC
This sequence comes from Bufo bufo, assembly GCF_905171765.1. NCBI lineage: Eukaryota > Metazoa > Chordata > Amphibia > Anura > Bufonidae > Bufo > Bufo bufo. The sequence continues at coordinate 20,939,470 of NC_053390.1, read as the reverse complement.
ATGGCTCCTACAACATGACTATTGGTCACTGGTCACATGACACATCACTCACCATACTGGGGGCTGATCTTCAGGTTGTCCGTCACTTGGAAGGTCTGGAGGCCGTTCTCCAGGACCCTGGACTCTTCCTATCACTTCCTATGATGGATTCTCCTTCCCGATGTCTGACTTGTTACAGAATACAATACAGAGGAGAGAAATCTAGAAAAGTTTACCTCTCCGCTCAGCAGGGAGATGATCTCCAAGGTGAGGTCTAATATTCTTCTGCTGATCTCCTTCCTGTCCATCCTTGGTGGTCATTCAGAAGAAGAGGAGAGAACTGGAGGAGCTGGAGGCTTCTAGTACTGCAGGCGCCTTTATGAGAAGAGGAGAGGAAATCATCCAGGGGACAAGACCAGATGTCACCTCCAGAACCGCACTTCCTGAGCCTGGAGGGGCCCCGCTTCTCAGAGCCCCCACCACATGGATTCCAGGGGCCCCAACATGGAGATCTCTGGTGGCTCCACAGGAGATAAATGTCTGATAGATGCAGGTCCCACCTCTGGGCTGTGCTCAGCTGTGTCCAGAACTCCTAGAGAAGAGACTGGAGAGAGCTGAGCTCAGGCCGGGCCCCGCTCCATTCATTCTCCTCCTGGAGGCAGGGGCCCCTCACCAGGACAGTCAGGGGCCAGAGAATGATGACAACCCCCACTATCCCCACTACTACTCCCCCATCATACTAAGCTGAGGAGCGGAGAAGGATTCCTTGTGTGTAATGGAGGAGAATCTCCAGAGGTGACATGTCTGAGCTCTCCACCACACTGTCTCCTCACAGCTCATCTTACCTGCAGGCTGGAGGAATGGCTGATACCAGAGAGAACAAGAGCCCTGACTACCGACCAGGACCTGCCCAGTATCTGCTGCACTGCCAGAGCTGAAGGACCTGCGGTGACGTCACTGTCATGTGATCAGTGGGGAGGAGAAGAGATGGTGAAGGACCTGGCGTGATGTCACCATCATGTGATCAGTACAGGGGGCGGGGCTCATCAGTGGTGAGGAGAAGAGGTGGTGAAGGACCTGGGGTGATGTCACCATCATGTGATCCGTGCAGGGGGCGTGGCTCTGCAGTTGTGAGTATAAGAGGTGGTGAAGGACCTGCCCAGTATCTGCTGCACCGGTAGATGCTAGAATGGAGTTGTTAGAGGGAGGTCTGTGACATCACTGGTCACATGCTCCTTCATGGTCACATGACAAACCCAGCAGCTTGTGGAAGGAGGAGGGGCTGTGTGTAAGGAGCCCAGTGAGGGGGGATGTGCTGCAGTCCTGGAGGACACAGAGCTTCATGAGGGGCGGCATATGGAGCTCATATATGAGGGGCAGGTGGAGGAGCACTCAGGGGCCGTGGGGTTAATGGAGTGGAACCTGGTGCCATTATGGGGTTTATAGTACAGATCCGGGTGTATTCTGGGGACCTTTATGGGGTGTAAATCTGTGAGGGGGGGGGGGGGGGGATGTGGTGTATTCTGGGGACATGAGGAGCAGATCTTTGGTGAGGGTCTTCATTGGAAGTAAGGTGTGATGTCAGTGGTCATGTGACTTCGCTGCTACTTATGTTGGGGAGAGCTATTGGCAGCGGGCACAGATGGTGACCTGTGTGCTGGAGGGGGGGGCATTGATGGTGACCTGTGTGCTGGAGGGGGTGGGGGGCATTGATGGTGACCTGTGTGCTGGAGGGGGGGGGGGGCATTGATGGTGACCTGTGTGCTGGAGGGGGTGGGGGGCATTGATGGTGACCTGTGTGCTGGAGGGGGTGGGGGGCATTGATGGTGACCTGTGTGCTGGAGGGGGTGGGGGGCATTGATGGTGATCTGTGTGCTGGAGGGGGGGGGCATTGATGGTGACCTGTGTGCTGGAGGGGGTGGGGGGCATTGATGGTGACCTGTGTGCTGGAGGGGGGGGGGCATTGATGGTGACCTGTGTGCTGGAGGGGGGGGGGGATTGATGGTGACCTGTGTGCTGGAGGGGGGGGGGGGCATTGATGGTGACCTGTGTGCTGGAGGGGGGGGGGGCATTGATGGTGACCTGTGTGCTGGAGGGGGGGGGGCATTGATGGTGACCTGTGTGCTGGGGTGGGCAGTGATGGCGACTTGTGTGCTCGGGGGGGGGGGGCAGTGATGGCAACCTGTGTGCTCGGGGGGGGCAGTGATGGTGACCTGTGTGCTGGGGGGGCAGTGATTTCGACCTGTGTGCTGGGGTTGGGCAGAGATGGCGACCTGTGTGCTGGGGTTGGGCAGAGATGGCGACCTGTGTGCTGGGGTTGGGCAGAGATGGCGACCTGTGTGCTGGGGTTGGGCAGAGATGGCGACCTGTGTGCTGGGGTTGGGCAGAGATGGCGACCTGTGTGCTGGGGTTGGGCAGAGATGGCGACCTGTGTGCTGGGGTTGGGCAGAGATGGCGACCTGTGTGCTGGGGTTGGGCAGAGATGGCGACCTGTGTGCTGGGGTTGGGCAGAGATGGCGACCTGTGTGCTGGGGTTGGGCAGAGATGGCGACCTGTGTGCTGGGGTTGGGCAGAGATGGCGACCTGTGTGCTGGGGTTGGGCAGAGATGGCGACCTGTGTGCTGGGGTTGGGCAGAGATGGCGACCTGTGTGCTGGGGTTGGGCAGCGATGGCGACCTGTGTGCTGGGGTTGGGCAGCGATGGCGACCTGTGTGCTGGGGTTGGGCAGCGATGGTGACCTGTTCGGGGGGGGGGGGGGGGGGGAATACTGTCTGTACCTTGGGAACAGTTCGCCGGAGAGGCCTGAGCAGCGGTCGGTGGGTGTGGGGTGCAGACAATGATGTATATCTTATGTCAGGTCTGTGTGAGAGAAGGGGCACATGGTGAGGGTTGTGTGTTTTGTAGGACACCTGATCAGACAGTAGGACTTGGGGGAGCCGTGTAGCTAGATGGGGTGACCTGGGGTGCAGTACCTGGTCTCGGGGCATATGGGGTCAGCGGGGAGTATTGTGTGGGAGCCATTAAGATCAGACGAGGAGATCAGGAGTCACGAGTGCGGTGACACGTGGGGAGTCCGGGCTCTGTGGGGGCAGTGTGTTTGTGTGGGAAGAAAAAGGTCAGTGGGAACTGTGAGGGATGAGACTCCATCTTTGTGTCTGCAGCGGCCATTTTACATTGTACGACCTTTTTTGAAGTGAATAGATCAGTGACTTTTTGCATGTTAATTTCTGCAGATGCTGGAAGGAGTAACTTAGCCCCCACTTTTGCTATTCTTGAGAAAAGGAAACTGCTTGGTGTGACATATATCTACTTCCTGTATTCTGAAAGGTATGTCTCTGCGGTTAACTGACACTTACATCTTCTGTTTCATAAGCATTTTTATATATGGCTAGATGTTTCGTGATAAGTGTAGGGGTGTATAACCGCAACTGGCCCTAATGTTAAGTATTTGCCTTCCATAAAAAAAAAATAAACAGAGACTTGTTTGAATACAGCCTTGATGATTGTATTATTTAATTCCTCTGAGTACTCTACCTATTTGCCATAATAATTTGGAACTCTGCATAAATCAGAGTAGGGGTCTTTGCCCTGACAATTCTTTGGCGCCTAACGTGGGGCTTGACCAGTGGACTCTTGACCCTGCAATTCCGGCCACGACAGGAGGAGAACTGGACTCACAGATAAAATATACAGCGCTGTAAGGTAAGAACTTTATTCTTACACAATATATATATATTTTTTCTTTATCCTGTCTATTGAAGTCTTACTGACGGTCAAGCCTATTATGGTAAGAACCTATTTATGCTGAGATATGGAATTTGATTGGTCTTGGGAAACATTTGGATTGGTCATCGGTGGTGTTATATGTGTATTGGTTGTTGTTTGGATTTTCAAGAAAAGGCAGTAGTCGAGGCTCACCTGGTCCCGGTCTGAGATAAAGGCACGGAAATTCGCCAGGAACTCAGCGATTGTAGAAATGTAGGTAAAAGAGGAGATCCAGCTTCCAAATGACCATATAAATGCTTTAATGAAAAATGTGCTAAAATCCGGACATGTACATCAGGTCTACACTTTTAAGATCAACAAATTCAGATCCTTACTCATGTTTGGATTTTGTATCGTATCACAGAAAATGCCCGTAGAGGAAATAGTGAACCGTGGAGTCCTCTGAGAAAGTGTTAAGACAATATAGAGTTTTCCTATCTGTAATATAGTTGATACACTAACAGGAGATTAGTGAGGATGTCGCTATAAGAAAGCAGATAGATGGTTGTTGAAATTTCAACTAAATATTTCAGATGTCTGGTAGAGAAATTCTTAACACATAGACATGGGCAATACACAGAGTATACCGGAGGGGTACAAATTAGCCAAACACATAGTCGAAGATGTAGAAGAAAAACAAGACAAGAAAAAGACAGAGAAGGTGTTACAGAGGACGGCTATGAAACATGGTCATTTAGGTTCTGAAGTTTGGGAAAGATTCAAAAGAACACATAGTGGTTGGATGAAGGATCAGGAATGTGAGGAGGTTGTGGAATGTTGGTGTCGGGCAGCAGAGAAAGTGAAGAATGAAAAATGGCCAAGCGTAGCATTTGGAGGAAATATGTATTATGATACCAATGTGAAAAAGGATGACGTGGACGAACTGAAAGACAAAAAGTGTCCAGTACCCTGTGCTCCACCGCCCTCTTATCCGATGGTCACGGGTGGCCCGGGATACTGGACATGCAGTGTTTGTGGAAATCAGGATGGACTGTACCCAGTGACTATCAGAACACGTTTTATTCCACGACTACCAGCACCACCACCAGTTGACGGGGCCTCAGACCGAGTAGACGGGACAGACAATCAGGCTCCCCAAGCCCCACCAGTGAGAGGTCAGTATAAACAACAACACATACGGTCATATTTACCTTGGAGTCCTAAGGATCAGATGGGACTTTTAGGTAGAATTCCTGACCCATTGACAAGACCTATGTCTGCCACCGTATGTTACAACAGCTATAAGCCACATATAGGGCAACATGGGCTGACTTAAATGAATTAGTGGCCTAAAAAATGGGAGAATCACCATATAACCCTCTAAAAAAACAGTTACTGGCTGAAAGGGTAAAAACTGACCAGTCCTCATGGTCTGACTGGGAAAAGGCTGACACATTGGGCATAGAATATTGCAGGATTTTTGGCAGATGGGCCAGGACAAAGGAAGATGACAGCGCCCCTAGTTTAAAATACGTAATATAGGAGACTAAAGAAGACGTAATGGCATTTGAGTCTAGACTATGGACAATGTGGACAGACATGGGTTGGGATACCACTGGACCTATGGGACAGAAGTTATTGACATCTGCTTTCATGGAGGGACTGAGACCTGCCCTCCAGACAAAACTGAAGGCATGTAAGCCTGAATGGAGGGTGACGGCACTACCTCAGTTAGTTGCTGCTGCTAAGGGTTTAGAACTAGACATGTCCACTACCAAATCCTCAAAAATCAATATGGTACAAGGACAACAGAGACCATGGTCTGGTCAACAGGGACAGACCAGACACAGGAGGGGTGACTTCAGATGTTACAATTGTGGCAAACCTGGTCTCATACGCAGACATTGCCGGTTACCCCCTCAAGAACAACAGATGAACCCACAGAACCAGGGTTCAGTGCACACCCCTGGTCCGGTGACCTCACAATAGGAAGTTGGCAAAATACCAGTTCAGGTGGGCAATCAGCAGGTTCCCTTTTTAGTTGACACGGGGGCAGCCGAAACCGTAATTAATCCAGATTATGTGAAACCATGGCAGATAAGTGGACAACGTGTACCCGCCTCAAGGTTTATGGAGGAAGTTGTTTTTGTTCCTGAAACTATACCGAGGAAGTTGAAAATCAAAAATAGTACAGTGGTGACTCAGTTGTGTAAAAGAAAATATCCCATTCAATTTGCTGGGTACTGATGTCCTGCAGGCACTGGGGGCTCATATTCACTTTAATGAAGATGGTACCACACATGTAGATATTGACACCACTGATGATGTTTTATCCCGGGTTCTAGCTTTACACCTAGAGCCGGACCAAACATCCTGTGTGGTACAATTGGAGCAGGACATGCAACCAGTCCCCGACAAATTGTGGGCAAAGGGTAAAACTGATATTGGTAGATTGGATGTCACTCCTTTCATGGTTCATTTAAAACCGGGTGCAGTCCACCTCGGGTCCGCCATTATCCTCTGAGTCACGCATAAGAACAGTCTGTCACTGAGCAGATTGAACAATATGTTCAAATGGGGGTCCTGGTGGTTACCAACTCACCCGCCAATACTCCCCTGTTTCCGGTCAAGAAAAAGGCCACTTATAGGATGGTATATGACCTAAGGGAAATCAACAAGGTCACTGTCCTACAGACCCCGATTGTCCCCAATCCACATACCTTGTTGATGCAATTGCCTTCAAAGGCTTCATGTTATACTGTGATTGATCTTGCAAATGCATTTTTCAGTGTTCCTCTCCACAAGGACTGTCAATATCTGTTTGCATTCAACTTAAGGGTACACAGTATACCTGCACAGTACTGCCACAGGGTGCACAGAATTCACCCACCCACCATGTATACTCAAGCCCTTCAGTCCGTGTTGACAGAGTGGTCGGTTCCAGATGCTATAGTCCTTCTGCAATATGCTGATGATCTGTTGCTTTGTGCCCCCAGTTATGAAACATGTAAAAATGCATCATTGTCTGGCAGAAAGTGGTTGTTAATCTTCAAAGAACAAACTGCAATTTTGCCAATCCCGTGTTACTTTCCTCGGTCACTGTCAGAAGGCTCCCGTCACCTCACCGAGGAAAGAAAACAGGCTGTAAAAGACATCACACTCCCTCGGGGGCCAAAACTCCTCAGAATGTTTTTGGGACTGGTGTCTTATTGCAGACCCTGGATTCGAAATGCATCCATGTTGATGCAGCCTTTGTACGACTGCTTGAGTACTGAACCTTTTTCTCTCAGTGACCAGGCAGAAGAGTCTTTTTACACTCTCAAATTGGCAATTTTGTCAGCACCTGCACTGGGCATACCCAACTATGACCAGCCTTTTAATCTATTCTGCTCAGAACTGAGTGGCCATAGCACCTCAGTCCTGACACAGAAACATAAGGACAGGCAGCGTCCGGTTGCATACTTTTCTGCCAGATTAGATCCTGTAGCGCACAGCGCCCCTTCCTGTGACAGGGCAGTTGCGGCAGTGCAACTCATGCTGGAAAAAGCATTAGAAATTGTGCTTGATTACCCCCTGGTGGCACAGACTTCTCATGACATTCAAGGAATCCTCAGTCAAGTACAGCCAAAGTACACCTCAATGGCCCGTCAATTTAGATTGCAGTGCTGCCTCCTTATGCGTGACTCAATTACATTCAAAAGATGTATGATTCTGAATCCTGCAACGTTGCTGCCCATTACAGATTCAGAAATGGGGCAGGGAGGTACAGGGCCTATTTTAAATGATTTAAATGAAAATGATTCACAATTGATGCAACAAGAAACATCTGGATATTCTCATGTACGTGATCAACCTTTTGTCTAATCCAGATCTTTGAGTTTTTTTGTAGATGGCAGCAGATACATTGGTGAGGATGGCCGATTTCATACTGGATATGCAGTGGTCACGCAACATGAGGTAGTATTGGCTGAACCACTTCCTCCTCACATGTCAGCACAGGAGGCTGAGTTTAAGGCACTAGCTGAAGCGTGTAAAATGGCAGATGGTAAAAGAGCAAATATCTTTACAGATTCCAGGTATGGCTTCGGTATTGCACATGACTACGGCCCCACCTCGAGGGCCAGAGACTTCCTCACTTCAGAAGAGCAACCAATTAAAAACAAAGATGCTGTGTTTGAACTAATGAACTCACTGTTGCTTCCAGAGGAAGTAGCTATTGTAAAGGTAAAAGCACATACCTGGCAGGAAACTGGTGAGGCTAGGGGCAATGACAGGGCAGATCAAGCTGCCAAACAGGCGGCATTGAAGCCTTGGAACTCCGAGGTCATCCCTGTCAGCGTCCTGAAGTTGCACCACATGTCTGAAGACGTGCTGGTTAAACTGTCTGCACAGGCAGGTGAAAGAGACTCTTGGGTACAGAAAGGAGCAGCCCTGAATGAGCGAGGTCTCAGGTAAAATCTGCCTCCCAGGGCTCTCTACCCTATAATGGCACAAGAGGCCCACGGGCCCACACACCTCGCCAAAGAGCCAATGATGGTCATTGTGCTGAAGAAATGGATTGCACCAGGTTTCTCCACAACTGCCAGCAGGTTTGTACAGGGTTGCATGATCTGTGCTCTGAATAACCCTGGACAGGTAGTAAAAACACCCAAGAAACACACACCCAGGTCATTTTACCCGTTTCAGATATTGCAGATAGATTATATACAACTACCAAAAGTGGGAGTATACGAATATGTGCTTGCGTGCGTTGATCTCTTTTCAGGATGGCCGGAAGCCTACCCAGTATCGGCTGCAAATGCTAAGAATACAGCAAAGAAATTGATCAGTGAACTTGTCTGCCGGTATGGGGTTCCGGAGGTCATAGAATCAGACAGAGGAAGCCATTTCAGTGAGAAGGTGATGAGGGAGATAATGGGAACTCTGGGAGTTACTTAGGCTTTCCACAGTGCTTATCACCTCCAAAGCAGCGGCCTTGTCGAAAGATTGAATGGCACGATAAAACAATAAATCCAGAGAGACTGGAAGGCCCTGGACAGAGTGTATTCCATCAGAACCACCCCTGGAAAAAGGTCTGGTTTATCCCCTTTTGAGATATTATTTGGATCTGTGCCCAGACTAGGACTGTATTTTCCTCAACAATTGCAGCTCCAGACTGACAGCATGGTCAGTTACATGAAGGCCCTCACCCACAGGTTGGAGCACAATCATAAACAAGTGTTTTCTTCCATTCCAGATCCAGACTCCGTGGAAGGGACACACCCCCTGGTGCCTGGTGATTGGGTTGTCATAAAAAGGCATGTCCGAAAGACATTTGAGTCCAGATTTGATGGTCCTTTCCAAGTTTTACTAAAGACTGAGACTGCTGTAAAAGTTGAAAGAAGGACGAATTGGTTCCACGCTTCTCACTGCAAGAAAGTTTTGGAACCACAGGATGAGGGTCCTTCTGTTGGCAGTGGCTCTGACCGTGAGTGTGTCAGCAGTGTTTCGTCCACTGAATGATGAATGGGACAATGCTTTGATACAGCACCATCAATTGCTGTTTGAGGGACTGAATGACATTGAAAAAATTGAGAGACTGTTGGATTTGTACTCACAGTCCTGTGAGTTCAGCCCGTATGCCCTATTTTGCTGGGCCCCTCAGTTTTTCTGAATTGACTGAACTGGCCAACTCTACTATCTTTTTCACAGGCATAAAGCAGGTTAAGTCCAAAACTAAAAACAAGGAGGTACCCTTACCCATTGCAGGATGGGCTGAGCCCCCCTGGCTCATGGTAAACAGATAAGGGCCACCAGTTGATTATACCTTTACCCCCTGGAATGAGAACATCTGGTGCAATGTGTCATGTTTACCAAGTTGGTCACACTGTTATTGTTTGCAGATACAGTCGAAAGGTATGTTTTTTTTTTTTTAGTCCTCATGACAAATTCGGCTACAATGACTCTAACCCGAACAGCCTGGTGCAGTGTGTTGGAATAGATCCTGTAAAGGGTAAGAATCGGACCTGCAGCAACCGTACCTTAGGTGATTTAATTGCTGGAATGACCTTCAACTCAGAGAATCAGCAAAAGGGATCAAAACTGGCAGCAGGTGTCCTACTGGCCAAATTGATAACTCAGTTGTTTAATAGTACAGTGGTTTCAGTCCCAGAAAGTATATACCTAGTCGGTGGGCATAAGGCATACAAGTGGTTGCCCAGAAATGTCATTGGTTTATGAACAATTGCCTGACTTACTCCTGCAACCTTTATAATACCCCATTTCGACATAGATATAAACTCTGTACCTAAACATACTCTTTATCGAAGAGCCAAGGACAATACACCCAGACCAAATGGTAAACCTCACGTAGTAGAGATGAGCATCTCCAATAAGATTTTCAGTACCCTGTTCTTGTACCCCATGGTAATGCAGATGTGGGACAAGCTAGTGATGGCAACTGATTATTTGGATGTTCAGATATGGGAGGTGTAGGACCTACTTGTTGCCATTATATAGATCCTCAAAGTGGTACTTGTCCTGCTGTCTGGTAGAGTGGGGTGGCATGAATAGGAGTTTTTAGTGGAATCTGTAAAGGCAGGGGGCCGTCGGTTGTAAATATGTGTATGGGGTATAGGAATTACACTGTCTGGAGTAGGGGGTGTTGCTGTGAATTCGCTCATGGCAGTTACAGGGACTTGTAAGGCAGGTATGTCTGGAATGTGGCTCCTAGGTTTGGGCTTTATGTGGTGGTTTGGAGTTTAATGCCTTATCTTAAATGTTCTACTTATGTGGCTGTGTTCCTGGGAGCTGAATGGCACAGGAGAGGGCTGTCCAGTCATGAAACCTAGGGGAGAGGAGTGCTCCAGCGCTGCATCCTGTACAGGCGGAGAGGAGTGCTCCAGCGCTGCATCCTGTACAGGTGGAGAGGAGTGCTCCAGCGCTGCATCCTGTACAGGCGGAGAGGAGTGCTCCAGCGCTGCATCCTGTACAGGCGGAGAGGAGTGCTCCAGCGCTGCATCCTGTACAGGCGGAGAGGAGTGCTCCAGCGCTGCATCCTGTACAGGCGGAGAGGAGTGCTCCAGCGCTGCATCCTGTACAGGCGGAGAGGAGTGCTCCAGCGCTGCATCCTGTACAGGCGGAGAGGAGTGCTCCAGCGCTGCATCCTGTACAGGCGGAGAGGAGTGCTCCAGCGCTGCATCCTGTACAGGCGGAGAGGAGTGCTCCAGCGCTGCATCCTGTACAAGCGGAGAGGAGTGCTCCAGCGCTGCATCCTGTACAGGCGGAGAGGAGTGCTCCAGCGCTGCATCCTGTACAGGCGGAGAGGAGTGCTCCAGCGCTGCATCCTGTACAGGCGGAGAGGAGTGCTCCAGCGCTGCATCCTGTACAGGCGGAGAGGAACGCTCCAGCGCTGCATCCTGTACAGGCGGAGAGGAACGCTCCAGCGCTGCATCCTGTACAGGCGGAGAGGAACGCTCCAGCGCTGCATCCTGTACAGACGGAGAGGAACGCTCCAGCGCTGGACCATGGGGAATACTTTGCTAAGACGCTCCGGAGTGTAATACCACCGCAAGACTGTCTTCATGTATGATTCATAATGAGGTGCTCACTTAACCTCTTGGGGACACAGGGCATACAGGTACGCCCTGATGTCCCGGTACTTAAGGACACAGGGTGTATAGGTACATCCTGTGTATTTCCGATCATCCGCCCGCTTCCTCTCTCATTTCCAGGATGGACGAGCGGTTAGCAGAGTATCAGCACAGTGCTGACACTCTGCTTGAAACGGCTGACATCAAATCGGCACCTCATCCCGCAAAAAATGAGCCCCTACATGAGACAATTGCCCAAAAAGCAAAAAAATATGTCTCAGACTATGGAGACACTAAAACATGATTTATTTATTTTTTTAAATGCTCTTATTGAGTTAAAGTAAAATAGTAACATAGTAACATAGTACATAAGGCCGAAAAAAGACATTTGTCCATCCAGTTCGGCCTGTCATCCTACAAGTTGATCCAGAGGAAGGCAAAAAAAAACCTGTGAGGTAGAAGCCAATTTTCCTCACTTTAGGGGAATAAAAAATTCCTTCCCGACTCCAATCAGAATAACTCCCTGGATCAACGACCCCTCTCTAGTAGCTATAGCCTGTAATATTATTACACTCCAGAAATACATCCAGGCCCCTCTTGAATTCCTTTATTGTACTCACCATCACCACCTCCTCAGGCAGAGAGTTCCATAGTCTCACTGCTCTTACCGTAAAGAACCCTTTTCTATGTTTGTGTACAAATTTTCCGTTTTTATCATTCTTATCAATTCTTCCAGTAACAAAACAGCCAAACAAAACTCAATATTTATTGCCCTGATTCTGTAGTTTTCAGAAACACCCCATATGTGGTCGTCAACTGCTGTATGGCCAAACGGCAGGGCACAGAAGGAAGGGAACACCATATGGTTTTTGGAAGGCGGATTTTGCCATTAACTCTTGTGGAACACCTAAAGGGTTAACAAAGTTTGTAAAATCAGTTTTGAATACCTTGAGGGGTGTAGTTTCTAGAATGGGGTCATTTTTGGGTGGTTTCTATTATGTAAGCTTCACAGAGTGACTTCAGACCTGAACTGGTCCTTAAAAAGTGGGTTTTGGAAAATTTCTGAAAAATTTCAAGATTTGCTTCTAAACTTCTAAGCCTTGTAACATCCCCAAACAATAAAATGGCATTCCCAAAATGATCCAAACATGAAGTAGGCATATGAGGAATATAAATTAATAACTATTTTTGGAGGTATTACTATGTATTATAGAAGTAGAGAAATTGAAACTTGGAAATTTGCTAATTTTTCCAAATTTTTGGTAAATTTGTTTTTTTTTTTATAAATAAAAATGTTGTTTTTTTTTACTCCATTTTACCAGTGTCATGAAGTACAATATGCGACGAAAAAACAATCTCAGAATGGCCTGGATAAGTAGAAGCGTTTTAAAGTTGTTCACACATAAAGTGACACTGGTCAGATTTGCTAAAAATTGCCTGGTCCTTAAGGTGAAAATGAGCCCGGTCCTTAAAGGGTTAAAGCTTTTGGTAGCTAAAGAGAGGGCCTGTGACTAGTGATGGACTAACATCTGCCGGCTTGGTTCGCGAGGTCCCATTCATTTTAATGGCAGTCGAACCTGAAAAACCTTCAGCTCATATTTGCAGCCAAGAAATAATTACTAGAAGTGCACAAATCGTCCCACAACATGGACAGTGACATACCAGATGTATTATTCGAATTTGCGATCTCCATTCATAATTTTTTTTCAATGCGAAATATCGGCAATATCATTTTTGGCGCATGCGCAAATGCACTATACAGTACCCAAATGCACTATAAAGTAAGTATATTGGTATATAACACCCCGCTTCAATCATTTTTTTTGGGGGGGCAACTGGTATATCACATATCACACCAGTAGAAATTATTTGTTCCAATAACGCTTGTCCCTATACCTGCAGTATCGCAGCAGAACCGCACACAACTGCCGCACAATACAAATGCACTATAATATACTTTCTAACATAGAAGGTATATTATAACATTGCACAAGGAAGGCAATCCATAAGAATATACATAAAGAGAAAACGTAACCTTTAATAATGTTGCTATGAAGGTCCATTCACACGTCCGTAAATGTTTTGCGGATCCGCAAAACACGGACACCGGCAATGTGCATTCCGCAATTTACGGACCGCACATCACCGGCACTATAATAGAAAATGCCTAATCTTGTCTGCAATTGCGGACAAGAATAGGACATGTTCTATTTTTTTGCGGAAACGGAAGTACGGATGCGGAAGTGTGGATCCGCGGATACGGACACCACATTCCGGCCCCATTGAAAATGAATGGGTCTGCACCCGTTCCGCAAAATTGCGGAACAGATGCGGACCCATTTTGCGGACGTGTGAATGGAAAAGATATCCCTCAAAATGAAAATAAATTAAATTATTAAAGTTAAGCAAAAAGCATAGATGTGGTAGGCAATAACAAGTGCACGGCGGCACCAAATCAGAAACCATATGTCCTACCACAATCCGGGGGGTTCCAGGGCACATCCATGAATCCCGGAGGGAAAGCAAAAAACATCTATCCCTGGGCTAGATGATGATGTGGTATTGAAGGACAGGGTGGGCAAAGAACTGTCCCTGATATTGCCCTACAGGGGGGTGCTATTCTGGCCCTGATTGCCTAACCACAGACCACCCGCCCTGATAAGAGCTACCCCATCCGGAACCTTACCCTATATAAAAATGGCCCTAGTAAGCCCCTAGGCCCCTGACTTCCAGGTGATCACTATATAGATCTATGTGTTTTTGACTCATTATAAAAGTATATTTGTGCTCGGATCAGCTCATGTAAGAACACACCCTACCTAACTCTACCTAATAGCAGCAGGATTGTGCCGGAACTGCTGTAGAAGGGCAGCCTAAAGGGGGCAACGCTAATATGAAGTGCCCTAAGAAAAAGGGGGGTTTTGGGAGGGCTGTAACGCTGACGAACCGCACCTGTGGCTGTGCGCCTGCAGGTATAAATAGGCATTAGGGCCCCGCCTCCCATCTTAAAAATATGGTAATCATATTGCCCAACACTTCTGCTCGGATCGGCTCATGTAAGAACACACCCTACCTAACTCTACCTAATAGCAGCAGGATTATGCCAGAACTGCTGTAGAAGGACAGCCTGAAGGGGCCAAAAATAACAGACCATAGATATAGCAAAAGGTATCTATATGACATATAATTACATAACCAAATCTCGAAAGGCAAGTGAAAATGCGGATCGGGAATATAACGAGTATAGCAAGCAGAATTCCATCGACCCATTTTTTAATGATATGAACCGGTACGTTATGCTCAGCTGAAGCTGTGCCAATACGAAAAGAGTGACCAGTAATAGACAAAGGGTTAACCCCTGAATTGGCCAACAATATGCGGATGAACTTGAGGAACGTATTAATATTCAAGGGAGCATCTCCCAACTTGAGCAAAGAGGAATCAACTGGCTCAGTTTTGATAAACTGCAACCATTGATGTAATACACTCACAGGGCACCATTCATTAGCGGTGGCAAAGTACTTGACCGCTACCGGTTCCCCCGGCCGGGTAGTCTTGGAAGCTACTAAGGTAAGGATATAGCAAGAGCTACTCCAGCACAACTGACTCTTGCGTAAGTAATTTAAAGATGTGTTGGCACAGGAAAACTCACCTGGCCTGAGGAACCCATAGAAAGCCAACTACATGGCTGTTGTAATTAGTAGGCTGATGTGCAGACCAAACGGTTCTGAAACATGTCTGATAAAGACCTAAACATGCTGCGAGGAAAAGGCTGGCGAGTAGGTCGTTTCTTAACGGACACCTTCTGAATACCCTTTAAAAAGGCCTTAACGGGATGGGCTGAGAACATAGACGGTTGATCGGGATACTGGCAATAACAATAATGTTGAATACCAGCTAGGTATAGTTTAATAGTGCTATGGGCCAAGTGTAGATGAGAGTGGCAAAAGCAACAAATGCGAGTATGTAAGTTATAGGCCCCTCTCCCGCAGGGGGGTAGGTATGTTTAAACCTACTAAACAAGTGCCAGGCCGTCTTATATGTCCTAAGAGTATTAGTGGACAATGATTTGGCCATAAGGCTTCTGGCTACAGCGAGAAATGCCACTAGTCCATCAGCAATTGGAAATGATGAGTTGGTGTCGGCAAACGATCTGCGCCAGGAAAAACCTGAAAAAAAGTTGATTAAACTGGGACTGAGCATCCGCTGCGACATTACACTGCCCACTGATATGTGGGCAAATGAAGTGAAAATTATGTGGTAAAGACAGCCAAACGAACCTCCTCACAAATGACATTATCTGTTTTGACCCAGATCTACCCTTCATAAGGATGTCAGCTACTGCCGCATTATCAGTCAGAAATAACACTGTATGGTTCCTCCACTGTTTACCCCAAACTAGCCGCCCCCACTATAGGATAAATTTCAAACAACGGGGAACACTGAGAGAAGCCTGGGATAATCGCAATCTCTGGGGGCCAAGAACCAGCAAACCAATGCTTATCATAGATGGTGGCAAAACCTACTGCCGGAGATGAATCGGTGTACGCCACCGGAGATTGATTAGAGACCACCGGAATAAAGAGCGAGACTCCATTCCATTATGACAGAAACCTATCCCACATTAATAAATCAACAAGGGCATCTTGATCCAAATAAACTGGACTGTCCTGACTTGGGGCACAAGGGAGCAATACCAGGAGTCTAGAAACAAAGGACCTTCCTTGGGAAATGATGCGCATAGCGAAATTGAGCATACCTTAAAGAGACTGGAGATCTGCCTTGGTAGTAACCCAAACCTGTGCCAATCTATGTACAACCTTCCTGATCCTATCTAATTCGTCTAGCGGGAGACTAGCTTGCATCTGAACAGTATCTAAACGAATACCCAGAAATGTAATTAAGGTACTAGGACCATCGACCTTGTGCGGAGCTACCGGAACCCTAAGATCTTCAAACAGCTTGCGCAATACCTGTAAGTCTTGAGGCTCTTGTAACGGGGGCTCAATCAAGAGAGAGTCATCTAGGTAATGAATGACATGATTAACACGAAAGGTGTTCGACAAAACCCAATGCAGGGCGCTAGTAAACTGGTAGAATAACCATGGGCTAGATTTTGACCCAAATGTTAATTTACTAGAAAAGAAATACTGCCCTTGCCACTTGATACCATGCCACCCCCATAAATCTGGTTGAATGGGGAGTAGCTTAAAAGCATCTGTAATGTCTGCCTTAGATAACCGGGCTCCTTTACCCAATCTAAGTATGACCTGAATAGCTCCATCGATAGACGCATAGTTCATGGAAAACTCTTATTAGAAAATTTACCGGACACCACCCCAACCCGATTAATCCTCCAACAATCAAACGGGGGCTGCTTCAAAGGGCCAATTAAATATCCCCTATCTAACTCCGTCTGGATTATCTGTGAAATAGCCTCAGGGTCTTTGAATGCCGACAATAAATTCCTGCACTCATATGGGGACTGAGGGAGGGCAAGCATACCCGTATGGAAACCGTTGATTAAGCTGTTGAGCACAAACTGTACCCAAGCTGGGTCTGGATGAGCGGCTAATAGACAAGTAAGGAGTTCCACATTCACCACGCTTAGTCACGCAGGATTATTGCCCTTTTGAGGGCATGAAACGGGGGTGGGCCCTAAAGCAAATAGCACATAAATGCAACAATCTGCACTGGCTGTAGTGGCACGCATAAAAGTGGAAATTGTTACAAATTTGCGATTTGCCTAGATATTTAATTGGCCGACTTAACTTATCCACTCCAGAGACTACCCTGCTAACTGATGGGCCCGAAACAGCAGTAGACTGGGAAGGTTCCGTTGTGTGGTTAATATTGGAACACCAGCCAGCAGTATGGGCGTAGGAGTTACAAACCATACAGGTTGGGGCTTTAAGACCCGCAAAATGGCGACAAAATAGCTCTGTATCAATGACGGACCAATCAACCGTATGCTGACACTGCAAAAGCGGCTGCTGCCTTAGCCGAAAATTAGCAGTGATAGTCGTAAAATGCAGAACCAGCATATTTATACCCCAAGTCTACTACTTTATACATATAGAGGTCTAACTCCTCCCTCCTAAGTGGGCTAAGCGTACAAACCACGTCCCAAAACAAGCTAAATGCCAACACAAACTCTGCAATATTGAGCTTTCTATTCAATCTAGCGTCCCTAGACTTTAATATCACCGAGACCTCACCGCAGGTTATGGTTTTGTTATCTGGGACCTCATGAGTAGCTATGAGAAGAGATGCCAGATTAACATCTCTCCCTGCAAAGATGTCTTGTCGTATGTTAGCGGGTATGAAATGAGAAGGTGCAATAGTAGGAGTAGGACTCGACCCACCAGGAACATTAAACTGTGAAACAGTGGCCACCGCCGGTGTCTGCCCTATCAAGACAGAAGCAGCAGTACTGGCTTCGACTGTGTCCAGTCTAGCCTGAATGCCAGATTAACATCTCTCCCTGCAAAGATGTCTTGTCGTATGTTAGCGGGTATGAAATGAGAAGGTGCAATAGTAGGAGTAGGACTCGACCCACCAGGAACATTAAACTGTGAAACAGTGGCCACCGCCGGTGTCTGCCCTATCAAGCCAGAAGCAGCAGTACTGGCTTCGACTGTGTCCAGTCTAGCCTGAATGTCAGACATTGAAGAAGCCATCGTATTAATGACAGCGTGTAGCTGAGTTAGTGACGTCTGGATGGTATTCATGGAAACCACTTCCTGGCTTGGTGAAGCCGAATCTGTAGAGAGAAGACGGTAAAGTTCTGCCTTTATAGCTGAGGCTGAGAACGGAATTCCTCTTTTTGACAATTCTGCCGTCAATTTCGGGATGGTCCATGACCTCAACGATGGTACGGGGTCTCGTACTGATTGCAGATCACCACTGTCGCGAGAGGAGGACAAGCCCTCGGCGAGAAACTCTTGAGACATCTCCCTACTAAAAGAGATAGCTAAATCAAGAGACCGACTACCACCCTAAACGACAAATATCGTGCCAAACCTGAATAGCCGTATACCAACACCTTATTATTAATGAAGTATAGACAACCGCCACCTACAAGTGTGAATACCACTTTAACCTATAGTCGTACAACACTATACCCCGATCCTGTAGTCGTGACAGGACTTGAAATAGTCTGTAGTCGTGACAGACATAGCCCCGTTGCCTGTAGTCATGACAGGACTTGAAATCGAGTCTGTAGTCGTGACAGACATTGGCCCGTTGACTGTAGTCATGACAGGACTTGAAATCGAGTCTGTAGTCGTGACAGACCCTGCTTTGCCAAAAAAATAAAAAATATATATATATATATATATATATTATATATATATTTTTTTTTCTTATTTTTTCTTATTGTTTCTTATCGTTTTTGTTTCTTGTAACCGTGGCAGGCCTCCAAGCTTCTCCCTGACTACCGCGCAATCGTGGACCTGTATGTGCAAGGACGACACACTGGACTCTGCAGTGACCTGAAAAACGTGCCTGTAACCGTGACAGGACCAGTGTTTATATACAGTTGCAAGAAAAAGTATGTGAACCCTTTGGAATGATATGGATTTCTGCACAAATTGGTCATAAAATGTGATCTGATCTTCATCTAAGTCAAAACAATAGACAATCACAGTCTGCTTAAACTAATAACACACAAAGAATTAAATGTTACCATGTTTTTATTGAACACACCATGTAAACATTCACAGTGCAGGTGGAAAAAGTATGTGAACCCCTAGACTAATGACATCTCCAAGAGCTAATTGGAGTGAGGTGTCAGCCAACTGGAGTCCAATCAATGAGATGAGATTGGAGGTGTTGGTTACAGCTGCCCTGCCCTGCCCTATAAAAAACACATACCAGTTCTGGGTTTGCTTTTCACAAGAAGCATTGCCTGATGTGAATGATGCCTCGCACAAAAGAGCTCTCAGAAACATAGAAACATAGAATGTGTCGGCAGATAAGAATCATTTGGCCCATCTAGTCTGCCCAATATACTGAATACTATGAATAGCCCCTGGCCCTATCTTATATGAAGGATGGCCTTATGCCTATCCCATGCATGCTTAAACTCCTCCACTGTATTTGCTGCTACCACTTCTGCAGGAAGGCTATTCCATGCATCCACTACTCTCTCAGTAAAGTAATACTTCCTGATATTACTTTTAAACCTTTGCCCCTCTAATTTAAAACTATGTCCTCTTGTAACAGTTTTTCTTCTTTTAAATATTCTCTCCTCTTTTACCTTGTTGATTCCCTTTATGTATTTAAAAGTTTCTATCATATCCCTTCTGTCTCATCTTTCTTCCAAGCTATACATGTTAAGGTCCTTTTAATCTTTCCTGGTAAGGTTTATCCTGCAATCCATGTACCAGTTTAGTAGCTCTTCTCTGAACTCTCTCCAAAGTATCAATATCCTTCTGGAGATATGGTCTCCAGTACTGCGCACAATACTCCAAATGAGGTCTCACTAGTGCTCTGTAGAGCGGCATAAGCACCTCCCTCTTTCTACTGGTAATGCCTCTCCCTATACACCCAAGCATTCTGCTAGCATTTCCTGCTGCTCTATGACATTGTCTGCGTACCTTTAAGTCTTCTGAAATAATGACCCCTAAATCTTTTTCCTCAGATACTGAGGTTAGGACTGTATCACTGATTTTATATTCTGCTCTTGGGTTTTTACGCCCCAGGTGCATTATCTTGCACTTATCAACATTACATTTTAGTTGCCAGATTTTTGTTCATTCCTCTAGTTTTCCTAAATCCTTTTCCATTTGGTGTATCCCTCCAGGAACATCAACCCTGTTACAAATCTTTGTGTCATCAGCAAAAAGACACACCTTACCATCGAGGCCTTCTGCAATTTTGCTGATACAGATATTAAACAATATGGGTCCCAGAACAGATCCCTGAGGTACCCCACTGGTAACAAGACCATGGTCTGAATATACTCCATTGACTACAACCCTCTGTTGTCTGTCCCTCAGCCACTGCCTAATCCATTCAACAATATGGGAGTCCACGCACAAAGACTGCAATTTATTGATAAGCCTTATATGTGGGACAGTATCAAAAGCCTTACTAAAGTCTAGATAAGCGATGTCTACTGCACCTCCGCCATCTATTATTTTAGTCACCCAATCAAAAAAATCTATAAGATTAGTTTGACATGATGTCCCTGAAGTAAACCCATGCTGTTTTTCATCTTTCAATCTATGGAATTTTAGATGTTCCACAATCCTCTCCTTAAGTATGGTTTCCATTAATTTCACCACTATTGATGTCAGGCTTACTGGCCTATAGTTGCCCGATTCCTCCCTACTACCTTTCTTGTGAATGGGCACAACATTTGCTAATTTCCAATCTTCTGGGACGACTCCTATTGCCAGTGATTGGTTAAATAAATCTGTTAATGGTTTTGCTAGTTCACCGCTGAGCTCTTTTGATAGCTTTGGGTGTATCCCATCAGGCTCCTGTGACTTATTTGTATTAAATTTAGACAGCTGACTTAGAACATCTTCCTCTGTAAAGACACATGCATCAACAGATTCATTAGTCTTCCTCCCTAACTGAGTTCCTTTTCCTTCATTTTCCTTTGTAAGAACTGAACAGAAGTAATCATTGAGGCAGTCAGCTAGTTCTTTATCTTCTTCCATATACCTTCCTTTTGTTTTTAATTTGGTAATTCCTTGTTTTAGGTTCCTTTTTTCATTTATGTATCTGAACAATGTCTTATCGCCTTTTTTCACTGACTGAGCTAATTTCTCTTCTGCCTGTGCTTTCGAAGCTCTTATAACTTGTTTGGCCTCTCTCTGCCTAATCTTATAAATTTGCCTGTCATCCTCATTTTTTTTTATTTTTTATAATTACTAAATGCTATCTTTTTGTTTTTAATGATTTTGGCCACTTCTGCTGAGTACCACAGTGGTCTCTTCCTTTTTTTGCTTTTACTGACAAGCCTAATGCAATTTTCTGTTGCCTTCAATAGTGCCACTTTTAAGTAGTCCCATTTCTCCTGGACTCCATTGAAACTGTTCCAATCTGATAGCAACTCGTATACCACTAATCTAATTTTAGAAAAGTCAGTTTTTCTAAAATCTAAAACTTTTGTTTTTGTGTGGTGTGACTCAGTCACTGTACTCCTAGTAAACCACACTGACTGGTGATTACTAGATCCCAAGCTTTCCCCTACAGTAATATCAGACACCAAATTCCCATTTGTAAATACTAAATATAAAATGGCCTCCTTCCGGGTTGGCTCCCCAACTACTTGCTGTAGAGATAATCCCAGTAGGGAATTTAGAATATCTGTACTCCTGGCAGAACTAGCTATTTTGGTTTTCCAGTTTCAGGAAGATTGAAGTCTCCCATAATGATTCCCTTACGTCCTACCAGCAGCACAGATGGGGTTAACCACCCCCATGGACTGGTAGGACCGGCGGAATTTTAATGAGCCCAAGTAATAATTAAACACTTAAACCTCCCCTATAAAGGAGGGAATCACCTCCAGCCCAGTGTGTTTTTTTCTGTCCTCCGGACAGGTGGAGTAGGCGGTGATTCCCCCTCTCTTAGGGGGGAATCTTTTTTTCATGTTATCTGCGGGCTTTGCCTCCGCTCTTACTACTATGGCTTGTCCGGCAGCTTACCTGCTGCCGGCGCTGCGCAGCGGTGCTTCGCTGCGGTGCGTTTTTCGGCGTCCTCGGTCCTTTTACTTGCGGCAGCTGAGCGCCGCCATCTTCCAAATCTGACGTCACTTCCGGAACTTTTTCCTTGCGATGCGATTTCGCGTCATTATCGCATCATTATTGCTCTGAGCCCACTCCCTCCCCTATTTAAGGAAACATTGTGAACCAGGTCGTTCTCTGGCTGCACATGCTTTTTAAGCTAGCTCCCAGAGTCCCATAAACTGGTGTTCCTCCACTTGTTGGTGCCTTATTTCTGGTCCTCATTTTCAGCTATCCGCCAGTCTGCCTTTTCTTTTACCTTTCTCCTGAAACATTTATTGGTTGTTTACAAATGTTTTACTTATCCTTTTTTTCTTTTTCCCGCAGTGAGGTCGGTCAACGGTTATTCTAAGCTGAATTTACCTGCACTCGTCAGATCGCAGAAGATAAGCAGCTTGGGGCTTGGTAGGAACCAGCTTGGGAGACTGGTTGGGAATCCCTTGTTCCGTTGACTTTAAAAAAAAAAAAAGCCTCCACGGGATTCGAATGGCTTTTGGAGGATAGCTGTCCCTACTCCAGGTGTGATGGCTGCCGTCCGAGGGTTCAACCTTCCACCGAACCTACGATGCAGGATATGTATCAGTGGGTAAAGACCTATGTTGATGGATCCATCAAAGGGGTTATAAGCCTACTGGATGAGAGGCTTCCTACTCAGACTCCTATGGAGTCTTCGGCTCCAGTAGAGAGACCGTCCGAAGCCTCCTTGAGTTCCTCCTCCTCGGATGAGGAGGAGCTTACTTTATGCTTTTTTCTTCCTGATAGGACGCAAAAGTTACTTAAGTCCATCAGGTCGGGGGACCATGATGTTGACCTGGGGGAGCCCTCTGATCCCTCTAGTCGGGCACTTTGTGTCTTTAAAGCGGATGAGAAACTCCTCTCTGTCATGGGCACAGATTGGAAGAAACCCGAAAGGGGTCCGATTCTAACTAAAGATTCATAACCATGTTTCCGATGGCTAAACCCTTGGTGGAATCGTGGGGTTCCATTCCCAAGGTGGACATGGCGATTGCCAAACTGTCCAAGCGCACTCGAGTCTGCAGGATCCCCTTGACAGGAGAGCAGAGTGCACACTCGGGAGAGGTCATAAGGCAGCTGCAGCTTCCGCGTCTACGGCCATCGCTGATACAGAAGTTTCTACCTTCCTCCGGTCTCGATTTAAACCAGATCCAGATGGATGTGGATCAGAAGGTGTCTCGGGACTGTCAACCTGGCGATGAATTTACTGTCTGATACAGCGCAACAACAGCTGAAGTTGGCGGACAAAACCATAACCCTGGTGTCAGCGGCCCGCAGGCTTTTGTGGCTTAAGCCTTGGGTCGCTGACAATTCCATGTAGCCCTCCCTTTGAGCCCAACCGTTTGTTCGACTCAGAGTTGGATAAGATTATGGAAGACCTGTCAGATTAAAAGGGGAAGAGTCTTCCCCAACAGGCCTTTCGGGGGCGGGGCAGACAAAACCATGGTGGTAGGTCTGACCAGCAGTCAAGAGCCCGGAGGGACTGGGGAGCGCAGCGAAGAGGTTCGAGGCGCTCTCGTGAAGGAGCCAAGGATAAAAAATCCACCTCCTGACTACGGGCCTCCTCAAGGCTCTTGGATGACTCCCGTGACTCCTGCCATCCTGCCAGAAGACTTCCCCACTCCTCTGCCTCATCTTCCCATCGGAGGTCAACTCTCCCACTTCAAGGACATCTGGATCCGAGAGATTTTGGATCCCTGGGTCCTGAATGTCATATCAGAGGGGTACTCAATCAATCTTCTTTCTCTGTCTCCGGACAGGTTCATCAGAACCAAACTTCCACAGGCCGCAAGGCAGTCGGTTCTGGAGGCTTAAATTCAGGATTACATCCACAAGGGGGCTCTGGAGGAGGTTCCGGCAGGGGAATGGGGCTTAGGGATTTACTCACCAGTGTTTCTGGTTCCCAAGGCGTCACGGGATCTCCGGATGATTATGGAAACCATCAGGTCAGTGGTTCACGTTCTCAATCCTGGAGATGTGACGGCAACCCTGGACCTCAAGGATGCATATTTGCACATCCCGATTCATCCTGCTTCCAGGAAATATCTCAGGATCGCGGTCCAGGTGTCAGGTGTCACCAGACACCTTCAGTTCGTTGCCCTTCCCTTCGGCATTTCTTCTGCCCCTCACACTTTCACCAAGGTGGTAGTTTCTGTGGTGGCGGCTAGCACTCCAAGGACTGACCATCATTCCTTATCTGGACAATTGGCTTCTAAAAGCCTCTTCCTTTGTGGCCCTGACCCACCATCTTCATGTAGCGATTTCCTTTCTGTTCCGCCTAAGGTGGATCATCAACTGGCAGAAGTCGAACGTGAGCCCGTCGACTTCAGTAAGATATTTAGGCTTCATAATCGACTCCGTTGGGAGATCTCTCCGGTTGACTCCAGAAAGAAGATCCCGAATACAGAACATGGCAGAATTCCTATCCGTGCCTTGGTGAGTTCCAATTTGGACTCTCATGAAGATGTTGGGGCTCATGTCAGCGTCTGCGTAAGCAGTCCCTTGGGCTTTATGGCACCTCCGGCCGCTGCAGTTGGAGGTTCTCTCCAAATGGAATGGCAGCCCCGCCGGGCTGAACTCCCTGTCTTGGCAAACTCTGCATTCCCTCAGATGGTGGAGCCATCTTTTAGACGGGAAGTCTATGACCCAGCCAACCTGGGTCATATTGACAACAGATGCGTCCCATGTAGGCTGGGGTGCTCATCTAGACGATTCTCCAGTGCACAGATCCTGGTCTCCTTAGGAGCAGCTCCTCTCATCCAATCTCCGGGATTCAAGCTATCCGGCTAGCCCTCCTTCACTTCGCCCCTCAGATCCGGGGCAAAGCGGTGAAAGTCCAGTCAGACAATATGACTGCGGCACTTTACATCAACAAGCAGGGAGGCACAAGATCACTTACCCTCTTATCAGAGATCGGGGTGATTCTGGATTGGGCAGAATTGAACCTTTCACACTTATCTGCGATCCACATTCGAGGCTCCCTCAATATGATAGCACATCGGTTGAGCCGCGGTCTTCCAACAGTGGAGTGGTCTTTACATCCGGAGATATTCAAGCAGATAGTCCTCAAGTGTGGAATGCCAGAGGTGGATCTTATGGCAACAAGGTTCAATGCCAAGATGGAGAGGTTTTGCTCCCTTTACAGGGAGGACAACCCCCTGGCGATAGATGTTCTGTCAATATCCTGGAGGTTCAGGCTGGCTTACATCTTCCTTCCCTTTTCCATGATACCAAGGGTATTGATGAAAATTCGTCAGGATCAGGCCTTCGGTAATAGCCATCATACCGTTTTGGCCCAAGAGATCCTGGTTTACCCAGCTCATTCAGATGAGTCGGGGACTCATCTGAATGAGTTCAATAAAAACATGTGTTCAATAAAAACATGGTAACATTTAATTCTTTGTGTGTTATTAGTTTAAGCAGACTGTTATTGTCTATTGTTGTGACTTAGATGAAGATCAGATCACATTTTATGACCAATTTGTGCAGAAATCCATATCATTCCAAAGGGTTCACATACTTTTTCTTGCAACTGTACAATGTGAATTTCAGACCCATCCATGATTTCTAAGTGGGAAAAAAATTTTTTAAATTAGAATTTCTCTACTTTTAGGACAAATAGTAATACCTCATAAAATAGTTATCAATCAACATTCCCCATATGTCTGCTTTATGTTGGCATCATTATGTAAATGTCAATATTATTTTTTTTTTAGGATGTTAGATGGCTTAGAATTTTAGAAGCAATTTGTTTAAAAATTTTAAGCACCAATTAAGTTATAAAGTGATTTTTGAAGGGCTTACATGATAGAGACCAACCATAAATTACCCCATTTTAGAAACTACACCCCTCAAATTATTCAAAACTGATGTTACAAACTTTGTTAACCCTTGAGGTATTCCACAAGAATTAAAGAAAAATGGAGGGGGAAATTTCAAAATGTTTTTCTTTTGGTAGATTTTTCATGTTAATCAATTTTTTTTGCAACACAGCAAGGGTCAACTGCAAAATAAACCTCAATATACATTACTTTGATTTTGCAGTTTAAAGGAATACCCCATAAATGGTGGTAAACTGCTCTATGGTCACGTGGGGAAGGAGCGCCATAAGGGAAGGAGCGCCATATGGATTTTGGAGGCAGATTTTGCTAGAATGTTTTTTTGGCACCATTTTGTATTTCGAGAGACCCTGATGTACACCTACAGTGGACACACTCAAAAAGTGACCCCATTTTGGAAACTACTCCCCTTAAAGAATTTATTAAGGGGATACTGACCCCCTAAGTGTTTTACAGAATTTGGAAACACTTGGTTGTGAAAATAATTTTTTTTATTTCTTCCAATAAAATGTTGCTTTAGCCCCACATTATTCCTTTTCACAAGCGGTAACAGGAGAAAAAGTACCCCATAATTTGTTACCCATTTTCTTCTGAATACAGCAACACCCCATATATGGTGGTAAACTGCTGTGAGGGCACATGGCATGACTCAGAATGGAAGAAGCGCCATATGGTTTTTACAGCGCAGATTTTAATGGATTGGTTTACAGGCGCCATTGGTTTTTATTTTTTAAAATTTTGTCTAAATGTGGGGGTTCATTTTTTGTGAGATGGTGACATTTTCATTGTCACCATTTTAGGCTACATACGCTTTTTTGATAGCTTGGTATTACAGTTTTTGTGAGGCAAGGTGACCAGAAAAGTTTTGGCACTGTTTTAATTTTTTATGGTGTTCATCTGACTGGGTAGATCATGTGATATTTTTATAGTGCCGTTTGATACTGATGCGGAGATATCTAATAAGTCTCCTTTTCTTTTTTTCCGTAATTTTTTACAATTTTATTTAATGTAATTTTGGGAAAAGGATGCTTTTTTTTTTTTACTTGAAACATTACATTTTTTTATTGTGTAAAACTTTTTATTTTACAAATTTTTTTGTCCCACTCTTGAACTTCAACTTTTAGGGGTCTGATCCCCAGTACAATGCATCTGTATTGTAATGCATTGGCTGTAAGTGTATTACTCTGTGTAATACAGGGAACTGGATCTCACGGGCATGATGTCTAAGGAAGGCATCGGGCTGCCGTCCCAGCCATTAGGTCCCCGTCATAACAGCGCGCGGACCCGATATGGATACCATATATGCCACGGTCAGTGCAGACCGTGGCATTGCAAGGGATAATGCGCCTGCATCAGTGTTTTCACCGATGCATACAGCAGGGGTCCGGCTATCAGTGACTGCCGGACCCCTGCCGCTGATAGCTGTATGGCAGTGGGATTTAAGTGGGATTTAAGACACAGTTCCCATTGCCTTATAGTTAAGGCTCTGGTATCCGACGGGTTAAGCCTTCAGATGCCATGGTAAATTGTGGTCATTTTTGCAGGTAAAAACTGGGAGCATTTTCTCCCAGCCGTGCTCTGGGCTCCCCTCGGCGACAATCGGGGAGCAGGAAGCGGTGTGCGCAGCTCTTGTACTCAGACTGCTGCACACAAGTTACTATGGAGAGCCTACGTGAGGCTCCACAACTGGTGTAAAGTAGAACTGGCTTAGTTGCCCATAGCAACCAAACAGATTCCACCTTTCATTTTCTAAATGAGCTGTGAAAAATGAAAGGTGGAATCTGGTTGCTATGGGCAACTAAGCCAGTTCTACTTTACACCAGTTTGATAAATCTCCCCATAGTGTATTTCTAATGGACTCCATTGCTAATTACTTTCTATAGTTCCCTAGGGAAACGATTAAAACATCCCCGAAATTAAAATAAAAATATCTAAAAAAAAATTAACATCATGGACATCGCCAATTCAAATGTAAAACTATCGGCAAAACTGAAGAAAGGTAAAAATGGCCGATTTTCCATTTTTGGGTCGCTTTACCTACCACAAAAAATGAAACAAAAAGTGATGTAAAAGTCTTACACAACCCAGAATGGGATCAATGAAAAATACAGATCGTTTCACCAAAAATGAGCCCCACACAGCTCAGTACACATAAAAATAAAAAACTTATGTGGCTCAGAACATGGAAATACAAAGGAAACATTCATTTCACTTTTTATTTTTTTTCAGTATTAAAAATTAAGAAAAACTATACATATTTCATTGCCGCCCAAACCCCTGAAGAAGCCAGCTTAGCTAGTGAAACATGTCGGGGGGCAGTTGTTAGGTTTTAGAATTTCTATATGTCTGTCTTACAGGGCCTCAATCAGTGTCTTGCAGACAATTGTACGGCAGTGATTTGCTTTATAACACCTTGGTGTAGGCAGATTCAATCACTCATAGTGGCTTGTGCTGTAACTGGGTACGAGTGTTATGCCATTAGTCAGCAACTGACCTGTTTGGGGAAAGAGCACACCCCTGCAGGGTATCATGAACAATCACACATACACAAGTCGCCCAGTGAGACAAGCAACCTTTTTATTTTTAACTCCTTTTGTTTTGCTCACTAGACCAGCATTTTAACGAATAGTGAATAAAAGTTTTTTTTATCAATCACTAGTATCTGGGTCAAGCTGGCATCTAGTCCGTAAGTACATTTTGGTGTAGAAGTTGGAGAAATGTTCCCTCTCACATTCAGCTTTTTGAGACCCCAAGGGTAATATCTCCATAACCTGTACAAAAAAACCTAGACAACTTATACGCAGTCAATAGGTCTGCTCGCCCTTATTTCTAAAAATAATTCACTGAACTGGTGAAGGAGCCGATATAAAGCACAAAAGTAAAATTTTCCTGGTATGGCATCACTGTCATGAAGTGTCGGAAAATTGCTACTTTACTGGACGCCCTACGGCAGCACAGTCACTAATAAGTTAAAGCCTCCTAGGTACAACAAGACAGAGGTTAATAAGCAGTAATGATCAATCAATTACCCAATCGCCATGGCCCCTATAAAACTGAGCAGGAGGAAGGAGCCGGTGTATTCTTATTTCTCTGTTGGTCATGATGGAGACAGGGTCTTACAACTTTGTGCTTTTTACAGACACTTCTCAAAGTCTTTGCGGCATCCCCTTCTGTATACTGCCTCCGTTTTCTGAGAGTCAGGTGCGGTTCCGTGAGTCAATAATATGGTGCATGCATGGAATTACTCACTGGGTCCAGGTTGCATGAGAACGTTTACCTTTGGTAATCCCCTGGGGTTGTGTATGCAGCAGCTCCCTCATGCAAACACTGCCTGGCTGAGGGGGGCACATCACTAGTGTTGATCACGAATATTCGAATTGCGAATTTTAATCGCAAATATCGGCACTTTGAGAATTTGCGAATATTTAGAATATCACAAAATATATTCGTAATCGCGAATATTCGATTTTTTTTAAAATACCAGTTGATGCGAATTTTTAGGCGAATTTTATGCGAATTTTATGCGCAATCAAGAAAATAATGCCTGGAGATCATGAAGTCGCGAATTTTCGAATATATGGCGAATATTCGCCCAAATATTCGCGAATTCGAATATTGCCCCTGCCGCTCATCACTACACATCACTGGAGTGTCCTTTCCTTATTGAGGTAAGACAGATGATCTCAGTGCATTTATCAATATTCTGCTGGTGTTTGTGACAGTAATATCAATTCCATTTCACTGTGATGATGTATCTTACCCAGCAAATAGCCTCTGGCCAGCCTTCCTCCGATGGGGGCCAAACCTACCCAGGAAGATGTGGTGACCTTGTGCTGAACCAGGTACCACTCACCATCAAGCAGTAGGTTTAGAAGCAATGAAGACTGAATTAAATCACTGAAGTCTCACGCGACTTAGGGTGAAATGAATTTTGCCTACATGGAGCCAAAACATTTTAATGCTGTACAGAGATGGGTCTCCAGACAACATTAAAACCGAAGTGCTTAAACCAGGCATGCCCAACCTGCGGCCCTCCAGCTCTTATAAAACGACAACTCCCACAATGCCCTGCTGTAGGCTGAGAGCTGTAGGCTGTTCGGGCATGCTGGGAGTTGTAGTTTTGCAACAGCTGGAGGGCCACAGGTTGAGCATGCCTGGCTTAAACTAATCGACTTCATATCTCTGATCCGAAACTTGATTCACTCAAACCTAATTAGAAGATGTATCATATGCACAGGAAGGTTCCTGGTAAACAGAACATTTTAAATAAAGACTCTTTAATCAGTCATGGTGTTGGAGGAAAAATGTTTTTGGCCAAAATATATCTAATGGATTTTAACTGGCACATTCCCATATTACCGAAACAAAGAATTTCCCATGGCCATATTACACACAAACTCAAATATTCTTTATCTGCACTTCACTTGTCTAACCTTAGGCATTTCATCTGCTCAAAGAGTTTTACCGGGATCGCAGTAATTCTAAGGTAACGGTCACCCATACCTCGACAGTTGGCGGGTGGGGGTGTCCCAGGGGTGCACCTAACCTTTCCGCTGCCTGTGGCGAAAACTGAAACGCCCTGCTAAGGCAGCGCGATAATGATGACTCCAGCCTCAGATTGTCTCGAACATCTCCGTAACAGGTGCCAGAGATCAAAAAGATTGGCAACACGTTAATCTTACAAGTTTCTTGTGGATCAATTTGGATTTGTGTTGTTTTGGTGATGGCCACACCTCTTGCTTCAGGTGTGTGTGTGTGATCATTTGACCATGCCTATTTATTTCCATCTCTCCCTCTGTGGGGTGCGGTTTATAAATTCTTTCCCTGGACTTCAAGCTGGCTGTTGGTTGGATCTCTGCTGAGCTCCCTGGTGCTGCCGTTGTTCTTACATGAAGTTAAGTCTGTCTTCCCTATTTGTATTTTGTTTTACTAGGCCTCAGGGAGACGCTGGTTCCTTCACCTGGGAAGGAACCTATCACGATCGGTGTGACTATCACATACGTGACACAGAGGGAGGGAAAGAGGAAGGCCCTGCCCAAGTGAGAGGGAAGGTGGTGACCCCTGACTCACCTTGCGGCTGGCACCTGGCTGCCCTGACGTCCCTAGACGGGTTCCTCACCCGTACGCCGATCACGTGCCTAAAACCCTGGCTTTCCCTGAGCTGAGCCCTAGATAGTGAACAGGGCGGTGGGAACACTAGTCCGCACCACTAGCTCTAAAGGAAAACACCAAGGGGAGGACAGACAATACAGACTCAACATATAATCCCAGGTGGGCGACAACAGGAGACAACAAGAGGTCCAACAGGGATCCGGAGGGTAGCACTCTGGAACGACAACCAGGATTCACAACTCCAGTGGGTCAGTATAGATGTCCAGGCAGGAAGCTCAATAACTGGCAACTAGAGAAGTGTGAGGGGAGAATATAAGGAGGTTGGGAGTGGCAGACAAGAAACAGCTGAGGAGGAGAAGCTACGGATCCCTGAGTGAGACAAAAAGGATAGCAAGGCAAACACAGAAAACAATCACTAAGAAACAACGTGATCTTTAGATATAGAGCGCGCAGCCACCCGCTGCGACTTCCTGACCCCGGGTATAACGGAGTCAGACGTGGCTCTTGATACCCTCGTGACAGTACCCCCCCTTTCACGAGGGGCCTCCGGACACTCAGGACCAGGTCTCTCCGGATGAGAGGCATGGAAAGCCTGAATGAACCTGTTGGCGTTTACCTCTGACGCGGGAACCCACATTCTTTCCTCGGGACCGTAACCCCTCCAATGCACCAGATACTGAAGAGAGCGGCGGACCCGACGAGAATCAACAATTCTGGCTATTTGAAACTCCAGATTACCATCCACAATAACAAGAGGAGGTGGCAGCGGTGATGGTTCTAGAGGTGGAACATACTTCTTGAGTAACGCTTTATGGAAGACGTTATGGATCTTAAAAGTCTGAGGTAGCTCCAGGCGAAAAGCCACAGGATTAATGACGGCTACTATTTTATAAGGACCAATGAACCTAGGGCCCAGTTTCCAAGAGGGAACCTTCAACTTAATATTCCTAGTAGACAACCACACATAGTCATTCACTCCTAGGTCCGGACCTGGCGACCGTTTCTTATCGGCCATGCATTTATATTTACCACTCATCTTTTTCAAGTTAGCTTGCACCTTCTGCCATACCGATGAAAGAGATGAAGAAAACCTTTCCTCTTCCGGAACCCCAGAAGACCCCCCCTCTTTGAAAGTACAAAATTGGGGATGAAAACCATATGCACCAAGGAAAGGTGACTTGCCAGTGGACTCCTGATAATGATTATTTATGGCAAACTCAGCTAACGGTAAATATGATGACCACAACTCTTGGTTTTCAGACACAAAACACCTTAAATATGTTTCTAGGTTTTGGTTGGTACGCTCAGTCTGTCCATTCGACTGAGGATGGAAAGCTGAGGAAAAGGACAAGTGTACCCCCAAACGAGAACAAAAAGCTTTCCAAAACTTAGAAATAAACTGGGTTCCCCGATCCGAAACCACATCGGAAGGGACCCCGTGAAGCTTCACGATTTCACTGATAAACACCTGAGCAAGAGTCTTAGCATTAGGAAGTGCGGGTAGCGCAATAAAGTGTACCATTTTGCTAAACCTGTCTACTACTACCAAGATAACTGTTTTACCCGCAGACAACGGTAAGTCAGTAATGAAATCCATTGACAGATGAGTCCATGGCCTATTGGGGATGAAAAGTGGCAATAAAGACCCTGCTGGACGTGTATGAGAGACTTTCGCGCGTGCACAAGTAGAGCAAGTAGACACGAAATCCATTACATCCTGACGCAACCTTGGCCACCAAAAATGACGAGATAATAGCTCCAAGGTTGCTTTACTACCCGGGTGCCCAGCAAGTGCCGAATTATGATGTTCTTTTGATAATTCAAGACGCAGGTTTAACGGTACAAACAATTTCTCTGAGGGGCAAGAGGCCGGGGCGTCCCCCTGGGCCTCTAACACCTTTCCCTCTAGAACAGAGTGTACAGCAGAGACAACCACTCCTCTTTGTAAAATAGGTACCGGATCACTAACATTACCCCCTCCAGGGAAACAACGAGATAATGCATCTGCCTTGGTATTTTTTGCCCCAGGACGATAGGTGATTACAAAGTTAAATCTGGTAAAGAATAGCGACCACCTAGCTTGTCTAGGGGTGAGACGCTTAGCCGATTCTAGGTACAGAAGGTTTTTGTGATCCGTAATCACCGTGACGGGGTGGATTGCTCCCTCTAAGAAGTGACGCCACTCTTCCAGCGCCAGTTTAATCGCCAACAGTTCCCTATTTCCAATATCATAGTTCTTCTCTGCAGAAGATAATTTTTTGGAAAAGAAAGCGCAAGGACGCCATTTGCCAGGAGACGGACCCTGAGACAATACAGCCCCCACTCCCACCTCTGACGCATCTACTTCAACAATAAAAGGCTGGGAGACATCAGGTTGAATTAGAACAGGTGCCGAGGTAAACCTCTCTTTTAGAGAGGAAAATGCATTTTTAGCGGCGTCAGACCATTTGGAAAAATCAGTCCCCTTCCTAGTCATGTCGGTAAGGGGTTTAACGATCACTGAATAATTTTTAATGAACTTTCTATAGAAATTTGCGAAACCCAAAAACCGTTGTAGGGCTTTAAGGTTCTCAGGAAGATCCCAATCTAAAATTGCCTGGACCTTCCCAGGATCCATACGGAAACCTGAAGCAGATAATAGATATCCCAGGAACTGTATTTCCTGAACGGCGAAGACACATTTTTCAATTTTCGCATATAATTTATTCGTCCGTAGGACCTGCAGTACTTGCCTGACATGCACCTCATGTGTTTTCAGATCAGCCGAATAAATTAAGATATCATCTAGGTATATAACTACAAACCTGCCGATGAGATGACTAAAAATATCATTAACGAAATGTTGGAAGACAGCAGGGGCATTGGTCAGACCGAAAGGCATAACTAGATTTTCATAATGCCCCTCAGGGGTGTTAAAGGCTGTCTTCCACTCATCCCCTTCCTTGATACGAATCAGATTGTAGGCCCCCCTAAGATCAAGTTTGGAGAACCACCTAGCACCCGCAATCTGATTAAAAAGGTCAGGAATGAGAGGAAGAGGGTATGGGTCTCGGATGGTCTGTCTTCCCTATTTGTATTTTGTTTTACTAGGCCTCAGGGAGACGCTGGTTCCTTCACCTGGGAAGGAACCTATCACGATCGGTGTGACTATCACATACGTGACACAGAGGGAGGGAAAGAGGAAGGCCCTGCCCAAGTGAGAGGGAAGGTGGTGACCCCTGACTCACCTTGCGGCTGGCACCTGGCTGCCCTGACGTCCCTAGACGGGTTCCTCACCCGTACGCCGATCACGTGCCTAAAACCCTGGCTTTCCCTGAGCTGAGCCCTAGATAGTGAACAGGGCGGTGGGAACACTAGTCCGCACCACTAGCTCTAAAGGAAAACACCAAGGGGAGGACAGACAATACAGACTCAACATATAATCCCAGGTGGGCGACAACAGGAGACAACAAGAGGTCCAACAGGGATCCGGAGGGTAGCACTCTGGAACGACAACCAGGATTCACAACTCCAGTGGGTCAGTATAGATGTCCAGGCAGGAAGCTCTATAACTGGCAACTAGAGAAGTGTGAGGGGAGAATTTAAGGAGGTTGGGAGTGGCAGACAAG
Source organism: Bufo bufo (assembly GCF_905171765.1). Taxonomy (NCBI): domain Eukaryota; kingdom Metazoa; phylum Chordata; class Amphibia; order Anura; family Bufonidae; genus Bufo; species Bufo bufo. Next base: position 20,904,902 of record NC_053390.1, on the reverse strand, counting down.
AAACAGCTGAGGAGGAGAAGCTACGGATCCCTGAGTGAGACAAAAAGGATAGCAAGGCAAACACAGAAAACAATCACTAAGAAACAACGTGATCTTTAGATATAGAGCGCGCAGCCACCCGCTGCGACTTCCTGACCCCGGGTATAACGGAGTCAGACGTGGCTCTTGATACCCTCGTGACAGAACCAGTGGTCTCATTCCCTGTCACTACCTTGAGGGCATTTAAGGGCCCCTAGGGTTTAGGTTTTGGGGTATGTATTTTCACACCTTCAAGGTCTATACATACTGACAGGAATCAGAGCCAGGTTTAGGGGTTTCCTAGGAGGTGTCTATTACCCTCTCCCTAGTCTTGAGACCTAGTTCTTTGTCTTTCCCCTTCTGTTGTTATTCTGGTGTCCATCCCCTCCCCAATATCCATGAAATTATAAACCGCCTATAACCGTAATTTTTTTTTTCTGTTTGTCTCTGTCAGTTCAGCCATGGATGTTATCGCTGCACTGACCGGACAGCTGCAGGGGCTGTAGGGTGTTTCATTTTGTAATGTAATGTAATTTTTGCAGACTTTGCTTACACCCCGAGTCTCAGAGATGTAAAATATATATATATGCCAAATTTCAAGAAGATTGGATAATATTTAGAGGTTGCACACTTTGATCAGTTTTGTAAAAGTAGGTAAAAAATAAGATTTTTCAATGTTAATTACTTTTATTGGGAAAACTAGAAATCACAAACTTAATATATTAAAACTAGACACTAAGATTAATAGATAGTATGATAGGCAAAACATGTGTTATATTAATCAACTTTGAACGATGCAATCCCTTCTTTTGTTAGCTTGGTGACGACTTTTCTGTGATGCTCGACTACCCTCAACAAGAATTGTTTTTGTTGTTCATTCCTGACCGATTTGTTAATCTTTTTTATTAGAGCAATTCCTCCTTCTGCGGTATCATTGACCACCTTAAGAGCATTCACATGGCTTCTTAGAGAATCATTGCAGTATTCTGTCACGTCGTGGATCCCAAACAATTTAAAGAACGTCTTTGTTTTATTAGTAACGAAATGGCTCAGGTTTTTTCCTTCAAAAACTAGGTTTTTACCCTTTAATCATTTCATTTCCTTTACTTTGCAGGTTTGGTTTCTAAATTTTTAGTCATATTTTCCTTAACAGCCTGAGTAATACGTTGGTCCAAAAGATACCAAAAGGTGTCTCTTGGCAACTGTGAGAGCACTTTTCTTGACGTCTGCATCTGGGTAAGTGCTCAGAAGCTGTAGCATATCCAAATCATTCTTTGGAGGCCATCGACTTACAATTGCCTTGTGCAAAAAGCGAACATATATGAGGCTGACAAAATATGCAACCTGTTTCATTCCTTTCAATTCTCGTTGAGGAATATTCAACTGTTTAGTGAAGAGGACAATTTTAAGTGCATATATTGCCTTTGCCATCCACCTTGATTGATGCAGAGCCCCTGGGATCCTGAAACTGAAGTTGTTTTTAGACCAACCTCCTAGGTACAGGAGTGAGAGTAGTAATAAACGTGACTCGGGGGCGTAAGCAAAGTGATATGAAATCACATCTTTAGAAAAATAAAACACCCTAAGGGGCTGTCTCTGGAGGTAGCTGACCTCCGTTCGACTGTCTCACAGCTTCAGAGACCACAGACGGCTGATCCTAGTAGTGAATAAATATATAAAACTGCTTTAGTACGTTGCCTCTGATGTCAGTCACAGGTCCCAATAGTGAACTGGGTACAGTTCACATACAAGAGTTGCGTTTTTGGTTGAGCCGCGCCGCTTCAGGAGATCACTGAAGGAAATTCCTACACCAGAACCATTCAGAAAAGTTGGATATGGGAAAGCACTCAAGTCACACGAAGCCTCCCTTTCACCTTCCACCGAGCTTCTGTATAAAATCAAAGGTTCATTCAGACTAAGAGTTTATACACCTCCAAAAAATTCAATATACAAACTACAAATTGGCATGGTATTAAAAAGCAGGAAGTGGTCAACCCCATATGCAGTGGTGCATCTATACAGGGGGGGTGGCAGATCCTGCACTTTTGGTCCGCTGCTAATGGCAATCCCCAGCAAAAATGCATACAATGGAGGATACCTGCAGCGGACCACATGTACCACAATGAACATCCTACACAGGATAGCAAATGTGTGGATGTGATAAACAGTAACAATAATATAACAAAAACAAAGATAGGTGCACTCTGTGGTCTTATTAACCCTCATACTGGTGTACAATTGAGAGATTTACCAACATATCCTGCTTGAAGGACATGTCTGAGCCCAAGCACCGCACCAAGGTTTCTCAAGTAGCTCGGGACCTAACGCTAAACCTACCTGGGCCATATGGGCAATACCAGGAGCCAGTGGGCAAATTACAGGAGCGCAAGGTCCGACTCACAGTCAATCTCCCAGAAACCTCCAGCATGTGACCATGCATACAGTGGAAGGAGGGAGAGAGCTCTGAGCCCCCACCCAAGACTGGCTGATATAGCCCGGGCCTCACATGTGCACCAGAATACTGCCGTAGGATGTCCACTGCACCAGTACATATGGGGTTGAGCACTTCCTGCTTTTTAATACCACGCCAATTTGTAGTTTATATATTAAAATCAAAGGTTGCAACAATAGTGAAGCACCTTCATAAAAGTTGAGTTAAAATGGTTTATTATACTCGCAGACTCAGTTCGGTAACAAGCAGTGTACGACAGATAAAACACCCAACCCAGGTTTCGCTCCAGAAAGCTTCGTCAGGGGCGTCTGACCCACTGAGTCTGTGAGTATAATAAACCCTTTTAACTCATCTTTTGTGAAGGTGCTTCATTATTGTTGCAACCTTTGATTTTACACAGAAGCTCAATGGAAAGGGAAAGGGAGGCTTCGTGTGACTTGAGTGGTTTCCTATATCCAACTTTGCTGAATGATCCTAGTAGTGGTTGCTGGACCTGTCCTGAACCTAAAGTTGCCCTCCCGGATAGATTCTCAGGGGGAAGTGATAATTTCATTCGGTTCAGGGAAGCATGCAAATTGTATTTTAAGCTACGTCCACACTCATCTGGAGACGAGAGCCAGAGAGTCGGTGTGATTCTTTAGTTGCTTAAAGGGGACGCCCAGTCATGGGATTTTTCTCTGCTGACCGGATCGCAGTCCCTCCGATCGGTAGACGCATTTTTCGGAGCTTTAGGTCTCATCTATGATGACCTGGACCGAACCTCCCTAGCCGAAACTAAGTTACGCAGCCTGTGTCAGGGAGAGCGTTTGGCGGAGATCTATTGCTCCGAGTTTAGGAGGTGGGCTATGAATACTGAGTGGAATGATCCGGCCCTCCGTAGTCAGTTCTGTCAGGGATTATCTGAGAGGCTGAAGGATGCTTTGGCCTTTCATGAGAGTCCTGAGTCTTTGGAAGCCGTTTTGTCTCTGGCTGTGCGTATTGATAGACGCCTGAGAGAGAGATCTAAGGGCCCACTCTCTCAGGACATTCTATTACATAACGTACCATCTTTCTCTGACACTTGGGGTGAAGAGACTCCTGAGTTTATACCTGGTGATGAACCCATGCAATTTGGGGGAGCGACTCCTGGATCTGCTTGTAAGAGTAGTAGTTGTAAGCAGGGAGTATGTTTTTTCTGCGGTCAGAGGGGGGCATTTTGTGAATGTGTGTCCATGCATCCTGTGGCAAAAAAAAAAAGGGGATGTCTAAATCCCATCTGACTATTGGAGGTGTGAGCGGGGAGTCAGAGAACGTGCATTTGTCCTTTACTGGTACTACCCGATTTCTCCTGCCTGCTGAGGTGGAGTTAGAGTCAAAAACTGTGGGAATTGAAGTATTTATCGACAGCGGGATCGGGGTGAACCTGATTGATGCTCAGTTCATCCGTATGCACGGGTTGTCACCAAGTACATAAAAAAAAAAAACATTCCCGTATTTGCTATTGATTATGCACCTCTTGCTCAGAGGTGTTTCATCGCAAGTAGTGCATGATATCAGATTGTGTTTTGTGTTGGAGGGTCTCCCTGCTCTGATGGTTCTGGGTTTACCGTGGCTTAGCAAGCACAATCCAACTATGTCAATCTTATTCCCGGGGCTAAATTGCCTAAATCTAGGTTTTATAACCTTTCTGAACCTGAAAGATAGGCCATGAGAGAATATATTGCTGAGAGTTTGGAGAAAGGGCACATAAGACCTTCCAAGTCTCCAGTGGCAGCAGGGTTCTTTTTTGTTAAAAAAAAAAGATGGAGGCCTTCGGCCATGTCTGGATTTACGTGAACTTAATCAGATTACTATCCGTGATCCTTACCCTCTTCCTTTGATTCCCGATTTGTTTAACCAGATTATTGGTGCCAAGGTGTTCTCCAAGTTGGTCTTAAGGGGGGCATATAATCTGGTTAGGATCAAGGAAGGAGATGAATGAAAGATGGCGTTTAATACTCCCGAGGGGCACTTTGAGAACCTGGTCATGCCTTTTGGGTTGACCAATGCTCTGGCGGTCTTCATACATTTTGTGAATTACATTTTTCATCACCTGGTGGGGAGGTTTGTGGTCGCATATTTGGATGACATTCTGATTTATTCTCCAGACATGGAAACGCATCAGGATCATGTGAGACAGGGGTTACAGATCCTAAGGGACAATAGATTGTTTGCAAAATTAAAAAAGTGTGTTTTTGCAGTACACGAGGTGCAGTTTTTGGGATACCTGCTGTCATCTTCAGGTTTTCGAATGGATCCTGAGAAAGTCTGTGCTGTATTGGACTGGGACCGACCCAAAAACGCTCTTATGCGGTTTTTAGTGTTCACCAACTATTACCGAAAATGTATTCAGAATTATTCTACAATGGTAAAACCCTTAACGGACATGACTAAGAAAGGGACGGATGTCTCGGTATGGTCTGATTCGGCCTTTTCTGCGATTAAAGGGAACCTGTCACCGGGATTTTGGGTATAGAGCTGAGGACATGGGTTGCTAGATGGCCGCTAGCACATCTGCAATACCCAGTCCCCATAGCTCTGTGTGTTTTTATTGTGTAAAAAAAACGATTTGATACATATGCAAATTAACATAAAAGAGTCATATCTTACTTGTGTGACCAGAGAAGAGTCATATTTTCAAGCTCTGACTCATCTCAGGTTAATTTGCATATGTATAAAATCGTTTTTTTTACACAATAAAAGCACACAGAGCTATGGGGACTGGGTATTGCGGATGTGCTAGCGGCCATCTAGCAACCCATGTCCTCAGCTCTATACCCAAAATCCAGGTGCACCGAAGTCGTGTCCTTCTGGGAAACTATTTGTGCCTGCTGGAATTGGGTTACAAGGTGTTTGAGGAACATCATTGTACGGTTCTTACGAGACACCCTGGAAGCAGGTCCACTGCCAACGTCATATCTCGTAGATTCTGGTGGCCAGGGTGGAGTAAATGTGTGAAGGACTATGTGTCAGCCTGTACTACCTGTGCACGTGCTAAAGTGACACATACTCGACCTTCTGGATCTTTACTTCCTTTACCTATCCCATCCAAACCATGGACTCATGTGTCCATGGATTTTATCACTGATCTACCTAAGGCTACTTTCACACTTGCGTTTGGGGTTCCGCTTGTGAGATCCGTTTGAGGGCTCTCACAAGCGGCCCCGAACTGATCCGTTCATCCCCAATGCATTCTGAATGGATAAGGATCCGTTCAGAATGCATCAGTTTGGCTCCGTTCCGCCTCCATTCCGCTCTGGAGGCGGACACCAAAACGCAGCTTGCAGCGCCTGGCCGTGCGGAGCCAAACGGATCCATCCTGACTTACAATGCAAGTCAATGGGGACGGATCCGTTTGACGTTGACACAATATGGTGCAATTGCAAACGGATCCGTCCCCCATTGACTTTCAATGTTAAGTCAGGAGTCCCTATTAATATACCATCGGATCGAAGTTTTCTCCAATCCGATGGTATATTTTAACTTGAAGCGTCCCCATCACCATGGGAACGCCTCTATGTTAGAATATAAGGTGTCCATCAATGTTGACCCTTTAAAATGTAACTTTTATAACTGTAGGAGTAGGGGCGCGGTATATATCTGCCAATGCCCCTGCCCTATGGATTATATAGGTAAGACCATCAGAGAGGTCAGGCGGTGGATATGTGAACATGTGAACGACGTGGTCAAGAAGAAGATCACCCCTGTCGCGTCACATGTTAATGATATCCATGGTGGTGACCCTAACTGCCTGAAATTTTCGGTCCTTGAGACCATCCCATTATCACCAAGGGGTGGAGATTGGGACCGTAAAATTCTCCAGAAGGAGTGCGTCTGGATTCATCGCTTCAAATCCCAGGCACCTCTTGGGATTAATGAAAGACTCACGTTCTCGTGTTTTCTATGATCTGTGGGGGTGGCTATGTGCCTTCCTTTTATCTCTTTAATCAGGAATAGACTCACTCGGTAAATACATCTTAGCCAAGATAAAATAAAAGGATACGTTAAGTATCCAGATGTTGCGCACTAATTATCTTATGTGCGCTTGGTGTCGCCCACTATCTAGGGAATGCACATAGGTGGAAAACTATGTAATGGACTCTTGTTCATCATTTTCACACTTATTTTCCTTATTTTTTTACCGCCCTTTGCTTGCCAAGTGATCACTGTAATATCATTTATGCAGAATACAGCTTCTCTGGTCCGCCCCCCCCCCCCCCCCCCTCCTCTCTTTCTTCTACCAACCATCATATCAATGAGATGCAATCAAATATTTAGGGCTATGTTGTGTACACTACAGCAGTCGATCGTTATGTTTTTACTAGGGGGGACAGGCAATACCGCAAACAATATAGGGTCTTTTGACCATGGTCTCAGAAATGTGAGCTAACTAGTCACACACTACTGCCTCTAATGGCGCCCCCTCACTGTGACCATTAATATGCTGTGCGTCATAACAGTATGTGGCAGATGCGCTGAACATTATGGGTCTTGGCACCACTCACTCTTGTCCCCTAGTGCTGCCTTCGTTCGCCTCCCAACTGATATCGATGCGTGATGTGGCCTGGGCTGTGGGGCCGCCTCCTATGACAGAGTGTCTGACGGATTGTGTATGGGACGGCTGATAGACCGGATGTGACGATGCGGTGCGTTCCAGTGGACCGGATGTGGCCGCTCTATGCGTTCCATCCTACGGAGGTGGCGCACTGCGGTGCTATCTGGGACATACTGGACGGAAGTGATGTGTGCCTTCACTGCAGAGACCGGAGGTAGTTTACCTATGCGGTTCACGTACCGGTGATAACGCATATGGTGGCGTCTGATCACCGGAAGTGATCCGCCTGGCGTTACACTCAGCGCCAATTTTTGAACAGCTGGTAAGAGGGTATAAAGGGAAACAATAGATCTACTAAGTGTGAGCAATAGGAGGAACAGGACGATACCGAGACGCAACCTAAACGTGAGTAAGGACCCTATAATGTGAACTGGCAAGGTAGCACCATGGCATCAATTGTGCCTTATATTATATATATTTCTTACAGCCTCTTGGGTAAGGCGTTGGCCCTTATCTGACTGGGCCCTTTAGCCTTCTGACTGCCTTGGACACTAAGTAAGTATTGAGATATAGGGGGCAGCACTATAATCTTACATTAAGCTCCCACTCTGATAGTGTCTCTAATTTTTATTCACAGGGATATATCTATTGGTCCCCTGGTCCTATGCACGTTACTGCTTGCGTCTCTGGCCCTGTGTCCTCCACCATATCATGAGTATATCTAGTTTATCTATTTGAATGTGACGGTTTACCCATGACTGTTAATACCCCCTGATGAACCTAGTAATAGGGGAAACGCGTAGGGGTTTTGTATAAGAACCAACTTGGGAACGCACCGTACAGGGAGTGCAGAATTATTAGGCAAGTTGTATTTTTGAGGATTAATTTTATTATTGAACAACAACCATGTTCTCAATGAACCCAAAAAACTCATTAATATCAAAGCTGAATATTTTTGGAAGTAGTTTTTAGTTTGTTTTTAGTTTTAGCTATTTTAGGGGGATATCTGTGTGTGCAGGTGACTATTACTGTGCATAATTATTAGGCAACTTAACAAAAAACAAATATATACCCATTTCAATTATTTATTTTTACCAGTGAAACCAATATAACATCTCAACATTCACAAATATACATTTCTGACATTCAAAAACAAAACAAAAACAAATCAGTGACCAATATAGCCACCTTTCTTTGCAAGGACACTCAAAAGCCTGTCATCCATGGATTCTGTCAGTGTTTTGATCTGTTCACCATCAACATTGCGTGCAGCAGCAACCACAGCCTCCCAGACACTGTTCAGAGAGGTGTACTGTTTTCCCTCCTTGTAAATCTCACATTTGATGATGGACCACAGGTTCTCAATGGGGTTCAGATCAGGTGAACAAGGAGGCCATGTCATTAGATTTTCTTCTTTTATACCCTTTCTTGCCAGCCACGCTGTGGAGTACTTGGACGCGTGTGATGGAGCATTGTCCTGCATGAAAATCATGTTTTTCTTGAAGGATGCAGACTTCTTCCTGTACCACTGCTTGAAGAAGGTGTCTTCCAGAAACTGGCAGTAGGACTGGGAGTTGAGCTTGACTCCATCCTCAACCCGAAAAGGCCCCACAAGCTCATCTTTGATGATACCAACCCAAACCAGTACTCCACCTCCACCTTGCTGGCGTCTGAGTCGGACTGGAGCTCTCTGCCCTTTACCAATCCAGCCACGGGCCCATCCATCTGGCCCATCAAGACTCACTCTCATTTCATCAGTCCATAAAACCTTAGAAAAATCAGTCTTGAGATATTTCTTGGCCCAGTCTTGATGTTTCAGCTTGTGTGTCTTGTTCAGTGGTGGTCGTCTTTCAGCCTTTCTTACCTTGGCCATGTCTCTGAGTATTGCACACCTTGTGCTTTTGGGCACTCCAGTGATGTTGCAGCTCTGAAATATGGCCAAACTGGTGGCAAGTGGCATCTTGGCAGCTGCACGCTTGACTTTTCTCAGTTC